>NW_027530502.1:913869-1170256 GCF_008692635.1 Crocuta crocuta
GCTAACGCATATGTAACTTGATCCTCGTTTTCCTCACCCCACTCCTACTGATAATATAATTGGACAACTTTCTTCCAAAATTTCACATTACCTCCCCAGCCTCAAATTGTTCTTCTTTTACTTTTAAAATGATGTCCAGTGTAGGAGTTCCCCTTATTCCTTCATGCTTTCTCAGAGGGACCATATGGCCAGCCAAGCAAGTCAAAAATGCTGCAGATGCCCAATTTTTAGACAAATGAGATAGGAAACATCCAGCTGACAACTCTCTGGAGATCCCCCAACTCATGTTCCAAGTTTTATGTTAGTAAGAAAGCTCCTCCTCCCAGCAGCTAGACAACCTGTGGGGGACGCCGCGGCATATAGCTCCTATTCTTCCCTCTTCTTCCCACCTGGGTGTCCTGTGCTCCACCCGTCAGATTCATAGTCACACACTATGAATAATTCTAATAACTGCAATAATTGCCCTTTGATTCTAGCTTTCTGCCTTGCCCAACATGCTACGGCTCATCCTGGGCCCATCCCAGTGCAGGGGATCTTTTCTGCATTGCCATTATTCTATGCATAATTCATTCTATCGTACAGCCTGCCTTATCTGAAAATTGTTTTCAGACATCCTGGAGAGGTAGACATGAAGCCACAAGATCCTACCAGTCAACAGATAACAACTCTTTTCTTAAGCAGCTTCTGATTACTTGGACCCCTCTGGGAGAAGAAAGTTTTGGGAGCTTAAGATCCTTTCACTGTGGCTCCTCGCTGCCAGAAAATCATATTTCTGGGCATTTTTCAGGTCCTTTCATTCTCTGTCTCCCTGAGGGGGTTAAGGTCTTGACGAATATAACTTGAAGATGAGAAAACTGTAGCATCAAGAAGAGGTGGCTTCTCCAGCGCTACCCAGAAACACCATTACCAAGCCAAGCCTGTGCGCAGACAGGGTTCTCTCTTACTGCCAGTCTGCCACCATGGCACATAAATCCGAAGGAAGCCAGGTAATCAGTCTAGAAGTAATGACAGTACTTGTTTATTCCCCCATCAATCAGGCTGAATAAACAAACAATACTCCCATGTTCAAATGAATCGGTGTCGGCCATTTTGTTCAGGGTCTCCTGGTCCTGATACAAGAAGAAATAAATGGCATACTAGCCTTCATCCGCCCAGCCGCCCAGCCACTTACCTCTATTCCCCCCAGTTCATCCATATCCTAAAACTTCTTTTAGCAAGCTTTTACCAATTGCAAGAAAGATTTGGGTCTTAAATTTGCTTTGTTTTGCACAGTAAATGCCAGTTCTTCTAGCGGTTCTATTTGTAGTTAAGTGAGAGGGACCAGGATGTGAAATGATATAGAAAACATTTTTGATGGCTCTGGGCTATATCAAGTGTTGGTTTTAATAGCAGGCCAGATCTCCAAGAACATGCTGTGTGGCTGTGTATGAACTTGGCTGTTGGTTTCCTTTGCCAGATGAAATGATGATTAATCAGGACTCAGATGTCAGTTGTTTTATGTTACTTGTGCGCTTTGCTAACAGCTGCCCGTTTCAAGCTGTGCTTCCCCTACATGTCAAATGTAAACCTGAAACCACAATTTCCAGAAGGAAAATTTCGAAGCACTCATAGAGTATATCAGAATATTCAGTGCTGTTTCTGATTAAAGTACAATTAGTATGTAATGTAACTTAGCTGAAGTCAATGTAGAGATAGAAGGGTTCAGGATATGTGAAGTACCCAGGAAAAATTAAAATAAACTTATCATTAGATATACATATAATGTGTGCAGATATTTTGAGATAATATTTTTATGCAAATACTCAATGCATAAAATGCTCCTTGGTAAGCTAGTGTCACTTTCCTTATTTTTTCCTGTAATAAATAAAAACAGTGAACTATTACTGGTAGGTGAATTATGACAAATTTAAAGTCTTTACTCAAGCTTTAAAACTTGGAAGGAGATGGTTCTTTCCTGATAAGGTCTTCAGTACTTCTTTACTTGTGTTTTAATCAAAACTGCCATAAAAATAGCATTTGTATGCTTTCTTTTCACACAGTCTAAACAGAAACAAAATTTTTAAAGGAAAAAGAAAGCAAAGAAAAGGTTTGTCAAGCTTTTCAGAAGTTTAGAAAAGCCTATGCCAAAAATTGGAGTGGACCAAAAAGAATTGATTTATTTTCCCCCTTAACCTAGATAATAAATGTCTAATTTGGACTGTCCATGTGGCATGAGGTTCCCAAATTAAACTCTTTCAGAGATTGCCATTTTTAGCAAAAGTGGGGGAAGTGAGAATCAGGCAACACCCAGGCTCTTTCTATACAACCGCAGCCAAGTCGTCTAAAAACCGGTTTGGCCAATTCCCTTGTAATTCATCCTCTGACTCAGCTGTCGCGGGACCCCAGAAACTTCAACCAATCACACTGAAGACACCTGACCAGGACCGATCTTAGCCAGGGACCTAGCATGAAGTCTAGGAAACAGAGAGGACCGCCCTTCTCACTTCTCTCCTGTGCCCCTTCCCAGAGCATAAACATTCCCACTTGAAACCCGCTCCCTTGAAATCCAACATACCGCGCAGGGAAGCTTCTGGCGACGTGCTAAGACTTTAGCGATCGGGAGGTGAAGAGGGAGCTGGGTCAACAGTCCGGGGTTACTCACTTTTCCCGTGCATTTACCACTAGGTTTCTAAAACAAAGCCTTCTCTTTCTCGTCCCCTNCTGCTTAGGCTCTTCCAGATCCCTCAGATAAGCTACGCGTCCACCAGCGCCAAACTCAGCGACAAGTCGCGCTACGATTACTTCGCCAGGACCGTGCCCCCGGACTTCTACCAGGCCAAAGCCATGGCCGAGATCTTGCGTTTCTTCAACTGGACCTACGTGTCCACCGTGGCCTCGGAGGGCGACTACGGGGAGACCGGGATCGAGGCCTTCGAGCAGGAGGCCCGCCAGCGCAACATCTGCATCGCGACCGCCGAGAAAGTGGGCCGCTCCAACATCCGCAAGTCCTACGACAGCGTGATCCGCGAGCTGCTGCAGAAGCCCAACGCGCGCGTCGTGGTCCTCTTCATGCGGGGCGACGACTCGCGCGAGCTCATCGCCGCCGCCAGCCGCGCCAACGCCTCGTTCACCTGGGTGGCCAGCGACGGCTGGGGCGCGCAGGAGAGCATCGTCAAGGGCAGCGAGCACGTGGCCTACGGCGCCATCACGCTGGAGCTCGCTTCGCACCCCGTCCGCCAGTTCGACCGCTACTTCCAGAGCCTCAGCCCCTACACCAACCACCGCAACCCCTGGTTCCGGGACTTCTGGGAGCAGAAGTTCCAGTGCAGCCTCCAGAACAAGCGCAACGACCGGCGCCCGTGCGACAAGCACCTGGCCATCGACAGCAGCAACTACGAGCAAGAATCCAAGATCATGTTCGTGGTGAACGCGGTGTACGCCATGGCCCACGCCCTGCACAAAATGCAGCGTACCCTCTGTCCCAACACCACCAAGCTTTGCGAGGCTATGAAGATCCTGGACGGGAAGAAGTTGTACAAGGACTATTTGCTGAAAATCAACTTCACAGGTAAGCGAGGAGCTTTGTCTCATCTTCTGTGCAGGTGAACAGGTGGAATCAAACGAGAATCCAATACCTCTGCCCCTGACCCGGAAATCTTCGTTTCGGAGCCACAGAAAGGGTCCAGCCTGTTACACAAACATCCCAAGATGCAATATGATGGCTCTGATGTTCTTGCTTATTTTTGAGGGAATGTCTTGGCTGATAGACTCTGCGAAATTGAAAGGCTCCCAAGGCTAGGCTGATCTGTGATAGCTGCCTACATGCGCGCTATGCCACGTTTGCTCCCTTTCTTGCTAGCTGTAGGGTATGACACGTGTGATATGGGCATTTAATCTCCTTTAGCAGAATTGGCAACTCTCTAAGGAACATGAACTTCTAAGCCCTCTTTGTGGGTGATTTGAGCAAAGGAATCTAATAACTTTCACAGTGGGTGAGAGAGAAAAAAGTCGCTGTTTTCCCAGAGCTTAATTAGGGGGCAAAGGGAAAAACACTCAGACCGTGGTGATTTCCAAGCATTTGAGTTTATTTCTTCTGCTATACAGAAATATTTCCATGTTGGCACTAAGAGATGTGGATTTTTCTCAAAGGACGTTATGAAATGAGACTTTTTCTGAGAGCTTGAGTATAAGCAGATTGAAGACTGGTGGGAGCCATCTCAATACCCTAGTGAATAGGCAAAGGTGTATTTGAAGTGGCTTTTGTTTCCTCTTCCTTTGATTCTAAACATGGTCAAGTATTTCTAAATATAGCATTGCATTTCAATGCATTACTAACATAAAAAGCACAAGATTGGTAGGTTTGATTCCTATACTAAGGTGCATATGATAACAGTGCATTAAGGCACTGGCTCTGAGGACTTTAGTTTATCCCAAATCATAAATGGTAAGTAATATTATAAGACCCCCAAAATTGATGCCAGAAATACTACAGCGACAAAATGCTCTCATTTGCCTAAATTGCTAATAATAATAATCTCCCATGCCATTAGAGCATCTTTCTAATCTGGAGAGTCTGTTTCAATTGACTTATCTCCCAAGACATGAAACTCTGTATGTTCAAATCATACTGTGTTTGGAATCAGCAGCAGTTCCCGCATCATCTTTATAGATGATCACTCAGAAGTCAAATGACCTGAAAAATCACTGGTAATACTGAGAGAGGACCCCATGATCATTGGTTCCTATTCCAGAATTCTAATTCCTAAACCAGCCTTGAAACTAAGCACAAAATGTACCAGCCTGCATTTTGCACATCTTTTCCTCATTCTACCCAGAGGGAGTCCAAAGTAGTAGAAATCAGTTATGTCAATATTCCCTCCTATTCATCTAGTAGATATGTCTTACCATTAGAATGACTGTATATAAGTGGTAAAGATGAAACTCTTTCTGTGCCCTGTAGCCCCACAGATGCATTCCATATAGAAATAATATATATTTACCTCAAAATCCCAGATCAGTTTCTGCTGCCATCTCCAGAAAGTAAGAAAGGACCATGGAGTCAGTAAAAAAGAATCTTTAAATATAAATGAATTTCTCAAGTATCTGTAAATAGCATCTACAATACACTTAATTCTTAAAGGTAAATAAGATAAGCATCCTTCCTACCACTCCACCCCCCCTTTGGACTATCCCCAGGGTAATTGTTTATCTTTATTCACCACATGTATTCATTAACTGTATTATTGTAGTTCATTCCTTACTCCTTAGTATGCAAACACACCAATCTATCCACTCAGCAGCAGCTACTATAAAGGGAACTCTTGGGCTTCAGTGAGACCTTGCAAGGTATTCTATGTAACCACAATATTTTCCTTCATTTCATGGCCTGAGTCTTAAGGGGCAAAGAAAAGTGAAGAAATAAGGCCATTATTCAGAAAAATGAAACAGAATCATCTTTTTGTCTGTCTTGTTCAATTACTGGCTTTGATTCTACAATTTGGTTCAGCTTTATAAACTTGACCACAAAATGCTATTTTAGCCTTCTCAGTTTGTTGAACATTACAAGTCATTCTCCATCTCTGAAGAGAGGAGAAGGGTGAAAACCAAGAGAGGAACTTAGACCAACCACCAGGGCCATAGTGCTTAGTAGTGTGACACTTGGACAAGAAAATACCTTACTAACGGAGGACAGTGAGGGGCTAAAGGAGCTAAATATGGACATTAAAAAAAATAATGCTAACCTGGTTATCTACTGAAAAACAGGTATTGTTTTACATTTTTTTCTGAAATAGTATCTTTGTTTTTCTGACTTGAATATTGACACAATGGACAATGTTTACAACAGTAAACAGCAAACAATCTTTGCTCAGTTTGCTCAGGCGGGCCGAACAAGTCCCCTTCCAGCCATCAGCTTGTACTCCGCGCATTTGCTACAAGATTATTCTGACAAGGGGTAGTTGCTGCCAATTCCCTAAGGGCTGTAGCCATTACAGGATGGAAGAGCTAAGCCTCCTGAGAATTTTAATTACATACATGAAAATACTCTCGGTATTGGTATTGGTAAAATACTCTTGGTTCCTTGGTATATTCCCACTAGCTAGTTCGAGTGTTGGCCGCCATGAGTATCCTTGAAGTTAACCTAGTTTCAATATTCATTTTGCAAAAGAGATTTTGCAGAACTATGCTTTGTTAAAGATTCTTCAAAATAGTGAGCTCTCCTGGCGTAGGATCTAACCACTGTCTACCTCCCTAGACTCATCTTTTGTTCTACACCCCACCTTCACCCTTCCTTCCATAAAGACTACTTGCAGTTCTCCAAGTACATCCTGCTTTTGTATCCTCTGTGAATAAAATATACATGTAATGTACATGTCTGCTTCATCCATGCAGAACACTCTCACCCCATCTTCATCTGTCTCATCTAGTACTTTCACTTATTCAGTCTTCACTGCAACCACACTGGTCCAAGCACCAACATCTCTAGGCTACATTTCTACAATAGCCTCCTAATTGATTTGCTCTTGCCCACTTCCAACCCAGCCTCCGCAACCCATTCTCTACGGGACAGTCAGAATGCCCTTTTAAAACTCAAACCAGGGATGCCTGGGTAGCTCAGTCAATTGAGCATCCAACTCTTGATCTCACCTCAGGTCATGATCCCAGGGTCGTGGGACTGAGCCCTGCACTGGGCTCTGTGCTGAGCCTGGGGCCTGCTTGGGGATTCTCTCTCTTTGCCCCTCTCCACTCTCTCTCTCTCTCTCTTTCTCTGTCAAATAAAAAAAAATTATAAAAAGTAAGATAAAACTTAAATCAGAGCAAGTCATTCCTCTGCTCATAACCTCTTAGGGGGTTCCCCCATTTCTCTCAACAGTAAAAGTCAAATAATCCGTGCAGTGTCTTACAAATGTCCTCGCGAATCCACTCCCTCCCTGTCCCTCTTACTCTCCTGTCACCACCTGTTACGCCCCCCTTTCTTACTGCACTCCACCGTTGTTTCCAAACTCAGGGCTTTTTCACTGCAGGTCCTCTCTCTACCTGTGATGCCCCTCCCCTCCCCCCACATTCCTATGGCTAGTTGATTCCTTCAAGCCTTTACTTAAATTTTTAAATTCCTTCAAGCTTCTTAGCTTTTCAAGGAGGCCCACCAGGCAATCCTTCTGAAAATTGCAGTTCACTGCCCCCGCCCCACCGCAGGTTTGCCCTGCTTCTTTTTAAGCTGTTTTACTTCTTTTATACACCATGGTTTTTTTCCACTTTCTCTCATACCGTATCATTTATTTTCATGTTTATTCTCTATTGTTTGATCTTCATGTTTGAGTATGAATTCCATGAAAACAGGAATCATTGATGTAGCTGATGCATTCATGTAGCCGATCAGCATGTAGCTGATCACTGATGTAGCTCAAGCAAAATAAGCACTCAGTAAATATTTATTGATTAGGAATAGCACTTGACACCCAAACTTACATCTCCTTCTCTGTCTCCATTACTAGATTGTGAGGTTTTTCAAAGCATAGAAGATATGTTTCCTCTCTAATCCGAAATACCCAAACCCAGTTTCTGGTGCAGAGTGGGCACTCCACAAATGTTTACTAAAGAAATGAGGAATGAGGAAAAACCACCAATAGATTTATTCATTCTTTTTAGGAAATCTTAATGTATATATTGTGTTCACCAACAAACGAATTTCAACAAAGAAAAGTATCTGACATCTAGAATAGCCTGCTTTTATCTAAGCATCACCCCTTAGTTGAGTTCTATGATTGTATTTGAGATAAATTTAAGACCTAACAGAGCTCTGGACCTCCTACCCATCCTTGTTTCATAGATGAAGTGATCTGTCCAAGGTCATCAACTGACTAGTGGCAGGAGCAAAGACTGAAATCCAGGGTTGAAATTACCGGATCCAGGGCTCCTTTTATACGGAACCAAGGACCTAGGAAGCTGAGGACTTTCATCCCAAATACCTAACATCATTTCTGATACGTGTTAGATATTAATGGAATGTTTATTAAAGGAATGAAAGACAGTCAGTCAACAAGTATGAAATACGCTTCTTTTTGTGCTCCTCTCTGTGATTCCTTTAACGTTCCTGGGCCACTTTCCAATCAGTTGGAGCAGAGATGGTTCATAAAACACCCAAACCTTGGAAGCTGAGCCTTAGAATCTAAACCTTAGGATATTATAAAAGTTTTTCAGGGATGTCTGGGTGGCTTAGTCAGTTGAGCATTTGACTTTGGCTCAGGTCATGATCTCATGGTCTGTGGGTTCGAGCCCCGCATTGGGCTCTGTGCTGACAGCTCAGAGCCTGGAGCCTGCTTCAGATTCTGTGGCTCCTTCTCTCTGCCCCTCTTCCACTTGCATTCTTTCTCTCTCTCTCTTTCTCAAAAGTAAATGAACATTAAAAATTTTTTTTAATGTTTTCAAAGGTTTTTTTGTTGTTAGTAAAATTTTCTCCATCTGAAAGAGTCACGTCATGGAGAATTCTGGAAAAAAATATTTAAGTACGAACTGTGTTGTCATTTGACTTTTCGAAATTACTTTGAATAAAATTCCATGTGCTCATCATGCAAAAGGAAAGCTTAAACTACCAAGTCAGTTAAAAACATGGGAAATAGAGAGGACCATTAAACCTCCAAAGAAATGCAATATCGCTGGCATTTCTGTGTGTTCGCAGTACAGTACAATCCCTGTCACTTTTTATTCTGAGACCAATTCCAGAAAGTGGAGGAGAATAAAATCACAGAGTGACAAAAGGCCTTCCTCAAAGATGAACTTGCCCCTACTCCTCACTTGACAGAGGTGGAAATTCAGGATGTCAGCATTATTATCTTCACTTACTGAAGCACATAAAAGTGAACTCAACTGTCAGAGTGATGTGGTAACCAGAGTACACCCAATTCAAAAGAAAAAAGGGAAGCGCTCCCACTTACTGAACATACTGCCGGAGGTGCTCCAAGATGCATGCACGATCGAGGAGGCACTTGCTTGGAAATAACATTTGGGCCTTCCTCTGTGATCTGCAGGTGTTGGTGGGCTGGAGTGTTTGAGAGTGGAGAAATTGAGAACTTGACACAACAGGACATTTATCCAAGATCACTGAATGAAATAGGTGACATCGACATCCTGATTCAGACATTCATTCCACAGAAAAGTTTAGACTTCATGCTGGGCCCGGGGGACACAAGAATAAATAAGACAGACGCAGTGCCTCCTTTAGGGAGCGACTCAAGTAGAGAAGCAGGATTATTGGGAACTTCAACGTTATGGCCTTAGCCCAGCTTTTGGGTTCCTTTGGTTTCCGTTTTTGTTTTGAATTGGAAAACGATTCTGTATCTTAGGCCCAGAAGAAATCTCCAACTCACTGAGCAAATCTCACTCCCAGGACTTGACTTACGGGCAAAGAGGTCAACTCCCTATTGTTGCTGGACTTGTGGTCATACCAGGACCGGACAATAGGACACACAGCAATGACAGTTTCTGTTGTTAATGTTGTGGTTGCTCATTTTTGCGTGTTTTTTCTTTTTTCTTTTTCTGGGGGCGTGGGGGATGGAGAGGTGAGGCACACTCACCTCCTGGTTCCAGCCAGGAGACAGGCTGCTGAGATCAGAGAGCTGCAGCCTGGTGGCAATGGCGCAGGCTTGTCCTTACGTTTACAGTCCTGCACACCTCGAGGAGGAGTAGAGGCAGAAGATGAGTAATCCAGCCTCACTGTCCCACTCAGCTCTGCGTCTGACTCATCCAGTAGGTCCAAGGACCACTCCTGGTCGGGACTGTAATCGCAGAGCACAGGCCAGGAAGGGCAGATTTTCTGGAACACTGCACTCCAAGGAATATGTTTGAGCTGGCCCCAACCCAGCAAGGCTCTCCTCTTGAAAAGTACAGGGCCATCCAAGGCACAGCGAGGAAGCCAAAATGGTAATGGCCACGTCTTTGGATGAATGGGCTTTGAAGTCCCTGAAAGAGCAAACTGCTCTTGATCTTGCTTCCTCCCCTGGAACATTTGTAGTTCCCACAAAAGCACAGAAACTTGCTCCAGCTCTGCTGATCAAAAGCATTTCCAAAATGTAAAGATAAATATCCTGTACTTCTTTCTTCCCTTTTCTCTCTGGTCAGCTTCCTGGGGTCACAAGAATAAGATTTAAACCCCCAAAGGACACTGCTAATGTGGTTACTTATTTGTTTATGTGCCATGCATCTGTGCTCTGGTGTCTTAGAGGCTTGAGAAATGGCTCTCATTTTAAGGTCACACAGTGGAGAACAGGAGCCTCTAGAAAACCTCATTTTCCACTTTGGCCTGAGCTTTCTGCTTTCTGCTGTTTTCTGCTGCTGATAAGTATTCTTTTCATATAGCTGATATTACTATTATCATTATTTCATAATCCTTAATTTATCTTGATTTGTTTGAAGAGCCATCCTGTCTATAAAGCAGAAAACAGTAATAGTCCCCAGTGAAGAATAGAAGAAACGGATTCTCCCGCCTTGCCCATCAGAAAAAAGTATAATAAATATACTATCTCCTAGATGTTTCCAGCCTTTGTGGACGCTGTGGTGTATTTATAGGAATATCACTTACAAAGGTGTCTGGAGATTGAGGAAAATATTCCGAGCATTTTCTAACACTATAGCTAACATCTAGTTTAAAAATAAGTTTAACCTATGTTCTTGACCTTTGGGACCCCTGGTGTTATCCCACAATAACCTGATCTTTAAAGGTTTCTGATCTCAGTGGAATTGGTAACACTGTTTGTCTACTGACATATACCTTTGTGCTACTACTCATCTTCAAGAGAACACTGGAAAGCCAAAATAGATAAAGGAAGTATTTCTGATGGATTTAGAAAAAAAAAAATTCTGCCCCCGATGGCCACCAGGTAGTGAAAAAGGGGACTTTTCTCTGAAGATTTTCAAAGATTAAATTGTCATCTAATGAAGCAGGCGGTTATGGGAGATCCTTCGCAGAGTTGGGTTTAGTAGGAACCTAACAAAATCACCCTAATACCAGAGGATTGAACACAGCTTCTGAAAATTAAGGATGTGATGCAGCCTGAGGATAGGTGCTGAGGATGAGGACTAAAGAACTCAATGCCTGCTCACTAGCCTCACCTCCCTTTTTCTTTAAACATTTAACAAGTGATCGTTAGTCACTGTATGTGATATCACCAGGCAAGATTACATAGTTGTCCTTCACATTCTTTCTCCAAACCGCTAGCATTATATATGGGGTTACTATCAGCACCCACTTGTATCTAGTTCATTCCAAAACAATGATATTTAAAGGATTCATCCCACTGCCTCAGATCAGGTGGCAGGGTCCCCAGAAGTTATAGTACTAAGTGACATTTCAGAATATCTAAAAACTTAATTCCATAACAAAATTCTAAGTAATTTTACTAGCACGGAGTTGACCATAAATTACATTTCCAAAACAATATCTCAAATACAAAATTATGTTCATACACACACTAAGCTGCAGAACCAAGTATGATTAGTGGTCCGATGACTATTAATATTTTTTAATTTTTTAATTAAAAAATGTCTTCCGGTTTTATTGAGACATTGATTTATTTATTGATAACATTCTGTAAATGTAAGGTATACAACGTGTTGATTTGATATTTATTGGAGAGTGATAACCATCATATCATTAGCTGTTGCCTCCATCCTATCACATAAGTACTATTACTTTATTGTGTTGAGAACTATAATCACCGTGCTGTGCTTTAGATCACCAGAATTTATTCATCATACAACTGGAAGTTTATACTCTTTGACCAACAATTCCCCCAATCCTCTAGTCCCTGGTAAACACCGTTCTCATCTCTGTTTCTGTGAGTTCAGCTTTTTTAGATTCCACATAAGTGGTATCATACAGTGTTTGTCTTTCTCTGTCTTATTTCATTTAGCATAATGTCCCCCAAGGTCATCCATGTTGTCACAAATGGCAGGATTTCCTTCTTTCACATGGCTGAATATGCAGTCGTATATATACCACATCTTATTTATCCCTTCATCTATTGACCATTAGGTTGTTTACATATCTTGGCTATTGTAAATAATCATTCAATGAGCTTGGGAGTGTTGATATCTTCTCAATATCCTGTTTTAATTTCCTCCAGAAACATACCAAGAAGTGGAGTATCTGAATAATATGTTTGTTTATTTGTTTGTTTGTTCTGGGAAACCACCATAGTGGTTTTTACCAATATTTTGTCATAGTGGCTTTACCAATATACATTCCTACCAACAGCGCACAAGGGCTCCCTTTTCTCCATATCCTTGCCAACACATTATGTTTTGTGTGTTTGATGATACCCATTCTAACAGGTGTATGGTTATATCTCATTGTGGCTTTGATTTGCATCTCCCTCATGATTAGTGATGGTGAGCATCTTTTCATGGACTGGTTGGCTATTTGAATATGTTCTTTGGAAAAATATCAGTTCAGTTACTCTGCCCATTTATTATTGGATTGCCTATTTGTTTTTGAGTTGTAGGAGTTCTTTATGGATTTTAGATATTAACCCTTTATCACATAGTTTGCAAATATTTTTTTCCCATTCTATAGGTTCCCTTTCCATTTTGTTGATGATTTTCTTTGCCATGCAAAAACGTTTTCATCTGATGTAGTTTCACTTGTTTATATTTGCTTTTGTTGCCTTTGCTTTTGGTGTCAAATCAAAAAAACCATCGCCAAGACTGAGGTCAAGGAGCTTACTCCCTATGTTTTGTTCTAGGAGTTTCATGGTATGAGGTCTTATATTCAAGTGTTTAATTTATTTCAATTCTCTTTTCTGTATGGTGTAAGCTAAGGGTACAGTTTCATTCTTTTGCGTGTGGCTGTCTAGTTTTCCCAACTCCCTTTATTAAAGAGACTATCTTTTCCCCATTGTATATTCTTGCCTTCTTTGCCATAAGTTAATTAATCATATATGCATGAGTTTATTTCTGGGCTCACTGTTTTCTTCCATTGATCCCTGTGTCTGATTTTATTCCAGTTCCATACTGTTTGATTACTGTAGTTTGGTAATTTCACTTGATATTAGAATGTGATACCTCCAGCTTTGTTCCTTTCTCAACATTGCTTTGGCTATTTGGAGCTTTTTGTGGTTCCATACAAATTTAATTATCTTTTCTATTTCTGTGAAAAATGCCATTAGAATTTTAATAGGGATTGCACTGAATCTATAGATCACTTTGGGTAATATGGACATTTTTAAAATATTAATTCTTTAATCCATGAACACAGAATAACTTCCTGTTTACTTGTGTCTTCTTCAATTTCTTTCATTCATGTCTTACAGTTTTTAGTGTACAGATTCTTTACATCTTTGCTTCAGTTTATTTCTATGTATGTCATTCTTTTTGAAAATGGGATTGTTTTCTTAATTTCTCTTTCTAATAGATCATTGTTAGTGTATAGAAACACAGCTGATTTTGTATATTGATTTTTGTGTCCTATAACGTTACTGAACTTGTTGATTAGTTTTAACAGTTTTTCTGGTGGAGCTTTTAGGGTTTTCCCTATATAATATCATATGTGATCTGCACATCAAGACAGTTTTATGTCTGTCTTTCCAGTTTAGATCCCTTTCATTTATTTTTTCCTTCCTAATTACCCTGGCTTGGACTTCCACTACTCTGTTGAATAGAAGTGAAAAGAGTGGCCATCTTTCTCTTGTTCTTGATCTTAGAGGAATACCTTTCAGCTTTTTGCCACTGAATATGATGTTAGCTATAGACTTGTTATGTATGGCCTTTATTATGGTGAGGCACTTCCCTCTATACCCAGTTTATTGAGAGTTTGTATTATGAAAGGATATTGAGTTTTATCAAATGTGGGTTTTTTTCTGCATTAAGATGATCATGTGATTTTTATCCTTTATTTTGTTAATGTGGCATATCACACTGATTGATCTGCATATGTTGAAGCATCCTTGCATTCCTGGAATAAATCCCACTTGATTCTGGTGTGTGATCCTTTTAATGTACTATTGAGTGTGGTTTGCAAATATCTTATTGAATATTTTTGCATCTATGTTCATCAGGGATATTGGCCTAAAGTTTTCTTTATTTGGTGTCCTTGTCTGCTTTTGGTATCAAGGTAACACTGGCTTCCTAAAATGAGTTTGAATTCATTTTCCCTCTTCCTCCAATTTATAGAAGAATTTGAGAATGATTGGTATTAATTCTTTTTTAATGTTTGGTAGAATTCATCAGTGAAGCAATCTGGTTATGGACTTCTATTTCTTGGGAGGTTTTTGGTTACTGTCTCAATCTCCTTACTAGTAATGGGTGTGTTCAGATTTTTCTGTTTCTTCATGATTCAGTCTTGGTAGGTTGTATGTTTCTAACAATTTATTTAATTCTTTTAGGTTGTCCAGTTCGTTGGCATGTAATTGTTCACTGTAGTCTCTTAAGGTCCTTCATGTTTGTGTGGTATCAGTTACAATGGCTCCTCTTCTGTTTCTGATTTCATTACTTTATGGTATGTAGTTAGGCCCCTTCCAGGGAATAACCGGGTGGTGGATGTTTTATGTCTGACCCTCTGCCCTGAATCCTGGAGTAATAGCTGCAGCACGTGCTGTCCATTAACAACTGCTTCTCTGTTTGCTATAGTCTTATGGATTTTATCAATACAGGCCCTGTTGGCTTTCAGAGGTAGGTGTTTGGGGAATCCTTCCTCCAGGTGGGAATCTTAAAAGATGGGATGCTGGATGCTGGGTCCAAACCCTTTACCCCTCTGGGAGAAGCTAGGAGTTGGGGGTTCCCTCCTGATTGTATGGTGCTGTGCTGGGGGTGGGGTTTATGGCAAGAGTATGTCTCAGCCTTTCCTATCCATTAGGTATTTATTTTATTTACCCAGTTTATAGATGTCTCTTAGCTGGTTTATGGATTTCTTTAGAGGGAAATGTTCCAATTATAGCTGTAAATTCAGTGTGGCCATGAGAGGAGGGGAGTTCAGGAGCTTCACGTATCACATACTTTAGACTGCTCTCTGGTTTCATCCTTATAACCAAAAATCCTGATGAGCATACAAGATTCCTTTATGGATGTTTGTCTCCTACTGGCCATTAATATCAACTGACCAGTTGTCCATTCATTCATTCCTCATAGCAGATATACAGGGAATTAACAAACGTTTTTTAAATATGGTAGAAAAGTTGAGGCAATTGAATATATGACTTTAATTAGTCAACCAATTCAGAAAAGATCATTTTTTAAATTTTAGTTGTAGAATGAGTTTATCATGTATAGAACCCAAGTGAATGAGAAATAGTTTGAGTGTCATTAGTCTAGGTTACACAGATTTAAATTTGAGACAAGATTGGACGTTCTATCCCGATAGGAACGCATTTAGCCAACTGCTGGCCTCATATTTCACCACTGCAAACTTCTTACATAATTTGTTCTTCATGGTAAAGCACAAACAGAATTGGGAATTCCTAGTGCTGCTAAAGAAAAAAAAATTTAATATGGAGGATTTGTGCACTTTTCAAAGAATCTTTAGTGTTCAGTATGAATTAGTGTCAAATACTACAAAAGATGAGAAAAAAAATAAGTATATAAGTTCCTTCTACCCTCAAGTAGCTTCACAATTAGTATAGGCAATACAAGAATATAGCTTTTACACTAGAACATTTCATCTTTGGCATCTTGAAAGGGTCTGGTAGCATAGTATGTACATACAGAGGAGGGATCATCAGTGAGCAGGGAGTCAGGAAAAGCTTCCTAAAAGATGTAACACCAGATGTGACTAAGATTTGTTAAAAAGGAAGGTGAGAGAAAAAAATTTTCCAGCTGAAGAGATCATCCCACAGAGGAATGTTTATAAACTTTCAAATATTTTGTTTCTGTTTAACCTGTGTTAAAATTCAAAACTCTTCTGGAAACTAAAATTGAATTGCAACAGTAAAATATTGATCTAAAAATGTACATTTCAAGTACATTTCAATATATATTTCAAGTTCTCTTGTATGAAAATGTATAGGGGCATCTGGGTGGCTCAGTCAGTTGAGTGTCCAACTCTTTATTTAAGCTTAAATCATCATGAGCCCTACATCAGGATTCTCTCTCTCTCCCTCTCAATCTCTCCCCATCCTGTGGCTCATGCTCTCTCCCTCTCTCTCTTTCTGTGTGTCTCTGCCTCTCTCTCAAAATAAATAAATAAACCTCAAAAAACTTTTCACATTGCTTATGATCACTAGCCTTTCACCTTTACCCTGACTTCAGCTAAGACCAATAAAGTTCTAATGTGAAGGAGGTGGGGGAGAAAAAGAGACTAGCATTTATTGACTGCTATCTGACTGACAATAACCATTTTATATATTTCATTCATTCATTCTCATAAAAACCCTGTCAGGCAACTAGATCTTTCCCCCTCTATTTTATAGATTTAATTGAGGCTCAGAAGAGTGAAATGACTTTCTCAAGTTTACAAAGCTAAGTAGCCTACCAAGCCAACCCAAGACTGTTTCCTAATCACACATTATTTTCCACTATTGTTTCCCAAGGAGAAAAAATAAGTTTGTAGTTATAACAAGGGCACAGTCCCATCATCATTTGGCTCAGCTTACTACATACAGCTGCAATAATAATAAACAGTTGCCCCAAAATGTTCATTATCCAAAAAGGAGCTTGTTAACTCTTTCATTAATTGCCACAGTGGTGTCTTCCATTAAGAGTGACTCATGCAAAGGCCCCCAATTATATACCCCACTCCTTCCTCTGAGAGCATCAAATTGTAAGGGATCAATATTTGCAATATCATACTGTTATTTCCAGGAATCAGTAGTAAATTGCAAAAAGAAGGAGAAGGAGAGGAGAAGGAAGTAGTAGTAGTAGTAGTAGTAGTAGTAGTAGTAGTAGTAGTAGCAGCAGCAGCAGCAGCAATAGTAGTAATCAGAATACAGGTCACTATTGTCTTAAAAATTAAGACTACATTTTTTCCCTGTCACCCCATTCTCTCAGTCTAATTACAAAAATCTCCATAGTTAATTAAAAGTAAAATAATTTTTAAAAGGGGAGAAACACTAGGTCTGAAACTCTTCCAGATTTTCCATCCAAGACCCTAACAGTTTTGTGGGTTTGTTTGGTATATTGGTCAGCTTTCCTCATTGTGTTCGTGTTTGCTTTATAGTGCCCATCACAAATCGAGTTTTCCTTCTAAAAAAATTAAAGCTACCCTTGATATTTTCACAAATTAGAACCTCTGAAGAATTTTCTATCATAAAGTTTTGTTTATAGGCTATCCAGTCACCAATAATCACATGGTAGCCCTGTACCAGGTTCTTGGGGTACTTAATTTTTTTTTTCTCTGTCCCTAAAATGCTCCTAGTCTAATAAAATCTGAAACCTTGATTATCTCCATTTTAATAAAAGCAGAAAATGAAGAAAATTTATCATTTCTTAATAATCAAAAGGAAATCTTTGGGTAATGCAGTTATTTATATCCTCTTCATTTTTGTTCATCAAGAACTCTGTGTCATCTCCAGAAATATTTTGAACAGAAAAAATATAAATGAAATATTTCTAAAAGGAAAGCAAGAGTGCCAATTTGCAGAGATGGGCTCCTTCACTGCTTTTGCCTACCTACATTCTCCCTACGAGTTTATCCTGTACATAACTCCTTCTCCACTTAATATCTCCCTTTCCAGTATGGAGATTTATTAAGTTATTTTGTTGTCTTTTGCCTGGCAAGGCACTTTTGCTGCTGAATTAGTGCACTAGCTAAACAGTGCAAGAAAGGAAAAAGAAAGTATGTTTTGTTTTCTTTTTCTTCAGAACGTTATATCATAATTGTATCTAAAATATTGTGGCCATATTTAGGAGTCTGACAGACACCTGTAGAAGCGAAGCAAGATGAATTAATTTGACAACAGAAGAAACCAAGAGCATGATTATCGCAGCTTTCCACTCCACTTTGCTGCTACAGTTTAAATTTAGTGATCTAAACTACTAGATGAGGGGCTGAATTAATACAATTCCTTGAATGTGTGAGCTCATCCTTTTTTTTACCATATCTCAAACCATAGTGTGGCAGGGAGTTTATTCTCTTGTCCCCCAGGTTTGATGGGCCATCACAAGAGCTCACACAGTCAAGAAACTAAAATGAAGACACTGCCAAAAATTGGAATTCTAGAATCTTAGTAACAGTTGGGAAGTCAACTAGCACTTTATCATTTTTAAAACACTTTTCAATGTACTAATATTAGATCCTTGCCACACCTCTGTGAACTAGATTGAGTAGATGTTATTATTTATTATTTTTATGGATGAGAAAATGGAGGATGGGACAGATGAGGTCACTCACCCAAGGTCAAAGAAAAAGACCCCCTCCTGAATTTGAATTCATGTGCTTTGATCATTATCCAGTGATATGTCCCTTCAGCCTCCACTGTAACAGGCGGGTAATCATACCTGTCTAATAAAGCAGAAAAATGTCAATGGAGGCAAAACTGATCTGATTATGTTTGTTGTTAGAGTCTAAAGAGACTACTGATACTAAGCAGAGCAGGAAACACTGAATCAGCAAAGTTTTCTAGATTTGCCACTGCTTGACTCTGTGGCTTGGAGCAAACCACATAGCCACTCCAGGACTCATCTGCTACTATTCTAAAAACATGACAGATATGTTGCATGCCAAATAGAACTCAAAGATAACAGTATCTTTGCCCTTAACCTTTCGTATGACTGAGGTGTTCTCGATTCTTGGAAGATTAAAATTTCTAGTTATAATAGTAATCCACAGTCCACTCACGCTGGGAAGACTTCCTGAAAAAAAGAGGATTAGGGCTTTGAAGAAGCAGGTAAATTTCATGAGGTCATTCAGTATTTATTGCTGACCTTCTCTACATCAGTCCTAGCCCCAGCCCCTCGAGATCAAGCAGTGAGACCTTACAAAGACCCTACCCTCACAGAGCTTATGTGCCATAAGCAAGCTAGTAAATATATACCACATCACATGATGATACATGCCACAGAAAAATACAAAGCAAGGCAAGTAAACTAGCAAATCCCGTGTGTGTTGGGGAGGACGGGGGCCACTGTCTTAAGTAAGGTGGCTGGGGAAAATTTCACTGACAGTCTGACATGTGACCAGAGACCTAAAGGAAGTAAGGGTACAAGCCATGTGGAAATAGAAGAAAGAAGTCTCTGGGAAGGGAATAACAAGGCCAGAGGTAAGAGCCTTCTTGATGTGTTTGAGGCGAGGCAGAGAAGCCAATGCTGCCGGCTACAGTGAGCATGTAAGAGATGGAAGAAGTGAGGTTAGGGAGGCGGTAAGCTCCAGAACCTGGAGAACCTTCTAAGGACTTTGGCTTTTACCCTGAGTTAGGTGAAAAGCCAAATGAAACTCCATAAAAATGACAGGAGCAATATCAAAGATTTAGAATAGGGCACATTTTAAAATTATGGCTACACACCAAAAAAGCTAATAAAGAAAGCTAAAGAGGCCTGTCAGTGTTGACATCCTAATACATATCTTCTATAAATACTGAGGAATCTAAGACATTTTAATTTCTAATGAGTAAGCTTTTTTTTTTTATTTCGAAGATACTCAGTTAGAACCCAGATCAGTTCTGTCTGCTGTACATTAGCAGCAATGCACAGGTAAATTTACTTTTCATATTAAGTTGTAATTTTTATGCTCCAACTCAAGAATGGGCGAAAGAACTTACCAAAATAACAGTATGTTTCTGTAGAACTTTGTACACTCCCCATCCGGACTTCCTATCATCACAGTTGTTGATCTACCTACAAAAAGAAAAGACAATCACTAAGCAATGTTTGCTTAGGCCTGAAAATAAGGGTGGTAATAGGATCTTCTTCTTTCTGTACACCTGTCTCCCCTGCAGCACAGAACCCCTAATCCAATTGTATGACGTCAGGCAATCCTCAAGTGATTCCGGCCTCTTGCACTTCCTGTGCATCACAGTGATAGAAAGTGGCCTATTTCTATCCCCATATTTATTATTAATGATAGGACAGTCATGTGTGGGCTTCACTGATCAAAGTATTAAGTTATTTCTGAGACAATTACTGAAGCATCTTTCTTATGTCAGAGACTGGAAAGAAGACAAAGAAAAAGATGTGCTTGCTACCCTCAACTGCTCATCTTCTGGGAGAGGTGAGCGTTACTGTGTTGAAACAGTAACATGAGGCAGATACCTTAAGATAGGTTAGAACAGATAAGTATGAGGGCAATAAAATCTCTTGTTTTGTATTTTACAGTTTAAAAATACATGTGTACATACATTATCTCCTTTGATTTTTATATCATTTGCAAACAAACTGCTTATTAATCATTATTGAAAATAATACACTTTCCTCCTGGGGAGTGAGAGAAGGGAAGCAGTGGCTCAAGAAAGGCCTCTTTAGAGGAACTTAAAGAAGATATCATTTTAGGGATGCCTGGGTGGCTCAGTTGGTTGCATGTCTCACTCTTGACTTCAATGCAGGCCATAATCCCAGGGTTGTGGTATTGAGCCCCATTATCAGGCTCTGTGCTGAGCGTGGAGCCTGCTTAAGATTCTCTCTCCCTCTTGCCCCTTCCTCCACATACTCTCTCTCTCTCTCTCTCTCTCAAATTTATTTATTTATCAATCATTTTAAAATCAGGTGAATATTTGTGTAAGTTTAATACACAAGACACGTTAAATGTCCCAAAACTAGAGCCAGCGCCTTCTTATCCAGTGGTGGTATCTTCTGCTCTTTGGCTTGTGATGACCTTAGATTTTCTGTTCTAGGGAAAATGGCATAGATTATGGCCTGTAGTGGTTTACTTAGTCTCATCCCTTGTAAAACAGTCAAGATACTAGAAACTTCTGCACAGTAGTGCCTGAGAAAGGAAACATCGAAACCCATTCTGTGATTGTGGTCATCATTAATATCTGGTAACCTAGCAAGCACAAATTTTGTTTTCAAGAATAACATGGGTATAAGGTGCAATGGGGAAGTTCTGCATCATTGGCAGTTTCATATTCTGGTTCTACTTCACCAAGAATGACAAGAAACCTTACTTGGTTCCTTCAAATTGGAAACCACTTACATAATGTATTGACTAAAAATATCTCCTCTGTACATTTGGAAAGATCTTTCTTAAAGCCAATCATAGCTTAATGACTTTGTCACAGAAGATAACTCTCATTGAAGGTAACTTGCATATATGCTGAGTGTTGTGATATAAATGAAATACATTGAACAGAGAAACAAGTGATATGCAGTTTGCTCAAGTTGTGACATTAAATAGCCCTGAGGCCCTGAGCAAGTTGCCTAAGCTCACACACACACACACACACACACACACACACACACACACACCCCACATCACATATAAATATGCTCATTGGAATAAGTTTCCATCTGTTTTCATAAAATCACCACAGAGTATTTTTTAATAAATGAGTGTGAGTTTGAGCCCCGCATCAGATTTGGTACCACTAACACAATGGGTCCTTTTTCCCACTTCGTCAAGCTTTCATCTAGTTGATATTGCGTCTTGTCCTGTGGGAGCATCTTTAATTGACACTGGCCAGTGTGTCATTTTTCCTGTTTGTTTGGATCTCACAATAAAGTTTCCCACAACATCTATTTTTGTGTGAATTTCATCATAAGGGGAACATCGGGTAAGGAGTTGGGAAGGGATGGCAGGAACTGACAGCAACTTGTTTCAACCATAAATTTTGGTTTATAGCACATGAGGTGCTATCCACTTGCTTCATAAGCCATCATTAGAGGGGCAGTTCATGATAAGGGACAACAGTACATTTGCTAAGGGGCCAGGAAAAAACATTTAGCTTTACGTCTTTTCAGTTTTTTTTCAGATTGCTAATATAATGAACCAACTTTTGAACTTTAAGCCATTTTTAGCCTAGTCCTAAAAGAACCAACAGAAGGAATTAAATTACTCCATGCAATGCTTCTGTTTCTCTGTCCTAGGGGTGTGGTTTTTTTCTTGTGTTTTCCCCCGTCTCCCAGAAGTACCACCTTCAGGGACCAATGGAGGTAGATGAGTAGAGATTCAGCAGTTTGGATGACACTCTTTTACCTGTCTGCTGCCCCCATGGCAAATATCCTGAAACCCTCACCTATGTCCTTGATGCCACCTCACATCCATCTGACCCCATACCCTGAGGGGTTTCTAAAGAGCTCACTAAGGGGATCAGTTTGGCAAAATGGGAAGGAACCTTCAGGATGACTTATCCAAAGTCTTGGAGCTTCTTTAAAAAAATAGCATAATTATTTCTTAAACACTATAAGAATATTTAAATATTTTTAAAAGATAAAAATGAATGGCTCCTGGGTGGCTCAGTCCGTTAAGCATCCAACTTTTGGTTTCGACTCAGGTCATGATCTCACAGTTTGTGAGTTCAAGCCTGACATCAGATTCTGTACTGGCAGTGGAATGCCTGCTTGGGATTCTCTGTCTCTGTCTCTCTCTCTCTCTCTCTTTCTCTCCCTCTGCCACTCCCCCCACCCAGGATAAATAAATAAACATAAAACAAAAACAAAAACAGATAACAAATGGAGTCACTGTGATTGAATTCAGGAAGTGTTGGGAATCCTGACATCCATCCAATGGCCTGCTTTCCTTCCCTTCCCCCTCCTTAGTCCCTTATACTCATTTGCTGGATGAGGACGTCAGAGGCATATTTCTATCTATGTAATAGAAAGTTTACATAATAGTCTGTCTACTGATATACACATATATATACATACATATACATACATACACATATATATATATGGTAGGCGTTATATAATAGAAACTTATCTACTTGCTGACTTTAAACTTACTAATTTTTATTCTGACTAGCAAAGTTGTGGTCTAGAACAAAAAACTATACCGACTACCTCAACCCAGTGAGGGTGTGAGCAACTGCACGTGGTCATTGTGTCCTCAACTACTGCTGTTGTTCATTTGAACTATTTAAAAATTACTTACCCCATTTTGAAAAGTTAAAAAGTAGTGAGAATGGTAAGGTACTAATAAGGAGATATATATGATTACAAGAGAAAATAGGCAGGAAATAATTTTTAAGTGAGAAAAGTGACTCATTTTGCAATGCACGCGTGAGGTTAAACATGGGACAGTTCCATGGATTCTCAGTGCCAGACAATGACTCAAAGCGTATGCACTTGTGCTGACACATTTGTGCATCAAGAGACAAAAAGTAACTGAGAAAAGGTGGTGAACGTTGGGGTGTGGGGCTACAGAGTTAATATGTACCTCTGACACCTGTCCACTGTGTGTTAATTCAAAACTCAGAATCACAGTCAATAACTTGAAATTGACTCGCCTTTAAAAGCATGAAGCGTTGAAACTTTTGTTCAGAGCCACGGATGATGTGGTGGTTTTAAAGCCTGTTTGGATCAACACAGAACCGAAGTGGGCGTCAAAGTTGTGAAGAGGAATAGAGCTGCTGAGAAAGCCTCATGGCATTCACGGGGAACGTCAAGGGCGGTCTCTTCCCAGCATATTTGTCGGGTGTAAAGACTGTCTAGTTGGAAAGAGAATAATATGTCCCTTTGACCACTTGAAATGTTTACTAGAAATGACGGGACTGCGTATAAACTCCCCTCAGTCACTTTGGATTTAGGACCAAGGGGGCTTATGAGCACCTTTTTGGAGACTCGCTCATTCATATATAAGAGAATCAGTTTGCTCTACATAATTAACAGCTAAACTTAGTAACAGCAAAAGGGCCATATCTTCAATAAATCGGTCTATTTAAAGGACATTATACTCAAATTTTTATTTTCCTTCGGAGATATAATTTGATTGAGCAAATGAAGCCTGATCAGAGTGAGCCTCATTATTATCAGAACTTCTTGAGTTATTTCAGAGTTTCACGATTATTTTCCTTCCCCCCCTAATTTAAAAGCACAACATAAAAATAAATTGTATTGTTTCAAGTAATAAAATCTATACTCATCTGCTAAATGTACAAAACTCTGCCCATAAAGCTAATTAACTAGATAAAAGGTCCATATCAGGCTTGAAGCAGCTCCTGTCTCTAAGGGCCAAACTCAGTAATTAATTATGTTTCTGAGAGTCTCTGAACGCTTTTCCAGCTTCATGGGTCCTTAGAAATGAAATATCTTGGGCACCATCCAAAACATCTTAATCTCTCAATCTGGTTAGAGTTGAGTTCCTACAAGGAAACAGAGTGAAATATCTTTAAAACAAGGCCTATATATCTTCAGCGTTTAGTCAGTTATTTACCTCAGGGTTCAGATAACACTAACTGAATTTCTAGTCAACCTCATTTTTCAGTCATTGTTAACATTAGAGTGACCCTTTGTTTGGGGTCCATGTAGCATGTCGGCTCAGATGAATCAAAGATATTAACAAAGTGTGAGTTAAGCACTAAAAATGGGTAATGACACACAGATGTGCGGTCGAATGGGTCACACCTTGGTCCCTATTCAAGTTTTGGACATTAGGTAGGGTGTATTGGGTCATGGATTCTTTGTCAGCATCACCGGCCACACCATCGTGTTAACCTCAGTCTTCTGAGGAAAATGCCTTGCCAATCCGTGACCCCTTAAGAGACATGACATTTTATCAATTAGAACCCTGGTCAGGCTTACATTGCTGAAGGCAAGATCCTGAAGGAATGCACTTGGAGATGGGGTCTACAAGAATAGGCACCCAGAAGAGAGGAGAAAGGCTAAGATCATCTTCCGCACTACATCGTTTTGCCTAGCCCTACACTTTGGGCTTCCCCACACATCCAGACCAGATGGCTTTTTAAAGCTCCTCAGGGTAAGTTAGACTATAAACCACATAAGCATAATCAAAAGACATTCACAGATGACACCGTTTCTTTATAAAGCCCATGCCTCAGTGTCAGCTCCTCAAATTATAGGGCTGTGTCACTGCCACTGAGAACGTTTATGTTCTCACCCCCTTTATATTTACTCTCCAGATTTGAAAATCTTTCAAGTGACTCTTAAAAAACAAGACTAACACCAACTTCAAAACTAACTGCTGGTGGATGGGATAGACACTATCAGAAGAAATGCACCCTCTTGCAGACATAAGCTACCCTCCCAACACTACTTAAAACGAACCCTTCATTTCTTCTCTTTGCCTTCGGATTTCAGGGTGTCACCCTAACAAAGCTGGAGAGGGTCGGGATTTTTAATTACAGTCTCCCTTGCTGTGTTTACCAAACAGCTAGTAGCCCTGAGTCTGGAGTTAGGCTGTTAAAGTCATGTTTTAACCTCTTTTGTAATTGCAATTTGATTGCTGGTGTAAATTACCTAGTAGGCTCTCCACCTTCTGTGCCAGCCATTTCCCAGAGTGCATAATTTTGAATTAAAAGGCTGATATTCATCCAAAAGTTTCCCAGAATGTTTCATGGGCTCAGTGAATTATGCATTAAACAGAATTCTTTAAAAAGAAGGCAAGAGGTTCCTTTGATGTCAGCTGGGGTTTTTCATCATATTATGGACTATTAATTTCTAGACTCTTTTAGAGGTGGTTTTTTGAAATCTATGTTCAATTTAGGACTTATTACCGATCTTTCTCTAACCTTTGTATTTTATTTTAACAGCATCATATGTCACCCTGAATATGGCAGGTTCTGGCAGAAACCTGGTGGTTAAAAGTTCTTAGGGGTGGGGCGGGGGAGGATGAAGGAAACAGCAATTTGCTGCAAACGCGCCATCTGCTGGATAGAATGTGTATATACTTGTAGGAGCTTGCCCTCTCATTAAGAAAATGTTTTAGAAACCTCATGAGGGCAAAACCGTTTAGGGAGCTGAGGTGTATATGGGAACTTAGCTATGAGACATCGCTAAGCTGTATCCAAATGCCAATGGCCTCCTGTGACAATTTTCTTAATACTCCATAAGAGACAGCCTTTGGTCGTTATGTCTGATTTTGAGCTATGTTCCCTATCCAGGTGTGAGATTACAGTTTAGAGTAAACAAAATTGATCCCAAGAAAAATAAACAGCCCCCTTATTTACTTATGCAAAAGTAAATAATAAGGATGGCCACGTTTCCACTATCATATGCAAATGCAGATTCTGGGGAAAATTACACAATTCCATATTACTGTTCTCTCTCTTTTCTTTTTTTTTCCTTTACAGAAAATACTTTGAAATTTGTCAAGGGCTGTGCTTTTGTACACTTTTATGAGTTGAGTAAACACAGACTTATCGTTCAACACAGGCACCTCTGAGAGTGAAAAGCAGCACTATAAATAATTACATCACAACAACATGCACAGAACACGACTGTCATGGGCAAATAAGGATAAAGTGTCTTTCTATTCATAGGTAGTCAAGTCTCCTCGCAAACAGAAACCCCCTTTTAGGCTCTACCACCTGCCAGCTCATGTTAGAGAAGAAGAAAAAGAAACGGTTGAAATGATCCAGTGTGGTGAAAAGATCCCAGACTGGGGCAGTGAGGAGAAAGACTCAGGTTGTCATCACAAATACGTTCAGCATTGACATTATTCCACTTTTTTTTTTCATGCATTAATTCCTCCATGGCTAAGTACCGTAAGAAAAGTCGGATACGGATGCTAACTGGATTTAATGTGGTGTCACAATACATACAAATATTGAATCATTACGCTGTACACCTGAAACTAATATAATGTTATGTCCATTATACCTCAACTTAAAAGGTCAGGTGGGGCACCTGGGTGGCTCAGTCAGTTAAGCATCCGACTCCTAATTTTGGCTCATGGTTCCTGAGATCAAGTCCCGAGTTGGTATTTTCTCTTGCTGCGTATTTTCTCTCTCGCTCTCTCTTTGCCCCTCCCCTGTTCACAGGCACATGCATGTGCACTCTCTCTTGCTCTCTCTCTCAAAATATAGAAACATTTTAAAACTAAAACATAAAATAAAAGGTCAAGTTTCATCAGTTTCTAGAAAGGAGCTAAGTCAGGTCTAGCTGAGAAGATACACTGATACACTGTTTCATGCAGAAGACAGCATTTGAATTGAGCATTGAACAAGGAGTAGAATTTGGCAGAGGGGCAAGAAGCAAAGGTGGAAACTGTCAGTAATTAACTGGGTAAACCAAGAACAGTATAGTGCGGCCCCATCACATCATTAATGTGACTTTTCAACAATCATTTTTTTGAAGCTTCTTAAGTGTCAAGTACTTTTTGACACACTGATGGATAAAACAGATATCTATGCCTACTTTCAAGAATATAGAGCTTGGTAAGCAATCGGATTTGATCGTCAGAGCTCTCTTCTTAATTAGAGGTAAATTTGGGAATCATTGGCACATTTAAACTGTAAGAAATAGGTAAAATCAAGATGTAGAGAGAAAGAGAAAACAGACACAGAACAGACCCCTGAATTACTCCAATATTTAGAAACAGAATGAAGAAAATCTCAGAGGAAAAAAACAGGTGTTCTGAGAATAGTAAAACAAAAAGAAAATAATATCTTATTCTTTTCTCCAATTTAGGAAAGCTCAGAGGAAATGAAGCTCATCAAGGTGTAGGTCAGATATGGCTTTAAGTGTCCTCATTATCCGACAATTATCACAATAATTTTAAAATTATGAATACCTTTCTCCAAGGAACCCTAAATGCTTTATGTGTCCCTTCTAATGTAGCTCCCTAGGATTGTTATTAAATTATAAAATGGTACATTATTGAAAGTGAAGCAATAAGGTCATTACCATCTATGTTATATTCAGTTTTAGATTTCCTGTGGGGAAATACTCAGTTCTCCCCTTTCACTTTCAATGAGGTGAATCAAAGCAAAGCTATGATTCCAATCTTAGTTATGAATATAAAATTAACTCAAAATATGGCTCATGCTCCTCAGCTCCCTCCTGTATAGTGTACTCTGTCATGTTGTCTGTCATTTTTTTTTTAAGGAATATTATTCATAGACTGTTTGGGTCCTGCTTCTAGTTGCTTTCTATGTTAACTATTATGGGAAATTTTAACTTAGGCTGGAGGTCAGTGCAAGTAACAGCAAATAATTCCTGGCTTTTCTGAGCTTTGTCAGAGTTCAGCTGTCATCCTGTTAGGCTTTGGTGTGCACCTATCCATTCAGAACATACTTAGGAGGCACCTACTGTGTAAGGTCCTGCACCAACACCCTGGGGCTGGAAAGGTGTCAATTTCTACTTTTGCACTTGGAATCTGTTGGAGACTATACTGGAGTAAAGAGGTGGTTATAATGCAGGGTCATAATGCGAATCCATTTTGGACACAACATACTATTCACTTCCTTATCCATTCCTCTTTAGGTTTCTGTGGCTTCTATGCCCATTCACAGCACTATTCTATGACTGCCCCAATCCCACTCCCCCTTTGTCTTTCTCCCTACTCATCAGCCCTTCTTTCTCAGTCTCCGTGGCATGCTTCATCCTATGCCCATACTCTAAATGTTGGAGTGCCCAGAGGCCCCATCCCACCCATCTTCTCTGTGTGGTTATCTCATCAAGTCCCTAAAACGGAACATCATCCACGTAATGATGATTCACAAATGTCTTTTCTTCATTCCTGACCTTTCTGCTGGTATCTGGATTGATATATTTAATGACTTCGTTGACATTTTGGATATCAAAAATAATCTCAGGTTTAACCTATGCATTTCAAAGCTCTTTATGTTTACTTCTCCTCACACTCCCCCCACCCCCAGAAAAAACACAACCATTCCTCTACCTGCTGTTCTCAGTTAATGGCAACGTTATCCATCCATTTAAATAAAAATGTATAGTCAGTCAAAGGTGGGCTCTCTTCTCCTCACTCCTAGTGTTTAGTGCATGAGCGCCACTTCAAAAGATATATCCTATTTCTGACCACTTCTTACCAGCTTTGCTCCTCTTCCAAACGATTCATCGTCATATCTTGCTTCTTTCCCCAAAACACCAACTTAATAGTTTTCCTTGTCTTCATCCTTATACTCTTAGAATTTGTTTTCTACATAGTAATCAGAGTGAGCTGTTAAAAGTGTAAATATCATCATAATATTCTCTTAACACTTTTCATTGATGTTAGAATAAAATCTAAACACATTACCAGAGTCCCCGAGGATCCGGTCCCCTTCTTGCCGCTCCAGGTTTCTGTCTGGCAGGACTTTGCCCTTACTCTTTATGCATGGACCACACTGGCTTTCCTTCTGTCCATCAAACACTCCAAGCATCTTCCAACTTTAGAGACTCAATTTTCTGCTCCTTCAGTCTAGAATATTCTTCCAGAGCCTCAAACACCTGGCTCCTTCTTATCTTAAAAGGTCAGCTCAAATATTACTTCCCTAAAGAAAACTGCTTTGGTCACCCTATCTGAAGAATCCTCCCAACTTCCATGACTCATGACTCTTGATGCCATTACCTTCTTTTAGCTTTTGTCACAGCACTTAGGACTATTTGAAGTTACTTTATTTGCTTGTAGCTCACTAGAATAAGCTCCATGGAGACAGGCTCATGGGCATGTTGTTGATGCTTTTAGCCCTGGCACTTATTAGGTGCTAGATAAATGAATGAGTTGAGGTTAGAATCAAATACTAAAATGATACAAAAGAATGTCACTTATTCTAACTTTAGGAGATCAGCAAAAAATGATACATGAATTGAGACATAAATAAGAATTAGCAAAGAGGGACCCAGGCAAAGGGTATGACATATGCAAGGTGCATAGGCAGAATAACATGGAACTTTCAGAGAATGGAAAATTGCTTAGTACCCATGGAGCATAGAGCTTGAGAAGGATGGTCTGGGGACAGGAGTGTTGGGGACAAGTGTTGAGGAGAAGGAAGTGTACAAGGGAGTAGTAGTTAAGCATTTGTTAGGGAGGTAAAAGAATCACATTGTCAAAGACATCAAGTCTTCTGTTGAAGAGTCTGAACTATTTTTCATGAAGGCAAAAGCCAACTGAAAGGTTTTGATCCAGAAGGTGACCTAGCAGATATGATTTTTAGGAAGATTGTTCCTGCTGCATTATGGAGAATGAATTGTGGAGCAGAGGGTGTTTCTCAGCTACCGTCTGGGAAATCATTTACTAGGCTGAAGAATTCCCGGGAATACAATGGTCTTTCTCAGCTGCTTTTGTAATAGTAATGGAACTCACCTCATGGAGTTCCTATTTCAAGTAAAAGACATAATATGTGTGAATCTGGGAAGATGAAGAGAATTTGAGGCCTTCTCAAGTTTCTCAACCTCCTCCTTCATCCTAATTAAAAAGGTGGCAGTTTTTAAATTACTTATAATTAGAACTCACAAACATGGTCTCAGAAGTTATTAATAAATGAGATGCTCAAAGCAATAACACTAAATTTAACCAGAAGTTTATACCATAAAAGCAACTGCCTGGTATGCAGCCTAGAGCCAGAGGGGAATTTGGATCTACTGAAGTAGACCATGCTCTATACTCACATACACATACCCTAGGCCTGTCCTGTTTCCTTAGATGTTATCTCTTATTGTAGACCAGGGCATTCCTCTCAGTCTGGATCACTGCCTTCTATGATGACAGGGGAAAAAAAAAAAGAATTCTTTCTCAAATGACCCATTTATGGAAATCCTCAAATCATAGTGTGAACATGTTCATTTCTTTGGCTTTGAAGACCAGCCCTGCATGTCATTCCTAATCATCAATTCAATGAGCAGTCACTGAAATGTTTACCATGTGCCTCTTACTATGCTAAATACTGAGAATAAATAAGACCATAATTCCTGCCTTCAAGACAACCAAAGCTGTGTGTGAAATGACTATGGCAGATAAAATCAGTGCTTACAGAAGCACCGTGAACAAATATGTAATGAAGACTGGAAGACCCAGGAAGTAGGGCAGGAGAAGCCATAGTTAAAAACATAAGTGCTAAAGTCATACTGACCTGGGTTTTCTTCTGAGACTTTCACTAAGTAGTTGCTTGGCTCAACTTCTTTCATGCTCAGTCTCCTCATCTGCCAAATGTCATTAAGGACCCATTTTATCAGGTTAAATAACTGAGATGATATATGTAGAGCACAGAGCTAGATATAAGGCACTACTCAAATAGATGCATGTGCAGCAGTAATCATAAATATAGTTTATGACCCCTTACTTACATGATTATAAGAAGGAAGTTTTGAGAAGTCCAGTGGAATAGAGCAAAGGAATTTATTATTCAATAAAAGAAGTTGTATCTGTCCCAAATGTTTTAATTTCCAGCAGATACCTGCAGCCTTAGTTACTTCCCAGCAGCACCTGAAATTCCAGAAACTGATTACAATGATTAGCCTAAGAGAGGAAGTTCTTAAGTTCTGACCCAGCAGTGCCGTGTCATGTGGGTCAACTTCCCAGGCATGCAGATGGGTGCTGTGGACCATAAGCTTCTCTTCCGGGCACCAGATCCCGATCTCACTGATCAGACCTCTGAAAGGGCACAGGGCAAAGAAGCCTCAGGCTATCCCCCAGCCATCACACAAGGACCCGGAAGCTTCTGTCCTGCACTTCCGCATTGTAGGACACATCCGCGTGTGAAATGTATCCCTGCCGAGCCCACGCACACAGCTCCAACTCCTCCTCCGCTAGAAAGAATACTTCACTTTACGAGGTAATTATCACAGCCAGAGATGCCTGTGCCATTTCCTGAATTCAGAGGATGAAAATAAAAAAGAAAGTAATAGCTGTCATTGTTTGTATGTCTTTATGCATGTGTGGGAAGCATTAAATCTAAGGGAAAAACATCAGTTTTTCACCTTTCCCCTTTATTCTTGCAACAAAGTTTCTGCAAATTTCTTTCTTCTCAAATAATACATTATCAAGAGAAGCTTTGAAAAATGGGACTTTGCATTCATCCCAATTGCTACCTTAAAAATGTTATTGCCTGTACTTCAAATCAGTTACCATAGAATGCATTCAGGAAGGACAAGCACACACCCGAAAGCCAACAAAAGAACGGCTCCTCCGGGGACAATTTGGGTTGAAGAAAAGTACTGAGAACTGACCATTGTAGCAGCAACAATCAGGGCTGGAGAGGCTGAGCTGAAACTAACACAGTGCTGCCCGCCAGGCCTACGGGCACGAACACAGCACAATGGCTGTGATCAGCAACCAGAGAATGGACTTGCCTCAAAACTGCAATTTTTTGCAGTGCAATTACTCAGAGGCATTTGATCCAAGGTGTATAATGTTCTAACCCGTGAATGCCAAAATCACATAGCATCTCTACCTCTTTCCAAAGTTGTCTGTCATTAGTTCTGAAGTGGAAATCATTTGCTACAGTGAAAATAGTCAAAAACAAAACAAAGACAAAAAGAAAAGAGAAAGAAAAACCCTCCCCCTTCCACACTCCACAGAAGGTACTCTGAAATCAAAATAAAATGGGAATAGAAGGCAGATATATAAGGAGGCTCTCTGTCAAATTCCAGGTGAACCTGGAGAGGAGAAAGATTCTCTGCTGCCCTTGAAAATATTCTTCCTCCCTTGCAACAGTGTTCTGTTCCCAGATGACCATATTCTATTCCATTAACGAGAACAAAGATTTCTTTGTCCCACAATAGGATTGCAGAGTTTTACCAAACCAACCTATGAATGAACTCTCACAGTGATTTAAATATATACTCCACTTCCCATAACCAATAATCACACCCTTTGCTGTGGGTAAGTTTCAATGTGGAGAAGGTGTCTGACTCATAACATATGGAAGGGGAATAAATGTTGTGGATAAGAAGACTGAGAAGTCAAAACTCAAATGACTAATGATTTTGTCTGAAAAGAGCTGTGAGCGTGGCTTGTTGTGGTTGGAACAGCACAGACCTGCATTTGTAGGATGACAGGGACCACTGTGACTTTCAGCAGGATCTGTTCTGGTGCTTGGGTGGAGAGAGGTGAGAAGGTATTGTCTTGTCTCGAAGTCATTTTTTTTAAATAGATAACAGAAATGAATACCTCAATTTGGGTACAAATTTTACAAATAAATTCAGCAGGTCGTATGTATTTAGTCCCTTATACAAGATGACCATCAGTTTTCAGTTTTCACCTGACAGCTTTGAAGTATTAGCACCCAGTATGCCAGGTTCCTTCAGAGCGGTGTGACCATACTCACTGCACCAGGCAATAGTTATTGCAATACACGGAATACATTATTACATTCTGTGTTTGTATAAGAATTCTATCAACATGGGACACCAGGTGGCTCAGTTGGTTAAGCATCCAAGTCTCGATTTTGGCTCCATTCATTATTTCACAGTTGGGGGTATGAAGCTCCGCATCGGGCTCTGCTCTGACAGTGCAAGGTCTGCTTGGGATTCTCACTCCCTCTCTTCCTGCCCTTCCTCTGCTCTCTCTCTCTCTCTCTCTCTCTCTCAAATAAATAAACATTAAGAAAAAAGAACTTCATCAACTTATCAGCTCATATTTGGAGAGGTTCCTCACTTTCTGCTTTACATTATTCATTCTTTCTTTTTATGATTCCTTTATTCATCCTGTACACATTTTTATTTATTTATTATTATTTTGTTTTATTTAAATCCAAATTAGTTAACATATTGTATAACAATGGTTTCAGGAGTAGAGTTAGTGGTTCATCACTTACCTATAACACCCAGTGCTTATCCCAACAAGTGCCCTCCTAATACCCATCACCCATTTAGTCCATCCCCCCCCCCCAACACCCTGCCAGCAACCCTCCGTTTGTTCTCTGTGTTTAAAAGTCTCTTATGGTTTGCCTCCCTCTCTGTTTTTATCTTATTTTTCCTTCCTTTCCCCTATGCTCATCTGTTTTGTTTCTTAAATTCCACATATGAGTGAAATCATATCTTTATCTCTCTCTAACTTATTTCACTTAGCACAATACATTCTAGTTCCATCCACGTTGTTGAAAATGGCAAGATTTCATTCTTTTTGATTGCCGAGTAATATTCCATTGACTATATAAACCACATCTTCTTTATCCATTCATTAGTTGATGGAAATTTGGGCTCTTTCCACAATTCGGCAATTGTTGATAGTGCTCCTGTAAACGTTGGGGTGCATATATTCCTTCAAATCAGCATTTTATATCCTTTGGATAAATAGCTAGTAGGACAGTTGTTGGGCCATAAGGTAGTTCTATTTTTTTATTTTTTGAGGAACCTCCATACTGTTTTCCAGAGTGGCTGCACCAGTTTGCATTCCCACCAACAGTGCAAAAGTGTTCCACTTTCTCCACATCCTCACCAATATCCGGTGTCCTGAATAGTTAATTTTAGCCATTCTGGCAGGCATGAGGTGGTATCTCATTGTGGTTTTGATTTGTATTTCCCTGATGATAAGTGAAGTTAAGCATCTTTTCATGTGTCAGCCATCTGGATGTCTTTTTTGGAAAAGTGTCTGTTCATGCCTTCTGCCCATTTATTCACTGGATTATTCGTTTTTGGGGTGTCAAGTTTTATAAGTTCTTTATAGATTTTGGATATTAACCCTTTATCTGATATTTCATTTTCAAATATCTTCTTCCATTCTGTCTGTAGCCTTTTAATTTTGTTGATTGTTTCCTTTGCTGTGCAGAAGCTTTTTATCTTTATGAGATCCTAATAGTTCATTTTTGCTTTTGTTTCTCTTGTCTTTGGAGACATGTCAAGTAAGAAGTTGCTGTGCCCAAGGTGAGAAAAGTTATTGCCTGTTTTCTCCTCTAGGATTTTGATGGTTTCCTGTTTTGCATTTAGGTCTTTCATCCACTTTGAATTTATTTTCATATATGGTATAAGAAAGCGGTGTAGGTTCATTCTTCTGCATATTGCTGTCCAGTTTTCTCAACACCATTTGCTGAAGAGACTGTCTTTTTTCCACTAGATACTCTTTCCAGCTTTGTTGAGGGTTAGTTGGCCACATGTTGATGGGTCCGTTTCTCAGTTCTCTACTCTGTTCCATGGGTCTATATGTTGTTTTTGTGTCAGTACCGTACTATCTTGATGATTACAGCTTTGTAATACAGCTTAAAGTCCAGAACTGTGATACCTCCAGCTTTGGTTTTCTTTTTCAGTATTACTTTGACTCTCATAGTCTTTTGTGGCTCCATACAAATTTTAGAATTTTTTTGTTCTAGCTCTGAAGAATGCTGGTGCTATTTTGATTGGGATTGTAGTCAATGTGTAGCTTGCTTTGGGTAGTATCAACATTTTAACAATATTTGTTCTTCTGATCCATGAGCATGGAATGTTTGTTGATATCTTTGTGTCTTCTTCAATTTCTTTCATAAGCTTTCTATATTTTTCAGCACGCAGATCTTTTACCTCTTTGGTTAGGTTTATTCCTAGGTATTTTATGGTTTTCGGTGCAATTGTAAATCCTTATGTACTGCTGCCGCATTACTGGTGTATAGAAATACAACTGATTTCTATATGTTGATTATATATCCTGTGACTTTGCTGAATTCGTCTATCAGTTCTAGCAGGTTTTTTTGGTGGAGGCTTTCAGGTTTTCCATGTGGAGGATCATGCCATCTGTGATCCAGTACACATATTTTTAAGTGCTAGGTACTAAGGTTATAACAGTTAGTAAGAAAAAAAAACACTTGTCATCAAAAATTTTATAGGTTCTCTGAGAGAAAAGAACAGGGATAGGGAAGCAGGCCTGCGTCTCTACAGATCAGAGCAGACTCTCCAAAGCAAGTGCTTCCAGCCTTCCAGGATCTTTCCCCCACGGAATCCCCCAAATCCCCTTCCACTTCCCAGCAAAAATGTCCCCGAATGTGCAAAGGGACAAAGTCATGGGTTCTTTTTTCTTCATTTCCATAGACAACATTGTGTCCTACGAATTCCAACATTTCTTCACTAACTCCAGCTTTGTACATCTGTGTATGTTGACACCCAATTCCAGCAGAGAGGGCAAGATTTCAGGGTGCCATGGGGTCAGTTCATTCATAAGCAATTTGCAAAGCTGGGAAAGAGGACAATAATGCAGATAATATACTCCATGGTAACAGATTGCGTAAAGAGCAAGGATTTTTTTTTAACTAGAAAGAAACAGATTGCCCTAAACATTTAGGTAGTTTTAGTCTAAGTGAGGTAAATGAAGTCTGCAGTCTAAAGAACTGCTGTTGTTCACATAATAATTCTTTGAACACACCTAAGCCACTCACTCGAGGTTGAAAACCAGCTGGCTGCCAACATAGTGTCTATACAGTGCTGGATACTAGATCACTCACTCGCTCACTCACTCATTCAGTCATTTAATAAGCATTTATTGACTACCTACCACAGGGCACTCTCTTAATCAAGCCAAGAGTCATGGAGCATTCTCTGTATGCAGGACACTGGGCTAAGCACTCTCCACATAGTGCTCCCGTGTATCCTGTGGGTTGATGAAACAAATCAGCGAAGTGATGAGGTGATGAGACAGACTCCAACACAACCAGTCAGACTCCAGGGAAAGGTGACGCGTGGCCCAGCACCAGCCCAGAAGAAGCTCTCAGTCAGAGCAGTACCCAGCTTATGGAGGCTGCATGCCAACCTGCTGGAGGTACACGCCTGGGCTCTGGGACCCCAGAGAGACAGTTCATTTACGGTCGAGCATCTCTGGTTTATTTCCATTTTCCACCAGCACACCTGCCTTAATTCATTTTCTCTTCCTCACTTTAAAAAGAATACCAAATTTAAAAATCTGTAATGTGCTCTCTAACCAGTGGGATTATTTTCTTCTGTCCCTTGATACCTGTGGGGTAATTACACCTGGCTTCAAATAACTGTTTTTCAAGAACCTGTTCTGTATTAGATGTTGCCGTGGGGGCGGAAATGCAAGTGCACAGGCAGTGGGCCCGTCAGCGCCAAGAGGAAGCAGGCAAACCGCACTCCTGCCAGCCGGGTCTTTTGTTCAGCAAAGGCCCAGGGTTATCAGGTCTTCCTGTGTTTCAGAAAGAAAAATCATTTTTTCCTCAATATTTTAATACAAACACTAATTCAAATGTTTTGTAAATACAGTGGAGGACAAATAAGACATATTTCTCAGGCTGAAAGACAGTAAACTTTGGTTTCTCCCTTTAAGAGACTCATGACCTAGTCATAATGAGATAGTAAAGGAAGAGACATACGGAAAAGAAAATTATAACGTGAGAGACAGGTGGTAAGTGCCAGAGAAAAGGAACATTATACATGCAGTCGCAGGGAAGAATTACACTTTCAGCCAGGATGCAGCAAAGGGCAGGAGATGCAGTATTTGTGCTGGCCTCAACGAGTGTGGACAATCTCACAGGCAGTCCATAAAGAAAGGGCATGTGAAGCACTGGGAATGATCTGAATGAAACTCTATAGGTGGAAAGGTGCCTATGAGCAAAGAGGAAGGGAGCAGTCGGGTTTCCTTGTGGATTCTGAAGAGGGAGAGCAAGAGGGATGGATGGCAAGGTGGGACCGATCGTGCAGGACTGAGGGATTCACGGTGAGGCTCGATTCTGTGGGGTGGGGTTCCAGGACGCACCTGTACGCAAGACGGTAGGCTCCTTAAAGAAAGTCAAGACATTAAAATGAGGTTGAGTAGTCCAAAACGTAGGGAAAGGCTACGTATCCTACCAACTTCTGGGTGACTCTCGCAGATTCACAAATTCTATGCTCTAAGAGCTAAAAGCAACATTCAGAAATGAAACCTGTTTAGCTTTGTTAATCTAGTTTATTATTTGATCACAGAACTTATTTTTCTTAAAACATTTATCTTTACCCTCAAAAGAGCAAAAACATTCAGTCAGTATTGTTGATGCAACAGGAAAGCCATTCAGGCCGTCACGCAGTGCGGTGACCGGATACAGACGGTTGTGGTGCCTTAAAGACTTTTTAAGAGGAGTGTGAACCGGAAGAACAAAGGGGAGAGACGGGGTACTGAAAGTCACTAGGACGCTATCACAACAGTCCATAGCAATCATAATAGCTTCCTATTACATGGCTCTCCGAAAATGTGACACCTTACTTGAGGTGCTCTTCATATTGTATGTAGTGTAACAAGAACCAGAATTGGGATAAAAGCAACGCTCACTATCAGGGCGAAGATGGATCAGCCAGAACTCACCCTCACCCTTCCCATCCCCTCGGCTTCCTCTTTTTCTCTCTCTCTTTGTTCTGCTCTGCTCCAGCCTTTTCTCCCCCAGCTCTGGCACATATGCCCTGTAACTCCAATTTGAAAGAAAACAAACATCTGACATTTGGATACTGCCATCAAATTATTTTTTGAGCAGTTGGGGCTCATGTCCCTCTCTTTACTGCCCTCTGCCCTTTTCTTTAAGGCACATTGCAAGCTAGAACTGACAGGGAAAGCATGTGGTTAGTTCTCTCTGTGGGGGTGTTGCGGGCTTTAGGATGGGATTTGGTGCCAAATCCAACGTTATCTTATTCTTCCAGGTTCGGAACACATAAAGGTTGACAGCCAAGAGGAAACTAATTTCAGCTTTTGTCAATAACTAAGCAGGTACCCGATCTCCCCTCCCTCTATTCTCCTTCAGATCAGACTTTTCTGATATTACAGCTAAAATACTGGGCAAAATCCAGAGGCCACAAAGGCTCTGGTTCCCTACAAGCCCTAAGTGGCTGCATCATTAGAGCAGATTCCAAGCCTCCTAACCCAAACATCCATTCGTATGAGTAGCAAATGGCCAGTCTTCCTCCCCACCTGTTGCAGGTGATGCAGAGAGCCCACGGGAGGGTCATCGCTGCTAGGCAAGTACCACCCAGTCTGTGCAGCCTGCAGACTGGCAGTGTGCAGCTGGGCATGAAGGCGGCCCCTCAGTCAGTCACTGGGAATAGAGGAGCATCTTCCTGTCTCTTAATTTCAGGGATACTGTCAATGATGGAGAGACAGCACAGTGAACGTCAGACTCTGCCAATCAAATCTGCAGATTTTCCTCCAGGGAAGAGAAAAATACTTTGGGAAAGAATGGAAATTAAGAAGCAGAAATTTCCTTCTCTTAGGGCTGAGGCACAAACATGACCCAAGAACAAAAGCATTTCCCTTTCCCCAAATGGTATTATTCTAGGAAAGATAGACAGACCTACTGCCCAAGCTTCTTACTTCACTGAGATGTCAGATTCCGTTATCAATAATTAATCCACAATGGCCTTTCATAATGGCCTTTGACAGTCTCCTTCAATGTGAATATCCCTGAAAGGCTTAACATCCACAGAAGCTAGAATGTTGATGGGAATTAGTTTTGCTGAGGGCTACACGGGAAGCTTGGGTATTGGAAACAAGAAGGTTGCTGAGCAAAAAAGTGGAAGAGGAAAAGGAAATAGAAGACCTCAAAGTTCTCTTGCCAACTTCATGTTGCATATCTGCTTGGATGCTGAAATGATAACACCGTCATTTTCTCCAGGGATTTCATGGATGACTCTGGGTAAAGTCTTGGATGTTAACAATGCCCTATCTGCTTTTTAAGTAAAAATACCATATTGGAAATGTGGGAACTTGTGTGTGTATACACACATACCACATAATATACATTCCATAACATATATATAATATATGAGTATATATTATATACAATATATATAATCATTATGTTTAAAGGGATATGTTTATTTATCACCCAGTTAATTTTATCTACCTTATGAATTTCACATTAATTGGGAGGAATGGCAATAAGATCCATATGAGCTAACATGATTTCTGAGGCTGATCAATTCCTAGGAACATTTTCTAAGAAGGAACAAGGTAAACAGACATATGACATCCTTAGGACCCCTAGTTTTACAATAATTCGAAATAGAAATCATGGCACAAACTGAAGAGGAGAATTTTAAATTATTACTTTCAAATTTGCCACCTTAGTTATTTCCAGTGGAACAGAAACCCTTTCAGGATGATGTGAGCTTAGAATTTTGTTAACAAGGTAGGGATGCGCACTTCACATCTTGTAGCTCACAAACGCAGCGCCTCTCTGTGAGAACAGAAGAGTGGGCTATGTATGCTACTGTGGTTTAGGAAAAACGTGACAACCTAACAATAGACCTGCTTGTTGGGAGGAGCTGTAATTTATTTTCCCTTGTATTCTCTTTCCACGAGACTTCACAGAGAGCCAAATGCATGCCCATGCATACATAAGGTGAGAGAAGAGAAATTAATATGCCTCACCCAGGGAAATTTCAGTCACCTCGCGCTAAGCTGCTGGGCTCATCTTGGGAAAGTTCATCCTCGAAGGCTGAATAAAATTTCTGCTGTTCCACTTTTTATATAAAGTATCATGTTGTTTGCTTAGAAACGGAAAGTTCATTTTATGAAGCATTGTTACCATGATTATGTTCTTCAGAGTATTAGCTCTGCTATCGTTTTTCAAGTGTGCTCCTTTAATAGTTTGCCCTGCTGACTTTCTAGACGTTCTCTGAATGGGGTTTTCTCAGCCATTTTTACCTTCTGTCCGTATGATTTAGATCTGGAGAACTGCAGTGGAGAAGTGATTCGGGGCAAAACAATGGGGGAACATATGCCTTCTTTTTTTAAAAGTCATAGATGGATATGTATGTCTATCCAACTTTGGGGGAAAGCCTTTTTTTCATTCTTTTTTTTTTAAATCTGTGCTCTACTACTTGATGTACTCACATTAAAAAACATGAGAACAGATTAAATTTGTCCTCAGAATTCACAATTTCTTTTCACAGAATTGAAAACCTTTGGTGAATGTTGCTAAGTCCCGGCGTTCTTGGGTGCTTTGGTTTGTGCTTGACGTCACATTAAGGAGGAGAAAATTCCCACAGAGACCGTACTTAGTTCTCCCCACTAACACCTCTTCTTGCTTTGAGTCTTCTCTAAGAGTATATGACACCTACCTCTGCCACATGCAAGAAATGACTTCTTTTCTAGGAGGTGACTGACAGCAAGGAGACATCCAGCTGAGGTGACTAGTTTTTCAGAAAGGGATAAAAGGAAAACTAAGGAGATCTGTATGAAATGGGTTCTGTGGCAGAGGTGGGGATACAGGGACACGTTCAGGAAAGCTATCACTGCATGTGGAAAGGAGAGGACTTTGAAAGAGAACTGAAGGAAGCATGTAAGCTGGAACAGTCTGTAGGGAGAAAAAAAGCTAGGTGATAGCAAACTCAATATCATAACTCCATAAAGAACTTATCCGGCATGGAGGATTTTGGTTTATAAACAAGTTAGATGTTATCAGATTATCTCTAGAAAATCAAGCATGCATTAGCCTGGATCAGGATTGCTCCGTCTCGGAGGTGTTGACACCTATGGCCGGATACCTGTTTGTCATGTGGATGTGTTCTGTGCACGGTAGACGAGTTTACGGTACCTGCAGGGAGGCCTGCACCCACCGCATGCCAGTGGTAGCCCACGCCCTGAGTCCTGACAACCAAAAATGTCTCCAGACATTGCCACATATTTTCTGGGGGCAAAACCACTCTGGTAGGGAACGTGTGGCATAAACCATGGTTTTTAACCTTGGTGGCAAAGCAATAGAGCAGACCGTCAAAATACAAGTGCAAAAGGCTGTTTTCTAAGATTGATATTTAATGGATCTCTTTTAAGTTCTTAAGATGATCTCTTGAGCCTAATAAGTGTCATCATCCATTTAGGAAACAATCAGTGAGTGCCTGCTATGTGCTCTGCACTGCCTGAGGTGATGGGGTACAGAGGTGAATGAGACACTGTCTCTGATTTAGAGAGGCTTAGGATCTAGTGAAGAGATGGACACAGAACAGCTACTTCTCTAATGTTGTACTCGGTTTCCTTCAAGTTAAAGGTACAGGACACTGTGTCCGCACAGAGGGAGAGCTGGTAGACTGATGGCAGTGTTTAAGGTCCCGCTATCCTTCTATCAGAATGGCCAAAACTCAAAGGCAGTAACGTCAAGGAAGTGAAGCCAATGGAACTCACATACTCAGCACTTGCACTACTTTATGCTTATAGGTACACAGACACTTGTACACACACATAAGCCCTTGTACACAGACCCGTCACTGCCATATTCATACCAATATATACATGCACTTGTGCACATATCACTGTATACATATACACACATATATACACTTGTACACACACTTTACTGTGTGTACACATACATGCATACATACACTTAAACACACACACTTCCCAACTGTACATATGCATACATAAATATACCATTGCTTCCCCACATACACATACTTCACAGCTGTGTACATATCCACACATATATGCTCATGTACACATACTTCATCACTGTATACATATGCATATATACTTGTACCCATTCACAAACACTTCATTACTGTGTACAAATATACACTTTACTACTGTGTACATGTACGTACATATGTGTACTCATACACATACACTTCACCACTGTATGCATATACGTATGTATATACACCTGTAAGAGAAATGCTGTGTGTATAGAAATAGTCATAGCAGCATGTAGAAGATGCTCTCAGTGCCTCACCCACACCACCTTAGCACTCACTATTTTCATATATGCCAATGGCTTCTTAGTATAAGCATCTGTGACTCTGCCGGGGAGCCTTCCCAGTCATGGAAGCATGCCCTGCCTGGAGCAGCTATCATGGAAGCATACCATCCCTGGAACAGCTATCATCCAATGAAAACTAAGAGCTGTCCCACCTAGCTAGAGAGTAAACTGAGTCTTCCATCTCTACTCCTATTCTGCGCTGTTCCCCAAAGGACTCCAGTGAGAATGAAACCCTCTGGCACTCACCGATGCACTCTCTGTTAGATTCTTTCTTGTCTGTACCTCACATCTCTACTCCCCTCTAAAGCGCCACATCAACTATTTGAACTCAAATGTGCTTGAGGGTCTTGGGATCTGCTTCTGGGACAACCAAGTTAAAGACATAGCATTATTTATATTAGCTAAAGGTGTAATGAAAAGAAAAGGAAAAAAAAAATCCTTATCAACAGAAGCATGGCTAAATAAATGTAGCACATCCGTATAATAAAATTCTATGCTTTAATAAAAATGAACCAACTGTAGCTTCTCATAACTACCTGAATGAATCTCACCAAACTTAATTTTAAGCAAAAAAATACTACAAAACAATATGTACTTTATGATTACATCAGCATAACCTTTAACATCAGGCAAAATGAATTCCTGGTTGTAAAAGGTATGATGGTGGTTACCTTTGGGAAAAGTTAATAACAGTAATCAGGGGACCAGTAATGGTCTATTTCTTAACAGCCATATTACATGTATATGTTCACATTGTGAAGATTCAGTTATTTATGCACTCCTTCTACGTATAGAGTTAAATTAAAAGTTTTAGAAAATCTAGGGGTGCCTGGATGGCTCAGTCGGTCCAGCATCCACCTCTTCATCTCAGTTCAGGTCTTGATCTCAGGGTCTTGCATTCAAGCCTCACATTGGGCTCCACACTGGGCATGAAGCCTACTTAAAAAAAATGAAAACAAAAACAAAGTTTTAGAAAATCTACATGTTCATCATAGGGTCTGTGAGAAAAGCAGTAGATCATGTAACAGGGAGGGTCGGAGTGAGGGCAAAGAGGGTAGAAAACGACCTGGTAATAGCAGGAGCTCGCATTAAAGAGATCACTAATGAAGACTGGGGGCCACCAAGGGGCTTCGGGCTAAAATAAACAAAATAAGCAAAGGCCGTCCCTGAGGCTGATCTGTGAATTGGGAAGGAAAGGGACCAAAATCGCACTAATTTTCACACACTGTGCCTTCCCTGCCCATTCCTCATTCTTACTCCAAGAAAAGATGATTCCTAGCTGAGCTGTCGTGAGTGCTGAAAACTTCAGCAATAATATGTAGAACAGAGATGGGGAAACCAGCATAACTTGTAATGAAGCATTAGAAGGATTAGCCATGCTAACTATTCAAGAGAACTTGAAGAGAGTCCTTTTCAAAAGTCATAACAACCTAAAAAACAACAACAACAACAACACACACACACAATGTTCTTTCAGTGGCTTTTCTCGAACACTCACTTTCACTGTATACAATAGGTACGTACTGAGCATGTTTCATATGTCAGACACCTAAGCGGTGCTTTGCCACAGGGAGCTAGGTTCTGCTCATAAATATCCATGAGAAATGCATCAGCAATTTTGTTCCCAATCGGTAGATAAGTTCATTACTGATGGCCCCGGATTTATTCTTATTCTTTCCTATCTTCCTGCCTTCTGTTTGTAAATGATTGCTTGCTCTAGGCAAAAGATTTTGATTTCTTTACCTCTTGACCTCCAAAAAGGTCTTCCAAGGGTGATGCCATTTTTCTGTTTTCTCATCTATGTCTTTATTACAATTCATCAAATTAGCTCACCGAAACCTCAGTGATTGCTTGGCTGTAAAATGTTGTAAAATTGGAGCCAGGTTGCTGTTAGTAGCTTTTGCAATCTTCATTAGTATTTATGAATGTGAACCTAGGCCGCGGCAGTAATATTCCCATTACTGAAAGCCTGTTAAGAGCCACATTATTGTCTTACCTTAATTGGACTTCTGTCTGAGAGGAAAAAATAAAGAACTGATTTAATTGTCTCCTGCCATTGACCTATGATATTTTTAAGGCATGGGCTTGCTTCATCTCTACCAAATGGGCCCTAGGAGGGCTGGTCACCTTGGTACTAAACTTCTCCAAAACAAAAAAATCCATTAAAAACTGGGGTCAGAACTAATTGGATAATGAGCTGAAAGGAGAGGTCATTCTCCCGACTTGAGGCCACATTAGGCTCCTTCTGAAAAGTCAGGACCTCATTTTGAGCAGCCAGATAGTGAAGGACTTGAAATTAGATTTTCGAGGTTATAAATCTTTCTGAAAAAGAATCCTGCCATCTTTCCAGTTCTTTTTCCCTCCTTTAGTTTGGGTTCCTTCCTGCTCCTGCAACAACAAATGGATTGACTTTTCCATTTCTAATGTTTGTTCGTTCCCTGGGTGGGATTCTACTTTGGAAATCACTCCAAAGAATATAAGCTGATTTCCATGACTCTGGTTCACTGGCTTTATTTCCCAGGTGAGCCATTGGACTTAGAGGCAACTTCAAATGCATCGAGAAGGCAATGAGAACAATACCCTAGAGCTTCCAGCTGCTCTGTCACTAAAGTCGCTCTAGCAACATCTGAGCAAGAGCCTAGTTCACCTACCTGCCCCCTCATGAACCCAGGCCAGCCATGTTTGAAAAAACGTTAGAAAAAGGATCATTCTCTCTTGTGGAGTATCTGACAGACATGGGTCACCTTTTTCTTCTAGATTCTCCTTTCAGTCTTTGAACTGGAGTATAGACACAGCAGCCCTGTATCCCAAACTACCAGGCCACTTCCGCTGACAGTGGGTCTTTGTTTAGAATTTGTGATGCATTTATTTGAAATACTTTCATATATTTTTAGGGATTCAAATGATTTAGACACTGGGCCATACTGTGTTACATATTTAACAAATTCAGTGAAAGGTAAACTGACATTAAGACACAAAATTTCACCAAAAGTACTCTTCGTTCACCACCCTCTTATCAAGCACTTGTTATAACACTGGCAGAATATCATTTCCATAATTTCCTTTGCAAGCTGCTGTGCCTTGCCTTGCTCAATTATTCTTTATACAGGTTTAACTTGTTAGTTTCTTTATTTTTATGAAAATAATACATGTACCTAATTTTTACACGAATTCAATAGGCTTATAAGAAAGAACAACTGTCTCTCGTTTTTCTAGCCAATTCCACAGTTACTCTGAGTCTTTTGATAATGTCCTCCATTTTTTCTCTTTCTGGAATGCCTGATTCAGTGTTGAAATTCCCCAGAGTATTCTTCAGCTTTTCTGTTACACTTTCTAGTTTGATTCTCAGTATTTTTATCACACTTTGAGAGTTTTCTCAAATATACCTTTCAATTTTCTACTGAATTTCTAATTCTGCTGTTTCATTTCCAGAAGCTCATTCTTATTCTCTGAATTTTCCTCTTGAAGAATATACTGCTCCTGACTCATGGATGCAACATCTCTTCTTGTCTCTCCCAGCACATTATTGCTTTAAAGCATTTGCCTCTTGCTCTGTGTGCTGCCTCTATTGACTCCAAGTTTCTTTTTCTGGTCATTTTAGTCTCTCTCTTTCTGGTTAGAAGTTTACTCAAATATCAATCTATGTTTTCCTTTTTATATTATATTTTGAATAGGTAACACATTCCCATCCCTTAAAATGCAAAAACTACACGAAAGAATTCAGTAAAATTTTCCCTCCCATTTTTGTCTTACATCTGCTCTTCTCTGATTTCTTGTCTGTCGGTAACCATTTCCTCATATATCTCTCCCGAGTTCCATTATGTACATAAAAGAAAACAGATTCTTCTATTTTTCCATCTATATAAAAGATAGCATATTAAGGGGCACCTGGGTGGCTCAGTCGGTTAAGCCTCTGACTTCAGCTCAGGTCATGATCTCCCGGCTCGTGGGTTCGAGCCCCACCTCAGGCTCTGTGCTGACGGCTCAGAACCTGCAGCCTATTTCAGATTCTGTGTCTCCCTCTCTCTCTGCCCCTCCCCTGCTCATGCTTTCTCTCTCTCTCTCTCTCGCTCTCAAAAATATTTTTAAAAAATTTAAATGATAGCAAATGAAGTGTTACAGTATATGTACACTACACCTTGCTTTTTTTTTTTACATCTGAGGTGTAATTTAATTTTTTATATCTCTATACTATGTGGCACATAGAAGGATTCCTCATTTCTTTTCATAGGTATATAGTATTCTATTTTTTCATTACTGATCGTTCCCAATGTTCTTCTATTATAAACAAATATAAAATAACTAACATTGTCAAAACATCATTTGACACATATGCAAACATATATATAGAATACATCACACAAATTGGAGATGCTGGGTCAAAAGTTACATGCATTTGTAACTTCAAAAATCTGTGTCAAGGTGCCCTCTATTTGAGTTACACCAACTTATCTACCCACCAGCAGTGTCATGAGGCTTCTCTAGAGCTTCATTAACAGAATATGTACACAAATGCAAAACAGTTTTAATGTATTAGTTTTCTATTGCCTCTGTAACAAAGTATCACAAAGTTCATCACTTATAGCAACATAAACTTCTTATCTAACAGTTCTTGAGGTTAGATCCAAAATGCATCTAAAGTAAATTGTAATTTTATGCATTTTGTGAAGTGTACCTTTACTTTTTCATTGTGCTTGATGCCATTTAAATGGAGTGGCCTTTTTCTGATTATAATTTGAATATATAAGTTGTTTATATTTTCTAATATATCTTAGTAAATCTCTTAGTAATCGTTACATCAACAGGAGCAATTGATTATAACTATGTGCCCAGTCCCCAATCGTGATCATCAGGAGAAAGAAACACTTGCAATATTAATCCCCTAGAATGACACGATTAATGAATACATTTTATTTGTGTCTGGAACAGCATATTTTCAAATTTTAATTATTAAGTATTTTCATTATGAAATGCAAAACCACACAAAGACTATACTGAACCCAATTCAAATTATGAAGCACAATAATACAATAATGATTCATGAAAACCACTTCATCTGAACAAGAAACAGGAGATAACAGGTAACCATGCAGGTGCTCTCCCCTGTCCATCCTTCTGTATCTCCTCCTCACCCAATACGCATCATCCTGAACTTTGTCTTTATAATTCATCTTTTTCTTCAAAGTTTATCACTTCCATTTGTATCCCCAAATGGTATGTTCAGTTTTGTTTATCTCAGAAGTTCATTAGAGTAGAATCAGATAGTCCTCTCCCACAATACTGTTTCTAAAATACATCTGTCTTATTTCCCATAGCTGTTGTTAGTTTTAGGTCACAACAGATTATTGTGAATAATACACAAAATTTTCTTTCTGTGCTGTTGGAAATTGGAATTTTTTCTACTTGTGTTTCCCTTGTAAACAGTACCAGTAACATTCATCTACATGGTTTGGGTTCATATGTGCAAGAATTTCTCTAGGTTACATGTGCGAGAATGTGATTTCTGGGTAATAGATATGCAAATATTTAACTTTACTACCACCCTATATGCTCCAAATTTCTGTGTGTGGTTTCCTTTTGCTCTCTCTCTATATATATACATTTTTGCTCTCTATATTTTAATGCAAGCTTTTTATGGAATAACAGTTTACGTGGCTTTTATATAATTCATCGTATAGTAAACATTTGGGGGTTATACAATCTCTAGTTCTTCTATTCATCTCTACTATTATAGTGGGAAAGGAGCAATAGATAGTATGTTAACAAATGAGCAAGGTTGTGTTCTTATAAAACTTTATTTATAAAATAAGTAACAGGCAGAATTTAGCCCATGGGTTATAGTTTTCCAATTCATGCTCTACAGATACTTCAGTACAGATATTTCATTTTTAAATAATTTTAATAGCAAATTACTTTAGCAAAAAAGAAAGGCAGGTAAAACAAATATGACAAAAAATAAAGTTAGTTAATTCTAGGTGACCCCAATGCTGTGGTGCTTACTGTACTTCCTTTCAGCATTTCTCTAGATTTAAAATCTTTCAAAATAAAAAGGTAGGGAGGAAAGAGCTCTTGAAAGTCTAAATATATTCTGCCCCTCTGCTTTAAAATAGCCTCATGAAAAAATAACAGCAACGTTCTGTAAGAGTAAGAGCTAAAGTACTTATTTATGATCTTTTAAAAATGTTTTAATGGTCAACATTTTCAAATACTTAAGAAAAACCATGAGAATGGAAATGTTATTACTATAGCCTCAGGAGTAGGAATCACTATCAGAATTATTAGGTTAACATTAAACTCAGTTTGTTTATTCGATGCTTACAAATCTTCAAAAATTTTAGAGACTCCTTTCATATGTTACCAATAAGTAAAATATTAAATATTTTGACACATTTTACATCAAAGGCAAGAACCTCAGATGTGTTATTAATCCTATAAACCTCAGCTAGGCAACAGCCTCCCCCAATATTCAGTTGATGATATTAGCTCATTTCCAGAAAAGATTTGTAAAAGCCATGTTTTACATCTTTAGTTTTTATACTGTTAGCCCACAGGCCAATGGTCTTACCAGTAACTCTTTCCAGCTCAGAACACGCCAAACCATCAGTTTTGTCATCTATCAAATATATCACTTTTAAGAAATTTAAAAATATTTGTGAAAATAATCAAGAATTTAAAATAAGAATATGAGGGGCGCCTGGGTGGCTTAGTCGGTTAAGCGTCCGACTTTCGCTTAGGTCATGATCTCGCGGTTCGTGGGTTCGAGCCCGGCGTCGGGCTCTGTGCTGACTGCCAGATCAGAGCCTGGAGCCTATTTCAGAGTCTGTGTCTCCCTCTCTCTCTGACCCTCCCCTGCTCACACTGTCTCTCTCTCTCCTAGAAATAAATAAAAATATTAAAAAAAAATAAAAAATAAAATAAGAATATGAAACATACTCATTTTACAAATTTTTCCATATTTGTAATCTAAAAGCAACTGAACACTGTTAGGGATCTATTGCATAGTCGAAAGTAAAAAGGTTAATAGCACATATGAGGTTATATTTGATGTAAATATATCCAACATTTTACTTATATCCAACATTTTACTTACTTGTAACATATGAAAGGAGATTCTAAAAAAATAGTGACTTTTCATAAGCATAGACTAAATATGGTTAGTTTTATGTAACATAAGAATTCTAATATTGATTTTTACTCCTAAAAATATAGTAATAAGCATTTCAACTTCTATTTTCACTTGTCCCACAGATATTCAGGCAGTCTAAAGCTGTATCAATGGCAAAAAGGTTATACCATTGTGGGAAGAGATCAAGAAAAAAACAATGGAGTTGATTATCATACAATTTCATGTCTGGCGAGTGCTAAAAAATCAGAGGGAAAAATCTATTTTATACCTCTATATTACCTTACTTATAATTTTCATTTACTATTTGCAGATTAAGAAATGGAGTCAGGAAGGCCAATTTGGCTAAAGACAGACAACTATTAAAAGATAGGGATGAGAATCTCACATAAACCATCGAAATCCCAAGCCGTGCCCTCATCTGCTACGTCATTTTGCCTCACTGTAAGCTTGAAGCCACTCCACAGGAGTACAGGCACACATGGCCATATGTGATGGGTTTGTGGAATGTGGCAGGAAGCTAGGGAAAGGTTAGTAAAGTTGAACTGCAGGTGAAATGACAAAATCATTAAGAGAAAAAAAAATCAATAATGAGGAATAAATTTGGCATATTGGACTACACTTGCTAACAGATTTTTATATGTGATCTGAAACATTACTGTGAACCTCCCAACCCAGGCCTCCAGGGGCCCCTGTGAGGCCTAAGCAGGAAAAGGCTACTTGGTAAATTGTGACGTCTTCTTTCATTGAGGACAAAAGTAAGCCAATGAGGGACTCTTCTTCATAAAACATCTCACCCAATAAGCGTAAGATGTTTCCCATCAGCCAGAACAACATGAGCCCTAGAGAAGGTGGAGTGGAGTTCAGGGAGAAGGCTACAAAGACAGAAGACACCTGCGGAGGAAGACTTCCGTGCCCTCCAAATCCCATTTTCTCATTCCACGGCAGAGTTGTAGGGCACACATTAGCTAAACTATATTTCTCGGCCCCTCTTGACGTGAGGTGTAGCCCTAGAACTAATTTCTGATGAATGAAGTATAAATGGAAATGTGTGCCACTTCCATTTACACTTTTTTAAGAAGCAAGTAGGGGCACCTGGGTGGCTCAGTTAAGTGTCTGACTCTTGATTTTGGCTCAGGTCATGATATCATGGTTGGTGAGTTCAAGCCCCGAGTTGGGCTTTGCACTGACTGCAGAGCCTGCTTGGGATTCTCTCTCTCTCCTCCCCTCTCTGCCCCTCCCCTGCTTGTATGCTCCCTCTCTCCCTCTCTCCCCACCCCATCTCTGAAAGATAAATATTAAAAAGAAAAAGAAGCAGGTATGCCTACTTCACATTCTCTCCTTCCACTGGATGGATACTGATGAGAGGGAGACCCAGCCTCAATGTACAAGTTAAGCTGGGTTCCCAAATCACCATGTGGAGGGAACACGCCCACCAAACAAGACCTTAGATGGCCTCATGAGGGAGAAGTCAACTTCTCCCACTGAACATTTTCCCATTGAACAATTTGGGTGTGTTTATCAACACAGACAAGCCTATCCCAATTAGTAGAGTTTGTCTATGCATCAGTAGATAGCAGTAATATTCTTCTTCTACATCCAGTGAAAGAATAAAGGCCGGCAGTGTGAAATAGTAAGCACATAGTAGACCAAAGCTGGTAGCATAAAAATGGCTGATTGGAGTGGCAGGAGACATTGACAAGAGAAATACAATGAACAAGTAGCCAGAAGAGAGGAAACACAGATACAAGAGAGTTGCTGTTCTTGAATCCTTGCAGAAAGCTGTAAGAAAGAGGTTTGAGGGCAGGTCACTGGCCTAAGGGTTACTACTGTACAGTTAGGAACAAACGTGAAAGCACTGTCACCTAGCTTCTATATACTACTGGCGTCTTCAAGGTATCCAGACCATATGTTTACATGAATGAGAGTATATAATATATAGCATGAATATGCCCAAAAATACAAAAACATTAAGGTTAAAGGATTATGGGTGGGTTTCCATTTTTTTCCTTCTGAATCACATGAGCTTTTTTAAAGCATACCATACGCAGCCACCATGGAAAACATAGAGGTTCCTCAAAAAATTACAACGAGAATCCCCATATGATCTAGTAATCCCACTATTTGGGTATTTTCCCAAAAAAAGACAAAAACACTAATTCGAAAAGATATATGAACCCCTCTGTTTATTGCAGCATTATTTACAATAGCCAAGATATGGAAGCAACCCAAGTGTCCAATGATATATGAATGGATAAGGAAGATGTGGCATTGATATATGCAATTATACATATAAAGAGTTAATAAAAGACATTTTGCCATTTGTGACATGAATGGATCTTGAAGGTATTCTGTGAAGTGAAATACGTCAGACAGAGAAATACAAATACCATATGATTTCACTTATATGTGGAATCTTAAAAACAAAACAAACACACATCAGACTCTTCAATACAGAGAACTAGTGATTGCAGAGGGGAGAGGAGTGAGGGGATGAGGATTAAAGGTACAAAATGGGATTAAGAGGTACAAACTTCCAGTTATAAAATAAATAATTCATGGTGATCCAAGGTAAACAGAGGGAATAGAGTCAATAATATTATAATAACATTGTATGGGGACAGTTGATGACTCACTTACCATAATGAGCAGTGATGTAAAGAATTGTTGAATCATCATATTGTTCACCTGAAACTAAGGTAACATTGCATGTCAGTAATACTTCAGTTTACAAAAGTGGTTTAAAAAAGAAGTGTACCACACATTTATGATGAAAAATTTTTTCTGCATTTTGGAGAAAAATTCTTCCTATTAATTTTGTACTGTCATGAAAACGTGTAACATTTTGGGGTCTATACACCACAAATAAGCAATAAGGATGAGACACAAGGCTTTGCCCAATTGCTACTGTGAAATCTTTGAAGAAGTGAATATTTGCACAGCACATACAATATGACCATGTGTTTGCCAATTCCCCTGTTACGTAATAAGCTCCTTTGAAAGTAGGCTCTGTATTATTTTCATGATTAATCCCTGGCACTTGGCACACAGGAGGTACGCAGAAATGTTAAGTGGATGAATTTATGAATACATGAATCCTCTAGTAGCTTTCTTTTAATGTGTAAATTCAACGGTAGTAAAATATTTCAGCCTCAGAATCCCTATTCCCTGTTATTTCAGTTTTGCAAAGTGTGTAACATGAAGTAATCGATCACACCTAAGATACCTAAACAGTGTTGTTTTTCTTTCACTTTACATGTCACAGCTCCATTCAACCCAAACAAAGGTGCAGATAGCATTGTCAAGTTTGACACTTTTGGAGATGGCATGGGACGATACAACGTGTTCAATTTCCAGAACGTGGGTGGCAAGTATTCCTACTTAAAGGTTGGTCACTGGGCAGAAACCTTATCACTAGATGTTGACTCTATCCACTGGTCCCGGAGCTCAGTCCCTACTTCCCAGTGCAGTGACCCGTGTGCCCCCAATGAAATGAAGAACATGCAACCAGGGGATGTCTGCTGCTGGATCTGTATCCCCTGCGAGCCCTACGAATACCTGGTTGACGAGTTTACCTGCATGGATTGCGGCCTCGGGCAGTGGCCCACTGCAGACCTGTCTGCCTGCTTTAACCTTCCAGAGGACTACATCAGGTGGGAAGATGCCTGGGCCATTGGTCCAGTAACCATTGCCTGCCTGGGCTTTATGTGTACATGCGTAGTTGTGACTGTTTTTATCAAGCACAACAACACACCCTTGGTCAAAGCGTCAGGCCGGGAGCTCTGCTACATCTTGTTGTTTGGGGTTGGTCTGTCATATTGCATGACGTTCTTCTTCATCGCCAAGCCATCACCAGTCATCTGTGCGTTGCGTCGACTAGGGCTGGGAACCTCCTTTGCTGTCTGTTACTCAGCCCTGCTGACCAAGACAAACTGCATCGCCCGCATCTTCGATGGGGTAAAGAATGGAGCTCAGAGGCCAAAATTCATCAGCCCAAGTTCTCAGGTTTTCATCTGCCTGGGTCTGATACTGGTGCAAATTGTGGTGGTGTCCGTGTGGCTGATCCTGGAGGCTCCGGGCACCAGGCGGTACACCCTTCCAGAGAAGCGGGAGACAGTCATCTTAAAATGCAATGTCAGAGATTCCAGCATGTTGATCTCGCTCAGCTACGATGTGGTCCTGGTGATCTTATGCACTGTGTATGCCTTCAAAACTCGGAAGTGCCCAGAAAATTTCAACGAAGCCAAGTTCATTGGTTTTACCATGTATACCACATGCATCATCTGGCTGGCCTTCCTCCCTATATTTTATGTGACATCAAGTGATTACAGAGTAAGTCTTTGAATGGTTTCTTCTATTCATTGTTCCCTTATCCTGCCCATGTTTTGTTATGTAGGATTTAAAATAAACTTATTTCATCTCAGTCATTAGGTAGGTAATTATAAATGCTGTGATAAACCACCACAGTATATATGGAAATCATTCAGTATGTTTTAAAAACATTTAATTAGTGAGTACTATGTGCAAAGCATTGTGCTAGGCACAGAAAGGGAGATAAAGGTAAATGACATGGTCATTCAAGCAGTTTATAATCTAGTAGGAGAAAGATGCAACACACACACACACGCACACACCCCTCTAAAACTTTTAATTAAGTTTAGCAAGTGATTCACAAGAGGGCAAGAATTAAACCACTAAGAACCTAGTGAGAATGATTCAAATAAGACACAAGATGATCTGGGTACTACAGATTCATCTGTAAATTAAAACAGACTTGCAACATGAAGCCGATATCAGATCTAAACACTTTCACTCAAGCTTCAAATAAGCATCATTAGGTCTCTAAAACAGATTAAAATGTAATATAAATTTGTTATACATGTTCTACAACTTCAGTTCTTGTACATATGAGATTACATATGGATTATATAATATATATATGTATATATAAAATCCTTGAACTAGTTAAAAATATTATTGCATATATCCAAGTAACCTAATTAAGTTAGTATTCATAAAGGCTTTAGTAATGCATAGTTCAAATTTCTGGGCATCAATATAAGTACCATCTCTTCTGAAAGAGAGAGTTCACCATTCTATACTTTCTCAAATTATTGAAACCATCAGTCAGTTACTTTTGCATTTATATTTCTGATTTTAGTATCTTCCAAGGAGTATAAGGCTTTTTTCCCTTGAGGCAAGTGGTGTTATTCTCCATATGTCTTAAGTTGTCATTAGCTAAAGTTTTTCAGAGGCATTTCCTTGTTACACCTTAATTTGACAAAGTGCTTCTGTAGACTCTAACAGTCCCCAAATCTTCTATTTACCAGCAATTCCTATATTACCAAAATCTTGAACATTGCAGCTTAAAAAGACAAATCTATTTAAAACATGGCATCAAGAGACTAGCAAAGCTTAATGTATCTTATCTTTTAAATGAATCACAACAATATAACTGAAACTACGGACTAAACTAAAGGAAGAGCAAGGAAAATAAAGAACTTAAGTTCAATGTTGGTGTCATGGTCAGGCATTCTAAGACTACCTATAAAAATTTTTGAAAATGTGTCAGTAGAGAAATCATCAGAACCGACTCAGCAAAATCAAAGGTCATATTATATGAGCCACCGGGGAATCTGCACTGTTAGTGTGGGGATTAAAATGGATAACTATAGTTAATGCTGCCATTTCTGCCTTTCGTCCTTATGTGCACATGCACTTCCATAAATCTGTAAGAATTTTTTTAAGTTCTTAGGCAGCATCCTCAGCAGACTTGATTTAGGATATTGGGGCTGTGAACCAGTTACAATATTATTTTACCCTGGGTATATGATCTGAAACCATTCATTCTCAAAAAAGTTAATAAGAAAACAGAACAGAAAATACTACAGAGAATAAACAAATAGCATCATAAAAGTTTAATTTTATTGAATGAGTTAGCATTTATTTCCAAAAGACAAAAGAAATGACTTTGTTTGTTTAACATGATAGCAATATAGGAGATCAACTGACTAAATGAAATTAACTGAAGATGCCAGAAGTTTCACCACATGGCATATGGAAAATGGGGCAGAGGTTGTAGAGTGTTTGTTCAGGCCCATGCTAATTAAAGCATCCAAATCTGAGGCTTCACATATCCCTTAAAAATAATACCATGCCAAAAGTTACAAAAGAAATGAGAAGGCAGAATGGGGCCTCCAACCCATTGGTTTTCAAATTTGACTGTACATTGAATCAGCTGGGTAGCTTTGAAAAAAAAAAAAATATCGATACATGGGGCATGGCCACAAGGATTCTGATTTAATTGGCCTGGACTATGGCCTGGACATCTGGATTTTTCAAAGTCCCCCAAATAAAAGTCCCCCTTTCTTGCAGCCAAGACTGAAAACCACTGCTTCAAGGAATTATATGCTCTTAGTGTCTCACAAAGGTCTTTAGTGTGGCCTGCATTGTTTTGAAATTATTTGAAATATTTGTCAAAATTAGAACACTCACGAATTTTATAGAAATATCCATTTTCTTGGTTTCTCTTAACAAAGTAAAACATGAGGACCCAAATTCCTGCATGCAACACTGAGCTGGACCTTAGTGTTTAAGCCTCTAGACCGAGTGCACAACTACCAATCCCAGGATGCTTATGCTTGGCTCCTTGCACTTATGCATATGCATGACCCTATAAGCATATGAGACTATTGTTTTAGGAATTCCAAAGACTGAGGTGTAAAATTCCCCACAGGGAAATCAGGTGGTTCAGAAAGAACGAGCAGCATTAGAGAAGTCCCCAACCATTTACAGGCAGCTAGTAGGAATTTGGCCATCAAACAGTCAACAAGGTTTATGACTCAGTACTTTGCCACCCCTTGTGAATTGTAAATAAATAAAGCCCTATTCTAGTCTTCAAAAAGCTTATATCCCAGATGGGAAAAAAATTAACAAGCATGAAAGAATTCAAAATCAATACAGTTTATAATTAAATTGGTGATACAAGCTCTTAAATGCCTACAGGTTTGAAAGAAGAGTTGGATCAGTAAAAATGGTCTTTCCAGGAATTTCAAGAGGTGTGATTTCATACTGTACCTTGGTGGGAAAGTGCAGTTACGGCGGTTAGAGAAGACAGGCATGTAGGGAATATTCTTGAGGCAAGACAGGAAATGAACCAAGCAGAAAAAGGTAACATTGGTCTTACTCAAGTAGAAAATGGGTTGGGGGGAGGAGTCTAGTGAGAAACCTATGGGAATTGGCCATGTGGTCAACTTTTAACAGGCAGAGGAACTCATTTAAATAATGAACTTGAGTAACTCATTTAAACAATGAATAAGGGCTTCTCCGAGGACTTGCTGTTTTTAAAATTTTATTTTCTTTTGGTTGGTTGTTTGCTTAGGCCAAAAGTGATGAAAGGTAAGAGGGAAATAAAGGAACTAAGTCTTACTGATCAAATCTGAAACTTACTCTAGATGCTTTGCATAAGTTGAGTTCACTTATCCTCATTAGCACCCTGAAAGGCAAATGTTTTTATCCATTGGAAAGATGAGTAAACAAACTTGGAGGATAATTAACTTCCCAGGTGACACAGTTAAGAAACAGTAGGATAAGTTCTTCAGATGCAAATCAATACCTTTCATATTACACTACAGACTTCTCTGTTTTTAATATGGAGGATAGGTGGAGCCTAGAACAAGAAAAACTAATTGAAGCTAGTAAGCATCCAAGACCCAGCAAGCAAAAACTTGGGTAAGAATCCAAAAATTCAAAGGATCTTTGAGAAATTTTGAGGTCATCTCCTTCTGTATCACAAGATACTGTAAGACTCAAACATTAAGTCATCAGGGATCCAGTCATAGCTTACATGGTATAAATAAAGACTAGGTCATGTTTGGATATAAAGTTATCAGAATTAATAGTAATTACTGAATGTTTTGTTCATTCATGTCTTCCAAAAATATTTGAGTGCCTATTATGGGCCTTGGAGATAAAGCTATCAACAGAGACACATCTCTCTCCCCTTTTATAATTTGCAGTCTGGTGCAAGTGAGGGGAGGATAGGGATGAGAGGAAATAATGAATGGATGAAAATGCAGGGTAATTCATGCAGTGGTTTATGTGCTGTGATGGGAGGAAAAGGGGGTGATGCCAATGGATTGCTTTCTCAAACTTTAGTGTGAAAACAACTCATCTGGGCACCATGCTAAAATAAAAGATTCTGATCCAGTAAGAAAAGAGGGGGCTCAAGATTCTGGGTTTCTTGCAAGCGCCTATGTGGTAGACATGTTACCAAGCAAAGGACAATTCTGAGTATCAAGAAGATGGATTTTATAGGGCGTGGTGCAGGGGAAGCACTTTACCCACAGTAGGCAGTGACTTTGGAGGTCATTCTAGAATGACCTCCAAAGGCATAAATACTTACAAAGAAATTCTGATTTACCCATGACAACTCTTTTGAAGATTAAAAAAAGATCAAATCTCAAATTCTTTCAAAAAGTTTGCCACTCCTACTGTGTCTGTTTCTTTTCTTTTCTTTTTTTTATTTATTTCTAGGAGAGAGAGACAAGAGAGAGACAGCGTGAGCAGGGGAGGGTCAGAGAGAGAGGGAGACACAGACTCTGAAATAGGCTTTCAGACTCTGAAATAGGCCGGGCTCAGCACAGAGCCCGACGCAGGGCTCGAACCCACGAACCGCGAGATCATGACCTAAGCGAAAGTCGGATGCTTAACCGACTAAGCCACCCAGGCGCCCCGGTATCTGTTTCATAATACTCCACCAAAGGATGGGAAGGAGCTAGCCATGGGAATTCTATGAGCTAGTCAAAAGAAACAGCAAGTCCAAACACCCCTAGGCAAAAAAAAAAAAAAAAAAAGTTAAGAAAGGTGTATACAGCTATAGTTTAATGAGTAGATGGAAGAGTGATTTTATATGCAAGGTGGGCAGGAAAGCTAGATCATGTAGGACTTTATAGACTATAGCAAAATTTTAAATTTCAGTCTATATGGAAAATGAAGCCACTGAAATATTTTAAGCAGAGGAATTTAATGATTTTCTCTTTCATGATCTCACATTGTAGTGGGGGAAATGAAGCTGCTGAAGACACTGCCTTAAAGGCAAAGGTAAAGAGGGAAGACCAGTTAGGTGGCTGTCACAGATGTTCCAATCAGATGGTAGAATATGAACAATGGAGATAGAACCTGTCAAGAACCGTCAAAGGTTTTTTACTCATCTTGCAGTCTAACAAGTTAAACTGCCACGTTTTCAGGGATGCTAGCAGAAGACAGGAGACTCCTGATTCGGAGACAAAGGACTTTATTACTCACAGCCATCAGTGTAGCCAGAGAGTCAGCTTTTATTTAGGTGCTCAAAGCCCCAGTTTTCATTAGACAATGCAAAGTGGGCTAGGTGACGGGTGCATAAACAGTCTTCAATATAGGAACAGTATTTGCCTTAAAACTGAGAATGTCATAGCACAACACTGTTAGCAATCCTGTCCTTGTCTAAAATGTTGCCAGTGTGTTTATCATAGGTTTTTAGTATTCATTTTTATTTTTAAAATATATTACAATAAAATATGATTTGCCTTAATCACAGAGTTTTTGATGCTCCCTTAAAATTGCATCTCACGCCAAGTGCCTCCCTTGTCTAATCATAGTCCAAGTCCTGCCTTCCCCATATCAGGTCTGGGTAGGATGGTGAGATGGTTGTCTATAACCAACAGAACATAAAAATTTGAGTTTTTCCCTCTCTCAAGTTTCCCTGCATACTGGGTCGGGTGTCTGTGTGACTTCGGCCATCCTTGGGGATGGGGAGATTTTGGTCCTATCATAAGTACTCTTCTCCTTAAAGGAGCTAACATCAGGGTGGAGGGTCAGGGAGGAATCAGCACAGAGCGAGACAGTAAGTCCATGCTAGTAAGTAAAGCACAATTGCTTTCAGTTATAAGCATGCAAGCAGCTACTTTCAGCTCAATCTAACAAAGCTCCAATGTTTCTAAGCCCTTTGGGTAAAGGGGATGGCAAGATCATAATTACCATCAGTTCATTTCAACTTCAGGGACCCCTGGACCTGAAGCCAGAGCCGGATAGCTTTCTGCCTGGGGCACGTGGTTTGCGCACTTTAGCTAACTCAGCCTTGATGCACACAGCAGTGGCTGTCTTTTAAGGGAGTCCATCTTAATCCAGGGCATTTGCTGTCTCGTGACGATAACATCTCTTAGAATCTTGCCTGGTTTTCACATAATGACTAGGGGAGTTTTCCCATGCTGCAGCCAATTGCAAGAGTTTATCTAGATTTCTTTGTGTCAGTTCCTCATTCTTTAGTACAGCCCCTTTGTTAGCATTTTACACCCAATCCAAGTCAGTAAGAGCCCAAATACTACTCAGTGTGTCATTTATGGTTTTTCAGAGCATTTTTCTGTTTTAGGGGAATCCTGCAGAGAGACGCAAGTTTCCTTTTTTGCCACCAGGTTGTACTGCAAAAAACTGAGGGGACTTTGTCCTGTTGGAATGGATCTAAGTCTGTCAAGAGAAACCACAGCGAAGGATGAGCCCTGCGAGGCCCAGCTCTGTCATTGTTCTAGCGCAAGCGTTTATGCACCCAGCCCCCTCAGCTCCCAGGAGAATCAGCCACAGTGCAGGTGATTCACCTGGCAGCTGCCTTCTCTGAAGGTCCCTCCTTTCATGTTCAGTATGGGTGTATGTCTTTGCAACCTTTTTGTGAGAAGGAGTTAAAGTTTCTGTCCACCCAGGACCTGAACCAGATCAGGGAGGAAATCCACCCCCCTCCCTAGAGGAGTTAGCAACAACTACAGCACTGGTCCAGCAGTGCTGTCTGAACCTACTTCCTGTTACTCAGCCTATAAACCCCACTCCAAATCCACATCATTCATTACTAGGGAAAAATGTGGATCACTATTTATTGCCCCGTTGGCCATAGAATTTGGTCAACATGCTTGCTACTGATTCCCATGGAGTTCTCTTCAGGTACAAAGTCCTCACACTTCCTCTGTGAGGAAGCCAAGCTCATCCCATTGCCAAAACTGTCAAAGACTGTAGCATCTGAGATTTGACTCTACTTATAAGGTAACATATTAACTTGCCGCAGTTTCATTGATGCTGACCAAAGAAGTTTATGACTCAAAGCAATAGTGGTAGCCAGAAACTCAGCATAGGCCCTGGTTCCCTGAACTCCACTTCCGCTGGGCCAGGCAAAGTGGGCCATGTCACCACAGCATGGTCACTGGCAGCGTTACAGGGGAGACTATGTGAGGTTAGGGAACTAGAACCCTTTGTAACGGAAGATATGCTGGCTTTTTGCTCCAAAAGTAGGCACTATCTCCATCTTCTAAGTCTCTTTACTATACAAATATTCCTGGAAAGATGGTCCAGAACAAAGGCAGTCAGTGCCTGTGCTTGAAAGACAGGCTAGAAGCACAATAGACCATAGAAAACTATCTTCTAAAAGAACAAACAGAACTTGCTATTGATTGGATATGTGGGTGTAAGAGAAAGGCATAAATCAAGGATGACTCCCATGTTTTTGGCTTTCACAGTGGGTGGGATTTTATGTCATGTACTCAAGTACTTGGGGGAGAACATCAAGTTTTACATATTAATCCCACTATGCCTACTAAATATCCAATACAACATGCCAAGACAGCAGGTGAATATATGTCCCAAAGCCCGGAAGATAGGCTGAAACTAGTAATAAATACTTGAACAAAATCAACATAGGAGGTACTTAAGTCATGGAACTCAATGAGATAAAGTAAAGAGAATCTAAACTGAGGTCTGAGACACTCCAACACTTAAAATTAAGGTAGAAGCAAAAAAGCCAACAAGAACAACAAAAAACTAAGACAAGGGACTTTCAGTGAGGGAAGAATATCTAGGAAGCCAAAAAGTAGGAAGTAATTAACCATGTCCATTGTTGCTGGAAGTTTGAGGAAGATGAAAACAGAGCAGCATGGACTAATAGTGTACAAAAAGGAAGAACAAAGAATTATAAATACAGACTTTTAGTAATATAACATATTAAATTTTTTAAAATGTAGTTTTCTTTTTGAGAGAGAGAGAGAGACAGAGCAAGAGTGGGGGAGGGGCTGAGAGAAAGAGGGAGACACAGAATCCAAACCAGGCTCCAGGCTCTGAGCTGTCAGCCAACAGCCCAAGGTGGACTCGAACTCATGAACCTTGAGATCATGACCTCAGCCAAAATTGGACACTTAACTGACTGAGCCACCCAGAGGCCCCATTAGTAGTGTGACTTCTTAAAGGAACTGGAGAATTGAATTTATGAGGCTACTACTCTGACTTTATAAAAAGCTAAAAGGTTTCAAATTAAAACAAATAAATTATATGCTACATAAACTATGATCAAAATGCATCTTTAGTTCTGGTGCCCATGTGCCCTGTTAGTATTTAGTGAGAGTAATAATCACCCACCCCTGCATGGAAATTCCAGTGAAATCATTCAAATGCTGAGTGTTCTTCATATGTGAGATCCTCTAGTCCTGGGGATAGAGCAATGAATGAAAACGCTCATGAACTTGGTTGGCCCATGGATGTGGGTGCTCTTAAGTAACATTATGGTCCTACAATCATTTTCAATGGAAAATAGCCTCTATTAAAATGCCTCATCCTGTAGAATTATCAAAACCATACCCTGACTTAATATTACATCTCATGTTCTCCTGAAGTCTGGCCTGCTTGGGGCAGACAGTCTACAGCACTTAACTTTTCTTTTCTTCTGATTCACGTTCCACATTTCACCAGTGGCTGTTTCCCTCTCAGCCCTGATCAGACAGTAATAAGGAAGAAGCAGGACACTTCTTATATAACTGGCTGGTTTTAAGGATCTCCGCCGTGTTTGTTAAAGACACATCCTTGGGATACCTGGAAGATGATTAAAGGGTGTTTTCATGCCATCTTCAGAAATATCTGGCTGGTTTTTTCCTCCTGCTGGTCCTTGAGTGAGTTGGCTGGCAAGTCCTATTCTGACTTGTCCCTTGTGGCTCCGTGCCCAGTCTCAGGGCACCCAACTGTACCTGGCCACCAGCCTCTTTCCAGGAAGGACTCAGGCTGCTGTGCGTGAACCCAAGACTACCCACATGGGCCATCTGGTCCATGCATGGCACTCACCTATCCTTTGCTTTGATGAATTCTTATAGCAAAGGACTGTCTCAATACAGTAGCAAGTCTCTGTACTCGGCCATGAAAGTAATTAACCTTCTCTCACCTCCTAGACTTCCAAGACAGGAATCAGACTTCAAGCCAGGGACTCTTTCTCATGCAGGAAACCCTCAAACTTTCTGTGAATAGCCACATCAAAGCACTCCTCTCCAGGCCTGAAGTGAGGAGAAACACACAACCTTCCTTCAGGGAGGAAAGGTCTAGAACTCACAGTACAGCTTTTTTTTTTTTTTTTTCAAGAGGTCATCCGCATGAAAGCCTTTCCTCCCCCTATAACGGCTTAAAGTGTGTGAAAAGCTTCAATGTTATAGAATATTAGTTTAAAAGGTTTCCTTGAAAGATGGTACATTTGAACTTGTCCTACCTTCACTCTAGTATCTGGTACCTCTCAGACTGGTTCCCCAGTCAAAAGTGAAGATGGAAGAGTATAGTTCTAAAGGAAGAGTTCAGTTCTAGTATTAAACATCCATTCACACACACACACACACAAATTATGCCAGAAATTGGACTTGCTATAAATAACACAGTAATGATTTATCAAGGCTTTTACATCACAGAATTAGTGAGTGGACTCTTTTCTGAGAAGTGGGCAAAAGGGAATGGAGCCTGCAGTGTGGGGTCAAGTTGGAGGGCACTGGAACAGCTAAAAGTGACAGCAGCTTTAAAATAGAATAGATTTGGGGCACCTGGGTGGCTCAGTCGGTTAAGCCTCCAACTTTGGCTCAGGTCATGATCTCAAGGTTTATGGGTTTGAGCCCCATGTCGGGCTCTGTGCTGACAGCTAGCTCAGAGCCTGGAGCTTGTTTTCAGATTCTGTGTCTCCCTCTCTCTCTGACCCTCCCCTGCTCATCCTGTCTCTCGCTCTCTTTCTCTCTCTCTCAGAAATAAATAAAAACATTAAAAAATGTATAAAAAATTGGATAGATTGTGCTTTCGGCATACACAGTAAATCCAGAGTCTGAAGAATAATGCTGCAGGTGTAACCTGATTTTTATTTTTTTTTTTTTNGGCTTCTCTAGTTAATTGTTCAGTCTTCTGTTTTCTTTGATTGGAGAAGAAGGTCAGACACTTGAGGGCACTAGAGATTATGCTATCTGGTAATAGCATTGCCTGGAGCAGAAAGACAAAGAAATCTAAAATTACCCTAGGATTTACCATGGCTACTCGGAGTAGAAACTGACAGAAGAAATAATTAATTTCCATTTTTTAGTACGGAAAGCAATAAAATATGTAGAGGCTAATTTAGAATTTTCCAGAAAATCTGAGGGAGCTGAAGTTAGAACAGATGATGAGACCAGTGAAGATAAAAAATGAAAGCAAAAGAACGAAAAGGAGACACGATAATACCTAGCTCTGAGGGGTACTTTCACGGGAGGCAAAGAGGAAGCAGGTGTAATTTCTCTGCCAAGAACAGGCATATGTAAGCCTAGAGAATAAAATGACTGAATAGGGAGTACCTGATGTATCAAAACTTCAGAGGACTGCCAATGAAATAACTTACAGGTTCCTCACAAGATAGTTGACCGTGACTCACAATTTTGAGTGGGAGAACCAATAGCTGATGGGCAGAATTCCCAGCAAAAAAAAAAAAAAGAAAGAAAGAAAAAGAAAAAGATGGAAAAATGTAAAAGGCCCCTAGATTTGTTTATGACACAGTAAACCTTAAACAAGTTGAATGACTGAAACCGTCAGCAGTCTGGTCACTTCATCAGTGAATGTTCATATTTTACTATTTAAGATCCTGACTTAGGTGGTTCTGCAGAAATGTCTTTCTACAAATAAAAAGGAAAAACAAACAGAACAAGAAACCCCATGTAAAGTCTTGGCAAGCATTCAGGAGCACCTAACACAAATGTGTTTGCTTACAGATCTTAAGCAATGTTTCCATGAACATCCCAAGCCCCGAGAATCCCACTGAATCATTCTATTGGTTTGATTGTACTAACAACAGAACTGTGGATGATGTGGGTTTTCTGAGTTTAGTCTTTGCTCAGTGTTCTTTTTAGTAGGTGACATGGTTGCATTTACAGCCAGACATTTAACCAGGCAACCTTTTCTTGTAGGTGCAGACAACCACCATGTGCATCTCCGTTAGCCTGAGTGGCTTTGTGGTCCTGGGCTGTTTGTTTGCACCCAAGGTGCACATCATCCTGTTCCAACCCCAAAAGAATGTGGTCACACACAGGCTGCACCTCAACAGGTTCAGTGTCAGCGGAACGGGGACCACATATTCTCAGTGTAAGTATGGAACTTGGCAGTGACCCTTCCATGAATAGCACTGTAGTGGGGAGCAGGCTCAGAGGGGAAGCAATGAACATGGATAGGCAAGGACAACCCATGTCCATGCCCCATGAACAATCTCAATTTATTTAATAAGTGCTGGTTCAACCACTGTGTGTCAGGTACTGGCGCTAGGTGCTAGGGATACAGAGGTGAGTGAAAGGCAAGGCTCCTGTTTTGATACAGTCTAACAGGGAACACAGACATTAAACCCATAACTGCACTTGGGATGTTTTTTAATGTTTATTTATTTTTGAGAGAGAGAGAGAAAGCAGGGGAAGGACAGAGAGAGAAGGAGACACAGAATCTGAAGCTGGCCCCAGGCTCTGGGCTGTCAGCAAAGAGCCTAGTGCAGAGCTTTAACTCACAAACTGTGAGATCATGACCTGAGCCGAAGTCAGATGCTTAACCTGCTGAGCCACCCAGGTGCCCCCGCACTTAGGATTTTTGACCATGCTGTGGAGTCAGAGCACCTACTAGCTAGTCCTGACTCTGCAGTCAATTCGATAAGTAATGCTCAACACATCAGTGTACTATCTGTGACTTGACTATACTCACTGGCCCAGATTGGTGCTCTGCAAAGTATGTCCTATGAAATACAGATTATAAAGGTGATTCATGAAAAATTTAAAAGGGAAGATAAGCAAAAAAGACGGAAAATGGTTCATCCTAAATACCCTCTTAGTATCAAAGTACCACTTGTACCATGAGTATGTTAAGAATCCCTAGAGCGAGGCAATCTGTTTAACTTGGTTATTTACAATTTCTTAAAAGTATTCAACCACAGTTAAAGCAGCTAATATGCCATGGAACACACCTCAAAAAATGCTGGAATGTATCTTCCTCAGACTGCAACAACACAGTGCTTTTCAGCTGCATACCAGCTGAAGGGTAGCAGAGGAATGGCCCAGGCCACCACTAGGTCTCTGACTGGCCTGCGAATATCTGAAACACGATCCTTAGGGAGCGGCTCATTTAATTCTCAGTATACCTAAAGGGGGCAAGCTTTTAAGCCATTTTCAGCTTATCTGTGGTTTGAAGCAGGAGAAATGCACTGACGGAAGGATGAGAGGGGCGGAGGAACGGAGCCACAAGAGAGGGAAGGAAGACTGGAGTGACAGAGACAAATGACTGCCTCACCATTCTGCCTCGAGTCGATCAGAAAGGATGCTTCAAAATAGCTCAGCATCACAGAGTGAGCAATCACATTAGTGCCCCAGTTTCTGCAGCAAAGTGTAACATTTAACAGGGCTGCCCTTCCCCCAGCAAACAAAGGGAAGGCAGCCGGCTGACAACACACATTCAGGGATGCTCTGGATATGCCACTCCTCGCTGGAGACACGGATGTTCTCGTCTTTCAGCTCAGTTTCCAGGTGTCACCATGGTTGAGTGCCAGGACATGGTAAAACTTGTGAAATCATATTCCTTGGACCTCGGAGAAATCTGCTTATTTCTTGAGCAGGCACGTCTCCTTTCTAGAGCCCAACTGTAGCCGCTAGCTAGACCAGACAAGGAAGAACTGGCAGTAGCAGATAAAAACAACAATGGTAAGAAGAGCCAATGGAACTATCATTTATTATTTTCTATCTGCTAGGCATCATGCTAAAGATTCATACAGGTGTGTGAGCCTGCTGTATCTTATTTAATGCGCGCAATTCCCTGACATCAAGGGTCCCACATATTGAAAGCGGCAGAACCAGAATTTAGAGTCTGTTTGTCTGATTACAAAGGCAGTGCATCCAGCAACTGTACAGTGCCGCTTCAGTCAGGGTGCGAGCTGGGGAAGTTCCCAGAAAGTCAGGCACGGGGTTGGCTTCACAGGGATCACAATAGGAAAGCGACCCAAGGCGGTGCATCAAGACTGACTTCCAGCAAAAGTCATCCTGCCCTCAGAGCTCAGATTTCCTGGTTGTTATTCAAACAATTTAACAAAGCCCCTCAGTCTTCCACAGACATTTACACATACAAACCTCAGTAATTTTGAAATGGCAGCATTTTCTAATATACATACTAGGAATTAATAAATTCCTGAAGGAATAACAAGGCCACTTTACCCAACCAAGTTTCTCTTCAGAATTTCAGAAATATCCACTTACACAAAAACAATGTCTTTTAAGCTTTCACTGAGAATGCTAATCTGCAAGTGACCCAATTAAATACTTCGAAGTAGGCATCTACCCAGCCCAACATTTTAGAACTATTTTGTTACTCAATGAAATTTTAAGTGAAAATTTTTTTTCTTTAAAAAGACTTCATTTTTTTAGTTTTTCTCTAATCCATGTTAATGAAGTGGTATTAAAATGATAAGGTGAAGAAGTATTCATGTGATAACTCTAGGCATTTCAAAGTGCAGAAGTAACAAATACATTGATCTGTTACTTGTAATTCATTATCTTTTATTCAAAATAGTTTTATTTGTGGGCTTATTTTATCCCATGAGTACTACATATCTAAGTTCCATTTCATAGGTGAGAAAATACAGAAGGTACTTCTCAAAGATATACAGTGATTCAAGAATTGACTCTGGGTTTCCTGACTTGTGACTAATCTTACCCATTTTAATAAATTGGAACTACAGTCATGAAATTCATTCATTCATTAAATGCTTAAGTACCTTCTATAGAACAGAAATTTTTAAGCATCTGTGTACACAGTGGTGAAAAAGCCATAATGCCTGGTCCCACAAAGATCAAATCGAGATCACTGTTGTTCATACTGTGGTGTGTAACCTAGTAATGGGTCCTGAAACTTATGTAGTATGTTTGGCCAGCATTTTTAGAAGAAAAGAGAATATATTAGAGTGCATTATATATTATTATATAACATATAATAATATATCTTATAAAGGTAAGCAGTATTTCATGAAGTTTGCTCCAGAGGTTACATGTGTACAAGGTCCAAGTAGGATGTTTCTTACTGTGAATTGCAATCAAAGAAGTTGGAAAGACACAGGTCTATGGGATCTAGTTTATGTATGAACATGTTACTAACACACGCTCTGGTGAACATTTAAGCAGCTGGTTTAATTTCTTAGTGCCTGTTTCCTATATTCTATATTCAGCTCAATTTATATCCATTTCTCTCGTAAATACTAGGAAGTACACTGTTTTATAAACCAAGAAAAATCCTTAAATTGTTCTGAGTTCATTAGGTCAAGCATATGTTTTACGTAGCTGGTACATAATTTATGTTCTGGTGAGTATTGTGTAGGCATTTTACTGTATTAAGTTATTGTTACCAACACTGCCACTGGTTTTCTAATTTACTTCCTCCAGGTATAACAACACCAACCCCACGTTAAGAATAAGTTAGTTTAGCAACAGGGTTACCCACCTCAACAACCACACACATCTAATTATCTATTCCCACATAACAAGCCTCCACAAAATTTTGTGGCTTCCAAACAATAACGCTTTTTTAAAAAACAATAAATAAAAAAATTAAAAATTAAAATTAAAAAATAACCTTTTTATCATCTCTCATGATTTTGTGGGTTAGGAGTTCAGGAAGGGCTTGGCGGAGCAGTTCATCTGTTCTATGAGGCCTGGCGGGGTCCTTCTGTGGCCTTAGCTGAGACTGAGCTGAGCTGGAAGCCCATGGTGGCTTTCACTCTGGCTCAGCAGCTTGGCAGAATGCCTTGCCACATGGCATCCTAGAGAGAAAGGCAAAGCCTGTCCAAATTCAAGGGAAGGGACACAGACTCCACCTCTGAAATAGTTTATGGCCATTTTTCTTATGCCACATTCTCCAAATCCTTAATCCAGTACAGCAGTTTCATTAAGGATCACAGACTTGACAAAGGTAATCCTGGGCAGTACTAAGAAGTTTCCCAGACTGAAAGGTACAGCCAAATTAATTCCCAGTTAATTCTCAGGCAAGAGTAGCAGAAATATCCCAGCATTTAGAAGCCCTGGTGAGCTACCTGACAGCAACCAGGATGGCTGATGCAGAAGAAGTCATGGTACTGGATGTTAAAAGCTAAGCAGTGCCATGAAAAGATGGAAAAGCATGACCAGACTTAGAAGCAAGCACGGAGAAAAGAACATGGTTAGGGACATCTTGGAAAACTCACCATTTGTGAAATGCTTACAGACTCCTAGGCACAAAAGAGAACAATTTTAGCTGTATCTGATTAACTACACACAGTGGGAGTCAAAATAATAAAAATAAAGGAGACATTAGGGGCACCTGGGTGGCTCAGTTGGTTGAGCGTCCAACTTCTGCTCAGGTCACGATCTCACCATTTGTGAGTTTGAGCTCCATGTTGGGCTTTGTGCTGACAGCTCAGAGCCTGGAGCCTGCTTCAGAAGTGGTGTCTCCCTCTCTCTCTCTGCCCCTCCCTTGCTTGCACTCTGCCTCTCTCTCACTCTCAAAAAATAAATAAATAAATAAACATTTTTTAAAAATAAAGGAAACATCAACTTTTTTCCATTAAGTACACTCAGAGGCCAATGGCTCCTAATATTTGTGTACCAAACAACAACAACAGAAACCTCTTTGAAGTGAAGTTCCCAGGCCCCACCCATAGATATTCTGAGTCATATGATCCAGGTCAAAAGAAATCTGGATTGTAACAGATACTCCCGCTGGTTCAATGGAAGTGGCCCAAGGAAAACATTTTGAGAACCTCGGACTCCACCACACTGTCAGTGCAGAGCAGGGAGAACCTCGGAGATGACCCTCACAGAGGAAGCAGGCACTGGGTTCAGAGATGGAGAGGTGTTCTGACCTCCCACCCTTGACCTCATGATGCCAATAGCCACATTCCTGGGCAGCTACCATTTCCTCAGCTCTCTCTCTCTGGAATGCCAGAGAAGGCATTTCTGGCACAGAAGGCCCTGTCCACTCAGAAGACTTTACTGAAACTGGGAATAGTCCTTCTAGTAGCAGTTAACTCAGCCACCCTAAAACCCTAAACTTGTAATGCTGCTCCTACACACACACACACACACACACACACACACACGAGCAAACGTTCTTTGTATTTGGATGAGAAGGAAGAGACCATTCTTTACTTTGTTCAGCTTTAGAAGCAAAAGGGCTTTGCAGAGCTGGTTCCCAAAGAGAGGCAATCAAGAACTATGCTGCAAGTGTGCGTGTAACTGTATAATCTTGAAGGACACAAGCTGAATGTACACGTGAGGGTAAGCAGCATAAAACTCTAGGGGACCCATGCAGGTCAGAATGTTGTTGACACTAATACGAGTTTGTATCAGCACCGATTGGGGAGAGAGAGGTGAGAAATGGAGTGTGCCCAGTAGTCTTCAGAGCTATTAGGTATCCAGACTTGGTCCTATGAGAATATGTGTTCCTCCTGCTCATGGTGATCATTCAGAGTATGTATGCCATTATCATTAAGAACAGTCAAGAGGCTGCTGCTAACTAATGATGCTCAGATTTGGGTCCCAGAGGAGCCACAGGCATATGGAGATTGATTTCTTCTGCCAAAACCTTATTCAGGAAGACGCTTGTCTGCGTGGTAAAGTGTGAACTGCTTCATTAATAGAATTATTCTTTATTACAAAACATTTTCACATTATAAGAAGCAGTGGTATAAAAAGATCAAGCGAACAGTCTTTCAGAGTCACAGTAGAATTTTCCAAAGGGCTACAGCAACAGAAAGCAAATACATGAGGTCCAGACTTTGCACTTAAGAGGGGCCAAGTCTTTCAAGATACCCCAGTTACGAGGGGGCAAGCCATTGCTCAAGTCTGAATGTGACTTTATAAAAGAAAAAAAAGGCACATAATACCCACGTTTCGTCTCAACAGTGCAAGTCCAGAAAATCAGCATAATACACTTGCACTTTACAGTGGAGGGAGTCCCATAATGACACTATGTACTAGACCAGCCAGGCAAATTAGCAACTTATTTGGCAACACAGACTGAATTGATGGTCTTCTTGGAAGCATATTATAAACATAAATCCTGGCTGGCCAATACTTGAGGAGCCTGGAGTATTCTGCAAGCTAAGCCATCTGCTCCCAGGCACAATATACCTAGTGCAAACGTATCAGAGGTTTGTTGATCCATTTTCCCTTTGGAAAGCAAAGTCACAGGATGCTTGAGAACCTCATTCCATTCTCTTTCACTCTTTCTTCATTGAGGGCGGAGAATAGAGAGGCCCTAGCTCCCAGAGGTAACCCTACACGTAGCAGGGAACTGATGTTTCTCACACTTTCCCTTTCGACACAACATTTCCATTTTGTCTCACAACTGCCTTTCTGCAACCCTTAAGTTGTTTGCTCTTTACTGCCAACATTTCACTAGGTTTTCCCCAAGCAAACATAGCCTATCTTCTTTAATAACAGTGACCAAAGGGGCTTGAGACCGAGGGGATGAAAGGGATCATTTATTCTAATAACCACGGTTCTAGAGGAGAAAGCCACCGCCCTCTCTGTGAGACACTTTTAGGAATCTGATAAGTGAAGCCACAGATAAAACTCCCAAAAGTGGCTATGTGGCTGGATTTTCTGCCTCAGCTCAGTTACACAATTCATCTCAGAGATTATTCTGACAACAAGAATCTTAGCATCTGCAAGTTCAGTGATTTCTTCTTTAAATTAGAAGCTTTCTCTTCAGTGCCACACATGACAGCACCTTGTCCTGCAAACTTGCATTCCTCTTAAAAGCTCATGCCAGGGAGGTCAACAGCATAAAAGGTGTCTCTCTGAGACCCCAGTGAGCGGGCCACACACAGGGAAGGTGTGATATTCCGGAGGAGCTAACCACAAAGCTTCTCAGAAACTGAGTTTTAGTGAAGACGAGACAATACTGTTTAATGGTGGCTGGCTAAATGTTTATGTTACAGATAAAATTCCTCTCATTTAAATGGTTGTTTAAACAGAAGCATCACTTTCTTGAATTAAATTACATTGTATAGTTCCCTTCTGTCCTGTATAATTGAACACGATATAAACTCAGTACCTCAAAGAGAGTCCCTAAACCAGAGTTCAATATTGTGTGAGAGATACCAATAGCCATATGCATTTCCATGTAACTCCAACGTTATCAATGCCTTTAGGAACATGGTACAACGCTCATAATTATGTAGATAATGTTAACTAAAAAAGGAAATATACATATAATCAAATATTGCCCGTACATTGACTTTAGATGAACATTCCTTAAAGCAAGCAAAGAGTCTAACATCAATTTATTCTTTACTATTTCTCCTTCAAACCCCTTTCCATTTTAAGTAAAATTCTTTGTAGAACATCCATAAATGGAGATATCTGTATCCGTAAAGCAGGAATATGCCTACTCATATGGAAATATTTTTTAATATCTTCCTTACCTAGAGGAAATTTCAGAGACTCTAGAGAGGGAACCCTTAGTAAGTAACTGTGATCAATTTGATGGATAATTTACTCATTAAATCAAGAAACTTCTGGGCTCAGGCTTAGCTCTAGGCACTGGGAATGTGGTAATGAACAAAACAGAAAAACCAGTACTACATAATATATCAGATGTTGATAAGTGATGTGGAGAAAGTAATATGGGGCACAGACAAACAAGGCAAACTGGGAGCAGAGGGTTACTATTTTTTTATTCAGTGGCCAAAGAAAACCTCTCTGCTAAGGTACCATTTGATCAGAAACATGAAGGAAAGGAAAATAGGGAACGCTGTCTGTATCTGGGGAAATGACATTCCAGGAAAAGGGAAGATCAAATGCAAAAGTCCACAGCTGGAAGAACATCAGAAAAGACAAGAGGGAAATGACTAAGGATGAAAGTAAGAGAAGATGAGGACAGTGAGGGACAGGGCAGTTAGGACCTTAGAAATCACTGTAAGGACTTTTACTTTTTTACTGAAAGAACTGGGAAGAACACTCAAAGGGTGTGGAGTGACCTGACTTTAAAAGCATCATTTTCATCATCGTGGCTGTGTGGGCAGAATATAAGACAGGGAAGCCGGCAGAGACATAATTCCAGAAGCTATTGCATAGTCCAGATGTTGGAGGTTTAAAATCAGGGTGGTAATGATGGAAGCTAATAAAGTGTTCAGATGTTTTATATAATTTGAAAGTAAAGCTGACAAGATTAGCTGCACCAGAAAGGAGGACTAATGCCTGACATTATTTTATTAGAGTCTAACTTGTGGCCTGACTTTGATCCCTGGACACAGAAGCACATACAGCTCTTCTTAATTGTTTGAGCCTCAGGGTGTATGAGTTCCTGATCCCTGCCTGAAAACACATTTGGGTAAGAAAGAGGAAAAACTAGAGATGTTGGGAAACTAAGAGGAGACTAAAAGAATGCAAAATAGAATATACAAAAATTAAATCCTTCCATTTTCAAATTATTTATTATACATCCACTTTCATACATCTTGAAGAAGGGAGGAGAGAATAACAGAACATGACCGGAAAGAAAGAATGACAGCATATCGGAGCAATAATGGACTGGGGTGTTTAGGTGAAGACCAAGTGGAATTTCTATTGATTAGTTACTTAAGTTGTTTTCTGGGTCATAAAATAGTACATATTTTTTTCCATGAATATTGTCTCACAAGAAATAAATCAGTGAATGAAGAAGGCATTGCACTCCTAAGCTCTAAGTCCACATTTGGAAATTAAATCTTGGGTCTATAGATTTTCATCCCAAATCATAATGAATGTGACTTCCCCTCAACTCTGCTGCTAATGACTTAAGACCATTATCCTGAGAATCTAGCCTCAGTTCTTAATAACTGATGCTGTGTCTTCCACTGTGAACTCTGACATAGCAAGGCTACCACAGCAGACGCTGGTAGTGTCATCATCTTCCCAGACAACTTGTATGAATCAGCAGATGAACATCTGGAAAGGGACCTAGGGGCCCTAGCACAAGTAAAATTAAGGTGATGAGTAAGAAAACAGGTTCAATAACAAAGTAGGAGGGCAAAGCAACAAACAGCTGGTAGAAATTAAATTCCATGACCATAGCATTAAAATATCTAAACAAGCAGATATGCTGGGAAAAATTATTTGGGGTTACCAGGAGCAAGGAAATGGAACAGATGGGAACAAAGTGGAATGTCTGTTCTGTTTAAATGTTTGTTTTACTTTTTTCCCCGAGTCTGATATATTACACAGTTAGAGTAACACACTGATTCTCAGGAGCCAAGTCTCGGCCACTAAATTGACTAACAGACCTGGCATCCATACGAATCTATTAAATAAATATGTTTAGCGTTGACTGAGGGCTCAGGTACCTGAAAAAAAAAAAGGGGGTCATTTGTTCCAAAGCCTGGCCAGCCTATGCATTACTGGTGGAAGAGAAATGGATTTCACAGTGCGAGACAAAGCTGCCACTTGGCTGCATTGATTTCCAATGCCTCACCAAGTTTGTGAAGTCAAATATGCCTTTTGATGGGTGTGAATTGCCTTTTTGTGATCAATGGTTGAACACGTTAGGTTCTTTTCCACTGCGTTCAGTTTTTGCGTTGACTAGCACCACCTTAGCCTGGAGTAACGTAGCAGCTGGCGCTCAGCCCCTCCTCCCGGGAAAGCCAAAAATAAGCCTGCGTGCCTCTTATATCTGACAGAAAGTATGATTATAGAAATCTGCTTAGCCGCACTTAAGAAAATGGGCTAAACTTGCACCATTAAAAACCTCATGAGAATTTCATTAGAGTAATAGCAAGAGCTCATCACAAACACACACATGAAAACGATAGTACTTTCCTCTGGCACATAGTTTACTACCTTGGGGAATAACAGATGGGCTAAGACGGGAGGCATATGTAAAATATTTATGAAAGGCAAAGTAATTGAGATAGTAAACTCATAAAACAGTAATTTCCTCTACTATATTCAGCAGCACGTACAAAAATGAGAATATTTTTTACATAATAAAATAAAATGCACAGGCAAAAGCTACAGATGAAACAGTAAAAGAGAAGCAGAAATATACAAGTTACAGTTCCCTTTAATACACTTGAAAGTGGCTAGGGGGAAAAAATAACTGCAAAAAGAGTCTTGTAGAGTCTTTGCTGTTGTGACTCTTGGTAAGAAAACCCGGAATTTGTATTTGCTTCCTTTCAAAGGGTTTAGATTTGTTCTAACATAGGGTGTTCCCTTCAATGTCCCTGTGAAGCAGGTAGATGAATCAAAGTGACTCTGCACACTTCCATAATGAGATCTCACGGGGGTGAGGAGCAGACAGGAGAATATCATTTAAAGCTCTATCTTAGGATTTTCCATGCAGCTACCCTTTGTGGCCCCTGTACTTCTTACCTACCTAGTCAAGACACATTCAATTTTTTTAGAAATTAGAATGCAGTGAGCAAGAAAATCCAAAGATCACACTTAAAAACAGCATTACAGCACACTCCAGAAGTAAAGGGAATATCACTGTAGGCTTCTGATACGATCTTTAAGACTGCAGGCAAAAAGGGTATTAGAGGGATTCAAGACAGACACAGGGAGCATGAACATACCCGTCTCTGGTTCTCCTAGACTTACCCCCATGACATATCATTCCTCTTCAAGCTCTGAAAATGAAAAATCTGCACAGAAATAATAAAACCTAATCCTGGAAAAGATGAAGAGATTAGTCAAAATGCCAAAGGTACCAGGCCGGCCCTGGAGTGCTCACAGCCTGACCCACTTGTCTTCACAGGGGTGGCTCATGGTCATTGTCACAATGTGGCTTGAGAAGAAAAAAGGCCTACCTGTCCCCAAGCAAGGCTGCCCATATGCCTCCTATTTGCTGGTCATATCTTCAGGTGAAAAATTACTTCCTTCTTGAAACTTCCATTGGTTCCCCTGTTCTTTGAAATGCAACAATTTATACAGTCATTCAGAAAATATTTATAGAGGGTCTATTCCATGACCACCAGTTGGGATAAACTAATGAAAAAGACAGAGCCCCTGTATACTTCCTGCTCAAGATTATTAGAAGGCCTAAGACAGTAATGAAAAAAAAAAAGCAAGAAAAAAATCAGTTTTAAAATCAGCTAATGTGACAGAGAATAACTGGTTGGTTATTTAAATTAGGTGGCCTAATAACAACCTTTTCAGGAGGTTATATTTCAGATATAGATGACCAGAAGAAGCCATATATGTAATGAAGAGAGGGAAGAACATTCCTGGCAGAGGCAGCAGCTATGGCAATGGCCTGACGTTGCCGTGATGTGCGTGTTTGAAGACAAAAAGCAAAAAAGTGGGGACAAAACCATGGAATGAGATGAATGCAGAAAGAAAGGCATGGTCTGAATCACCCTGGGACATATAAACCAGAGCAAAGAAAGCACAGAAGGAAGCCACTGGAGGGGCAGAGGGAGGTGACTGACATTTAAAAATACTCTCACTGGTGTACAGAGAATGTGTGGCAGGAGAGCAAGACGGGAAACAGAGATACCAGCGGCACCACTGCTGGCGTAGCCAAAAGCCGGATAACGGTGGCCTGGCCCAACATGGTGGATGCAGAGATGGGTAGGCAGATGGGGAGACTGAACTGACTCAGACAGATGATAGGGTTGACAGGAGAAGCAGGGACAAAGAAGGAAGGAAGCAGAAACGTGAGACTTCTGGGTTGGGTCACTGACCGGATGCCAAGACCATTGACTGAAGGAAGGAAGACTAAATGGGAATATGTTAGGGAATCAAGAGTTATTCTTTGGCCACTTAGTTTTGAGGTGTCTATTAAACATCCACATGGGGATATCAAGTTGGTATTTGGAAAGAGAGAGACTGCAGAAAGAACACAGAATGCCTGCTAGGTTTCTAGTGAACTGCAGTTGACTTCACCTTGCCTTGTTCTTTCTCCTGCCTTACCTAGCTGTGATGAAGCTAGGGTTATATAAAGTATGAAGAAACTTTACAAGGAATAAAGTAAAACCCCCACATTTGAAATTATTCGTATCACTTTCCATCCAGTGTTTATCTGGCACGCACTGTTAAAATGTCTTCATTCTGGAAGTTTCAGGAAATGTCAATTATGCCATGTTTTCTCCCAAAGTTGTAGCTTTCAGTGGGATCATGTTGTAAAGAAAATTGAAGCTGATCCTAAAAATGATAAAAGGAAAACTATCTCCAAGAGTTAGCATGTCACCGACTCTGCTCTAACCTGACAGTCACACAGACTTGTCTTTATGGCCTTTCTCACATACCTAGCCAAGTAATCAATGCAAACTTGAGAAGTTCAAGTTTCCCTAGTTGTGAGCCTGCTGGAAAGGCTTCAGTGCCCTAAACATGGTGATTGAGCAAATCATCTCAAATTTCATAGTTTCTCCTTCTTTAAAAAAAATCCTATGAGGGGAACCTGGGTGGCTCAATTGGTTAAGCGTCTGACTTCGGCTCAGGTCATGATCACATGGCTCGTGGGTTTGAGCCCCATGTCGGGCTCTGTGCTGACGGCTAGCTCAGAGCCTAGAGTCTGCTTCAGATTCTGTATCTCCCTCTCTCTCTGACCCTCCCCTGCTCATGCTGTCTCTCTCTCTCTCTCAGAAATAAATAAAACATTTTTAAAAATAAATAATTTAAAAAATTTTAAATCCTATGGAAAAAAAATGCCCTTTTAGGGGGCAAGAATATTTCCAGTATCAAGCATGAACACCTTAGCAGGGAATTAGCTTATATGATTATTAACCAAAAAATATGCATTTAAAGAAGAGGACAGTCTTCTGACTGACTGGTCAGTTTGACCTAGGCCGAGGTCAGGTAGCCCAGAGGACCAGTTCATTCTGGGCAAAGCATAGCATCATGGACAGGCCAAGGGATGTCACATAAACAGCTCTAAAAGTATATGTCAGGCCGTCTCTGATTTTCTTGGCTACATAGTTGCACATCCCATGGAGAATAGGGCTCCTTGCTTTTTTGTCCTCATTTGGTAAAATGACAAAGCTGTATCTAGATTTCGCATAAAAACGAAACCTTCTGACAAGAGATATGAATTGCACCTAGGAAAACTGCTGTAAAAAAAATGAATATACATACCCATATTATACTCACACCCTGACAATGCTGTCACTATTGTCATTGACAAGAACATCATCCCTTTGGAATGTCTTCCTTTCTGAGAATTGTTAAGAAACTGAGTTTTCGGCACTTCAGCCCGTGCCAAGTGTTTTTGCAGTGTTTATCTACGTGAACGATGAAAATGCATCAAACCATTCTGTAAGGCAGTGGAGTTCACAGATGACTTGTGAGACTACGTGAGAGTCATCCCTACCCAGAGGGAACAAAAGTAATGAACGTACAAAAAAACTGTAATTAATTTAACAGTCTTTAAGAAAATAGCAGTGAGCTTTCAATTTCGCACACTGTATTTTAACCAGTTTATAGCTTACCGAAGCTAATTTTAAATCCACAAGGGACTCCTTTCAACAGTGATGATGCTTATCAACTCTTTCTCCAAAAGGTATGTCATTAGTGAAGGTATGTGCCAGGATACAAACTAATTTTGAGCAGAACATAGTTAGAACGTGGAACTACTACAGCATTAAGTCACTTAGCGTTTTCCAAAGCCAAATTAAAATGGGTTTTGAACTTAATTTTTTAACTGGTGCCTGAGATTATCCATTCCATTACCTGTGTGGCTCACTTGATTAAATTTTCTGACCTGTTTTGTTTTTCAGCCTCTGCAAGCACGTATGTCCCGACGGTGTGCAATGGGCGGGAAGTCCTCGACTCCACCACCTCATCCCTGTGATTGTGAAATGCAGTTCAGTTCTCGTGTTTTTAGACTGTTAGACAAAAGTGCTCATGTGCAGCTCCAGAATATGGAAACAGAGCAAAAGAACCCTAGTACCTTTTTTTAGAAACAGTACAATAAATTATTTTTGAGGACTGTACAGTATATAGTGATGTGTTAGAACTTTTTAGGCTGATTTTAGTGCCCATATTATTAACGGTCCCCCCGAACATGGAAATAACCATTGTTTACAGAGCTGAGCATTGGTGACAGGGTCTGACAGGATCAGTCTAAAAACTATGGTGGCAATATTAGGTAACTTTTTTTCCTATGAAGTTTTTTGTAGGTCCTTGTTGTAACTAATTTAGGATGAGTTTCTATGTTGTATATTAAAGTTACATTATGTGTAACAGATTGTTTTTCTCAGCACAAAATAAAAAGCATCTGTATTAATGTAAAAATATTGAGAATAAAACCTTTAAGGTTTTTCAGCATGGTGGATAATGGCTTATTCTTTTTTAATCACTCCAAGTAATGTGAAAATATTGACTTCAGATCACCTCTGTAAAGATGTTGGAAATACTTGTCTAAGTGTGCTTGTCTTTACATCTACGCACACTTTGAACCCAAGTTGTCACCCTGCTAGAGAGTTCTGAGCAAAACTGGACTTCTTTGTAGATCACAAAGATCAGATTTTGACTGACGATACCATAACCATCAGGCTGTCTCAGGGGCCAGATGACATGAAGCCACGTCTGTACAGAAGCCCGGGGAAGGCTGGATGGCTCTCATTTTCAAAAGCACAAAGACAGGAAACTTTTCTAATGTTATCTACTCTAACCTAACCAGGAAGTTGCTAGGAAGGAGGCTGGGATAGCATCCTGTCATTCCAGTGGAAAACCATTCTTACCACGGATAGCTAAAAGGGGCAGTAAAATGCAGGATATGTTATTTCCCAGTGCGTTTCCAAATGCCCAGTAACAATACTCAGACACAGAGGCTTGTCACTAAACTTGAATATTTTACTAAGCTAAATACAAGAGTGAACAGGGAAAGCATGGATAAGGTAAAACTGGCTTATTCTTACCCACACTTTCCTATTTCTCCATTTAACCCTTCAGTCACAAATCATTTATCCATGTAGGAAAATTCACTAAGACCTCATCTTCCCACCACAGGGGCTGTGCAAGACACCATGAAGACAGAAGACATTCATTTCTTCGGGCTGATGTAACAACTTACCACAAATAGGATCACTTAAAGCCACAGAACGTTATTCTCTCACAGTTCTGGAGGCCAGCAGTCCAGAATTACAGTGTCAGCTGCACCCCCTGAGGTTCTGGGGGGGAATCCATTCCATGCTTCTTGTAGCTTCTAGTGGTTGTCAGCTTCCTTGGTTTGTGACCACATCACTCCAATCTCTGGCTCCATCTTCACATCACCTTCTGCGTGTCTGTCTTCCCCTCTGTGTGTCTCTTAGAAGAATACTTGCATACTTGTCATTGTCCAGGATAATCTCATCTCAAGAGCCATCAGTTAATTACCTCTGCAAAGGCCCTTTTTCCAAATAAAGTAACAGCCCCAGGTGCAAGGGGTTAGGATATAGGCATAACTTTTGGGGGACCGACAGAGAAATATGTGATGTAGTTCCTGCTTTTAAGGAGGGTAAAGACAGGAAACAATTCTATTTTAAGTTTTTTTAATTTCTTTTGAGACAAAGAGCGCACATGTGCATGAGTGGGGGAGGGGCAGAGAGAGAGGAAGAGAGAGACTCCCAAGCAAGCTCCAGGCTCAGCATGGAGCTCAATGAGGGGCTCAGACTCATGACCCTCAAGATCATGACCTGAGCCGAGATCAAGAGTGCGACCCTTACCCAACTTAGCCACCCACGTGTCCCAGGACAGGGAAGAATTCTAATGAATGAAGTATGACTGAGGAAAAGAGAGAGAGGGAGAGGAGACTCAAGAATAGGAAGGGCCAGTGAGTTAAATAACTGGGGCCTGGTTCATCAGGATATGTAGGCGCTATTTCTAAAACATCTAGAAACAGTGGCCAGGTGCACATCGCCAACAGAACTGTACTTGAAGGATATCAGGTGGGGGAGTCAGAGGTGAGAAATTTTCTTTTTCCTTCTGAATGCATTTGAATCAGCAACCTACTCAATCCATCCAGCTGCTCAAAGACAACAGTGCAAATCAGTTCCGGAATTTTCATATTCAAAGAAGATCCCAGATTTGGGGGAGTAGGTGGGGAGAATCAGGTAGTAGATTCAGCTGGCATGAGATGGCAGAAAAGAATCCTCCTGTGGCCGAAACTGGCAGGAATTCTAGGTAAGTGAGCACTGAGCATCACGTCTGTTCAAGATAAAGGATGAGGCAAGGCTGAAGTGGGGGAGAATAAAAGCAATCAACTGATGGGATGAGACAGTCTGAGGAAGGTGATATCAGATGGGTTGTTCAGAGACACAGCTGATGCCTAAAACAATCAAATTGATCATGGATCTTTTTAAATAAGACAATTAGGTGGTGGGTGAATCTTGAGAACACTGTATATGAGAGCTGGCTTTGATCTGTGGCCCACTGTGTCTTTCACACTCCATGTGCACTGTGGAAGTACAATCGCTGACAGTTCTTGTAATTTTCTCTTTCCTTACCATAAACTTTGTTTCCTATTTGACAGTGCATCACCTAACATGTGATCCCTAGAAATAGATTTTTAAAAAACAATCAGAGTATGTATGGGAAACAGTGGCTATAAACTCGTTTTTACATAAACCATCGAACAAAGAGGTTTTGAATACTTTTTACTCCAGAAGACATTTCATCCTTCCAGAATATAAAACTGGGTGAGCTGACCCATCTTCATAAAAACTTCCTGAATGTATGGAACTCAGAATGATGTATCCTACTCATTAACATATCAAGACCTGATGATGAGGGTGCCTAACTGTTGGTTTTCTGAGTGTTTACAGTTCCTGAAATGTTCTGTGTCCTCTCTAGTTTGAATGTTAATAGAATCTCTTGCCCACTCATGTTCATCACGGTAATATAAAAAGGCCCCATTTTCAACCTGTGGGACAGCCTGGTTGGCAGACCACAGAATGAACAGATCGAGACAGTCTGAGAAAGGAGGCAACTGAGCGAGGGCACCTTTACAGTCTTCACCTCCACACTCCCCCTGGTCTAGCCTCGACTTTCCTCACTTGCCCACCATGATAGCTTTGGGTCCCAGAGCTCTTCAGCAAAGGGCTGTAAGCATGAAAAAGTCAAGCAAAGTGAGGTGCCAGGAAAATGGCACACCATTGTGGGTTATAACCACCACACCTCTAGTAACAAAGACCCAAACTCAGGAATCAGGCAATGATCACTTCTGTCCTGTAATAGAAAGATTAGGTTTACATAATGCCCACAGGTTTAAACTGTTTTATTTAACCCAACCAATGGTAATCCAAAGCAGCCATCTGAGATAAAGGAAATACTTTCAAGCCCTGCTCTAAACTAAATCTACCAATATCCACAGGCTATTTTAGATACAGTTCTTCTTCCAAGACTCATTAATAAAATGAGGCAAATTCCAGCAAATTAAAAGCCTTAGTAGGACAGTATGTTCAAGGAAACTGGAGATCTGTTTCTTGACTCATCAATTATTAAAGGGATCCTAAGTGTCTTTTGCAGCTCAGTAAATCTTAAAATATGATTTGGTAAATGTGTGTGGATAGAGGTCTGTGCTGCCAGGATGCATGCAAATGGACCAGGGGATCCTGTCCATGCTCGGGCTCAAGAATCCATGCTGAAGCTGCTTTTGTACGTCAAAAGCCCTTACTCAGGAATACTATGGTTACTTTCACCGGATCTGTAAATAAGACTGAATATTATCTCCAAACCAGTTACCTTAGCAAAAGCCTTACATCGACACTGACAAAAGGCTTTTAAATCAATCTTGCTCGTTGAATTTGAGCCAACTCATGTGCTTTAGTTTTACATTTGCTAATGAATATCCATAATTGAATCCCAAAACTACAAGAGTAATTCAAAAGAGTAACTGGCTTTGTCTTTGTTTAGGCGATTAAATCATCAAGGGAGGGGGTTGGGTAATTTTCTTCCTGAATCTCTAGAGACTTGACAAACTCTTGAGGTGGTGAGCTCCTAAAGAGCAAAAAATCTTTATGCAGATTCTTCTGATAGTTTTGCATATGGGTTGCTGCAATTAAAACCAGCAGTCAGGAAACCATACTTCAGAGGCCAAATCCTAGTCCAGCACCTGTTTTTATAAGGCCCGTGAGCCAAGAACGCCTCTAGGTTTTTAAATAATTGAGAAAAAAATACAGAATGTCAGGACAATTGAAATTTAAATTACACTCAAATTTCCACTTACATAAATAAAGTTTTACCCGAATGCAGCCACACCCGTGTGTTGGCATAGGGTCTGTGGCTGCCTTCACGCTATCAGGGCAGAGTTGAGCAGCTGCAACAGAGAGCACATGTCCGCTGAAAATATTTACTGTCTGATACTTTACAGCAAAAGTTTGCTGGCTTCTGATCCAGACAATTTCATTAGTAATATCAACTGTAATGGTTATATCAGTATCAACTGCAACAGTGTTATCAATTTACAGTTATTTGTCCCCATCTTCAAGTTTTACTTCTTTCATGTATGATCCTAAAATGAACTCATCTGAAAATGTTAAACTAAAAGAAATAAAATCCAGCAAGAGCGTCATCTCTGGCCAGTTACTATGAAGGTGAAGTCCATTTTAGCACCCAACCAATGCATCAGGTGTTTGTTTGTTTGTTTGTTTGTTTCTTTTTAGTTTACTCCCCTTAGGATCTTTCCTTTAGGACAACCTTAATTTAGGACTTGGTCTTAGAAATCTGAGATAGTATTCATGGTTATGACAAAATAGATGTGAGGGTATTTTCATTTTTCTGAAGATCTACTCTACCTAACTTCTGCATAAAAAATGATAAATGTGAGCAATACACTGGCTTTAAACTTACCAACTGCAGTCATCTTCCCAACCCAACTTCCAGGAAATTCACTTTCATGAGAAGGGAGAAATGATCTGCACATTAGCTTCCCATTAGGAATGGTCATGAACTACAGGAAGTAGGTCGATTGAGAAATGTCAAATAACAGGTGACCCAATGGGTCTTGAAGAATCACAGTCAATCATGACCCAACACCTAGGAACCTGGAGATTCCACTTAATAAATGACTGGACCCAAGCAACTCTTCCATATTACATTTCAACCATATTTTCTCCTTGGGAAGAAAATAACCACAAAAGTCTACATGAAAATACTATGAAACATTTTTAATCCTGGAAAGGACTTGATTACTAGCAACCAAAAATGAGAAAAGTCAACAAGAATAAAATTCAGTCTTTTAAATCAAGCGGACACATATCAAATTGCTCAACAGTGTTAAATGGCATGATGTAATTTATCCATAGAAGACATGGTCTCATTCACTGGAAAAGTGATTTAAATATGTTTTGACAGAGTGCTAAGAGATATTATAGGGCGACAGTGGACTTAATGAAGTACTTAAGGCTTCAAAACCTGGGCCTCATAGAAAAATAACCTACAACTTTGTCTTCTACCATTTATGAGGGGAAAGAAACAACAAATGTCTATTAAAAGTCACAAAACATGATTAATTTGTTTATGCCTTTCAACATTCCACTGTGCACTGCAAAGGCAAGACATAAAATTACAGTAAATTTTATAGCTAAGATTGGTCTGAACATTTTCCTCATGATATTCTTTCCGTCATACTTCTTCAGTGCTTGGAATAAAATGACACATCACTGGGATCCACAGGGAAAAGGCAGCTCCCTTCCAAAGATGGGGCTGAGCTGACAAAATCTATTTTATATCTAAAATTAGAAATAAAATAAATAAAGTCTTCAATACCAACTGCATTTTTCACAGAGTTCATTAAAATTTAAGGCATTTTTGACATGTCAGAGATTTTAGTCCAGTGACAGGAGAAGAAAGAAGCTACCTAGGAGCAAATCCCAATTATCTCTATGGCTTGGTACATACACACGGGGAGCACAGCCGAAGACGGAGAGAGGTGACAGTGACTATGTGGACCCTCCTGTCTCTGCGCAGCCCGTATACCTTTGCCATGGTTCCTCTGAAAAGGGGCATCTCAAATGGACTGTCATTCTTCTGTTTAAATTTTGATAGAGATGGGGAAAGTTTCATCAGCACGGTTACCAGGCTAAATGTGAGCAATGCCAAAATAACTTCTTCTAATAATCTCTTATTTTAAAAAATAAGATTTAAGAAATTAAACATGGAACATGTTCATGCTAAGTGGCGCCCTCCCTGAATTTCACAACAAACAATAAAATAATGGCAACCTCCTCTAGATTCAGGAATCCCACAGCAAAGATGTACACAAAACATTCATTCGACAATAACAGGATGGCCCAGTGTTTTACCCACCAAATAAGCACCATTATTTATTTTTCTCTCATTTTCCAGAAAAATAAAGACATTACCTGCCGAATCAAAAATTCCAAGTCATACCCGATTCAAAGACTTGGGGCAAAACATCCCACAAACTGTGGACCTGTGACCTGCCTCTTGGGCAACCACCAGTCTTTTTAAAAATCTAGATTAAGATCTACAAAGATTACTGTTTATTGAAAACAAACCGGAGCACCTTAGATCATCAATGGTCAATGAACTCCCCTCTTTCCCAATTCTGAAACAATTAAGGTTTACACAAAATTAGTCAAATCCAACTTCATCCACACTTTTCTCACAGATAACATTCAAGTCATGCTAATACTAGTAATCCATCCGACAGAGGAAATATTGCGATTACCTGGATCACTTCTGAATAAGCTTATTTCATAACCACTTATGGTACAACCAAATTCTTAGTATGAATACAATTATATCCAATGGCCCAAAATGGAATTCCTGCCTTATTTGCTCAAGAAGAAAAACTTCTACGGAAGTCATAATTCTCAGTGTCTTAGCAGAAAAATAACCATATATACCTTTGATGCTTGATAAACGCAAAAGTCACTGCCATTTTAAGTGAAACATGAAATTATCCCAATACCTTTGCACAGTTATCTATACTTATACACAAGCTATGCCACTTTCTTCTTCATGATTCTGCAAGTGATTTGATAAACAAGTTTTCTCACTCATTTAAAATTATACTTCAAACATTTCATAAATGTTTTTAAGCCATTTGATTTCTATGATAGTGTCAGTTTGCTTCTTTTCATGTAAAGTCTGTCTCTTGGCTTTTTTTTTTTTAATATCCATTCTTTCAAGCCCTTCTCACCAGGTCCAACAAGGTTGAAATTTCAAAGGCAAATAGAAGTGTAGAAAACCCAAACAAGTGTTTACATGTTTACTCTTCCTAAAAAGTTACTGCTTACTCAGACTTCTGAAATCAAGACCCTACCAAAAAAACGAAAAACTTATTGTCTTTCTTTGTTCATGAATTTTAATAGAAAAGATGTTTTAAGGTATGTCAGGAAAATAAATAATGGGAAAAAAAACTATACCTTAACTTTTTTTCAAATCTTCCCCAAACAAAGACATAAATGGGATCACAATGCATATGCTCACATCTGCCCTCCAAAGCATACTTTTTATGTAGAAGTTATAAAGAATAAAAGTTACCCATTAATTATATGGCATGCATCAGCAGTGCACTGGAGGGCTTAACCTTGGTTTCCAGTTATGTCTATTTACAGATAAATCTCTTCCTGAGTGGAGCTTCATCTTCAGTCGAGACCCAAACCATTTCCTTTCCTATTTTTGGCAAGATACTTGACCATGTGATAAGGCAATCAAACATTTCACCTCCTTCCCCTTTCAGTGGCATGGCCCTCCTCTGTGAGATCACCAATGTGCCAGAGGTGAGGACAGGATCTAAACTATGGTCCTGTAAAACTAGAGATCAGCTTTCTGTGTTCATTAGTCTGAAGGCTATGGCACTGTCTTGTCATATATTTGGGGATCTTGAGGATTTCAGTTGAACAGATTCAAAATGGTCTTCTTTTTCCTATGAAGAAAAAAACCAAAATCAACTCATTCAAATTCCAAACAGATTTTAGGATCTTATGGGTCCAGAAGGAAAGTTCTGGAAATCATTTTAAACCTACATACCTGCCAGTTGTAATTAGGATTTTATATTTAAACGAGAGTGGCAGATAAAAAACAGACAGCATATCTACCCTGAAGGATGCTTTTGATGTCCAGGAGAGAAGACAGACAAACCAAAATAGAAGCAAATACATGATTGCAATAGATACCAAAAGATGTAGCTATGATTTCTGTGAAGAAACCACTGAGACCCTTCCTAAGGGGATATCTGACCTAGGTGCCAAAATAGATGACCTTGACATATGAATTTTTTACAAGAGAACTGACATAAGCTATGTATTCTCAAGATAACATAGAATAAATACAATGGACAGAAGAAATAAATAAGGATGGCACAAATAAGGCTTAAGATCATTTGGGTTCACTGACATGTCTTAGAAAAATCTTTTGGGCATACACTTACTAAAGATATTAAAAACAAGTCATTAGGTAGTAAGTCAAAAAGTTAACTCAAATACATCATTGCTGGTTTTTGCTATGTATTATACTCAAACTGTAGCCTGTTAAAATAAGTGATTCTTAGGGCACCTTGGTGGCTCAGTTCGTTGAGCATTTGACTCTTGATCTCTGCTCAGGTCATGATCTCACTGTTCATGAGTTCAAGTCCCAAGTTGGGCTCTGTACTGATAGCACAGAGCCTGCTTGGGATTCTCTCTCCCTCTCTCTCTGCTCCTCTCACATTCATTCTCTCTCTCTCTCTCTCTCTCTCTCTCTCTCAAAATAATAAACTTTAAAAAAATAAGTGATTCTATAATGAGGAAAAAAAAAAGAATTAAGAGAAGAGATTTCTCCCAATGTCTCATTGCTCAAGTTAGAAAAAAAAAAAACTTTCTGAATTCTGCTGGAATGCAGTGGGGATATTATGCTTTCAAAGAGAATAAAGATAAGGGAACTAGGATTATTTTTAAAATAAAGGAAATAAGAGGTATACCAGTCCTAGGTGTAAACAGATTTGTGTCTGAAGTAGAGAAGTCAAATGACACAATAAAAGTGAGTAGACACTGGGTATCTGCAAGAATACCCATTTGAGTGAAGTCCAAGACTTAAGACAAGCTTTGGGGCTATGAGGAAAGGATTATAGGGAAAATGTCACCACATGAACACCAACATATCACTTTTCCCAGCCTGTGCTGAGATGACATGACCCTGGGAGGGCAGATTGCACATCTCTTCAGCACTCTCTCTGGCTCTGAAGAAGCTTGCCTGAAGCCTCCTGTTGACTGGACTTCATTTTATTGATTCAAATGTTTATTAAGCATCAATGCACTGCAGGAGTGAGAGCAGACCTCAGAGACACAAAATGTCTGTCCTCAAGGACCCTACAGTGCATGATGGGAAAGAGATTTATGGTGTCAGCAATAAACCTAAAAGGAAATCTTGAGGTTTTTATGGCCTTTCCTTGAGAAGATTTGATTCAATATGTTCCTGAGGGGGAATTAGGCAGAGGCCTGTGGGTGACCCTCAAGGTGATACTTGAAATAAAACATTGGAAAGACTTTATAGAATTGTGTTCGCTTCCTACACCTTTAGATGCTGTGTCCTCTGTATTTTCATGGAATTTTGCTCCTCCTGCTGAGATGGCAAGATATATGTGTCTGTATACATCTCTGTGTGTGTGCAGTTAGCACCACTAAGACTTACGGATGGCAGAACTGCATATTATTCATTTTTAATCCCAAAACATGACTCCAGGCCTACCACATGGTAGGCTGTCAACCAATCATTATGAAAATGTACTGAAATACCACATCTCAGAAGAAAAAACACTGGGCTGGAACTCAGGAGATGGAGCTTTGAAGTCCTACCTAACTCTCTCTTGGACAAATAAGGGAAACTCTCTAGATACCAGTTTACTCATGTATTAAATAAAGAAGCCATCCACATGATTTGTTTAAGTTCTAAATTCAAGAATTTACTCAAAAGTCAACTTCCAGAAGCTTCTCCTTACCTCATCACTACCCATCTGACTGCAATCTCTTCTCCTGTGTTCTCCACAAGACTCTTACTCAATGCTCTTGTTATACTGGATGATCGTTGTGTGGGTGGGTGTGTCTGTATGTGTATAATGTGCATGTGCCCTGCACTAATAAACTAGATAGTCTCTAACATATCACCAAAACCTGGCAGAGTGTCTAACAGACAACATTCCACAAATGATGGTGGAATGAACACATAAAAGAAAAAAATGGGGGGAAAAAATATCTGGAGATACATTTTTACAGTTGATGAGGAAATTCAAGAAAAAGTCAATCTATAAATAAAACCTAATAAGTCCAGTGTACTGGTAGTAAAATACCAAATAAGGTCTGGCCTTTAGGACATGAATAACAATATATAAGATAAAGCAAATCTTAAATGACACAGCAGTTAAGAAACTTACAAACATTTTTTACTCCCCAAAGCCATGCATTAAAAAATTTTTAAATAGGACACACAATTAAGATTTGTCCAATGATATTCATAGCAGTTTTATTCATAGCTAGATCCCGGAAATAGCACAAGTAGTCATCAAGAGGAGAATGGGTAAACAAATTTTGGCATATCCATCTAATAGAATACTACTCTTGAATAAAAATGAATCTACTACTGATTAAGAGAGAGTAGCTAAATCTCAAAAACATTTTTCTGAGTGAAACAAAATGTACACAAAATACTACACATGGTGTAACTACAATTATATGAAGTTCTAAAACAGACAAAATGAATCTACAGTTTAAAAAGGTTACTACAGTGATTTCCTCTTGGGGGATGAGGATAGGGACCAATTGCCTGCAAAATGACAGAAGTCGGCTTTCAGGAGTGAGGCTGACATCCTGTTTCTTGATAAGACTTGGGGTGACACAAGAATATGTGTATCATATGTATCATATAACACAACATGCATCAAATTGCATACTTTTTATGTGGGCATTTCACTCTATGTAAACACTTTCCTTAGAAAAAAAAAACTGGAAATACTGAATTCTCTCATCAATTATATGTATCCTGAAGTGTGTAGGCATGAAATGTATTGAATTCTGCAGCCTACTTTGACATGCATCAAAAAAAAAGATGTATTGATAAATGAATAGAGGGATAGAGATTTAGAAAGATAGGTAATAAATCACATGTAAAATTTAGGTCGTGGGTATATGACTATACCACTTCTTCCAGCTTTTCTATAACATTTTTTTCCATTTAAATTATTTTTAAATTATTCTGTCAATTAATATTGCTATTCAAAACAGGATTAGGTGTACTAAGCCTTCTCAGAGAGAAAGACTTTATCCTCTATCATGTTTCCTGTGATTATTCTCAGGTACATTTCAAGCTTTCAATTCTCTGGCCGTATAACAACAACAAAGGAGGTCCTGCAATATGAGGAAACCCTTAAAAGTTTACTAATACTTGTAATTCCCTCATTTTCTTTTGCATTCATCCTAGAGGTCACTTTGTCCTAAAAATCTTGCCTGGCATCTGAACACTTCCTCCATTAAAGACAATGCCCTTACTAATAGGGAATCACAAGTTCCAATCAGGCAAAAGAAGCCTAAGTAAACTGATGATGGGCCGTAATTTTCCATGAGTCTCCTATGTTTCTGAATGTTTTGGGAAGAATACATTAAATGTCCTTTATGGTACACAATCTTCTCAAATATGCTTATATTACAAAAAGCCTTGGATAACACAGGTAAAGTCTTCTTCTAGAACAAAAGGATAGTTTGTCTACAGCTCTACTACTGTCCCTCACTGTGGAACAAATGGCAGACATGCTTTCTGACTGTTATAAAACATTCAGGTTCCCCAAGCTAAGGGCTCTTCTTCTACAACATATCCCACTGTGTATCATCTAGTCCACTTCACTCTGTGGGAAGTGGGATTGAGGAAACAAAGGAAATGCTGTCATTTTGGCTACTGCTATTGCTGAGAGTAATAAACTTATTTTATCTCTCACCCAGGAGACTCCTGTCTTCAAAATGTCCATGAAAGTATGGCAGGCTCATGTGTTGGCTATAGGAAACATAATGCAATTTCAGAACCTTTATAGTCCTTCACTATTTTGCTGATGAAGATGGAAAATTGACATAAAGGTATATTTCTGGTTGACCAAATTGTATGATCAACAAGGCAATAAAATAGTTGTCCAAGTCAATGCTGAAAATGAAAAGGAACTGGGGAAGTAGTTGTCCTAGACTGAGATCTGGGAAGTGGTTCCAAGAGTTCAATGTACCTACGATGACCACTAAAAAAATAATAATAATGGAAACTACTTATGGGCAGAAACTAGGTGAATTTTTAGAATTATTGCTATTCTCTTTGGAGACAATGTGGCAGGAATCAATGATCATTAAGAATGCAACAGCTGGGCTATCCTAGGACAAAACATCTCTTGCACTCTATCATGCCAACTTTGTCAAAGATGACTGTAAAGTCTCAGAGATTTTGTAGTGAGTCCTGATTGCAATAACAAAACTTTGGCCTTCTCTGGGAGATTGCCCTGAGACTAATTCCCACAGGAAAACCTAGTGAGGCAACGACTAGCATTGAGGCTCTTCATGCTCCATATTGGGTTTACAATCCAGAAGTTCACTGGAGAATGAGAAACTGACCCACAGTAATCTTCGTAAGTTAGTATGATCAGCCCCACCCTGATAGGGAAAACTCCCTATCCTTTATTTTAAAACCAGGCTATAATTTAGATTAATAAAAATGTAGCAAGAAATAAGGTGGATTCCTTTTTAAAACAGGCTCCAAGGGGCACCCTGGGTGGCTCAGTTGGTTAAGTGTCCAACTTCAGATCAGGTCATGATCTCATGCTTCGTGGGTTCGAGCCCCACATCAAGCTCTGTGCTGACAGTTCAGAGCCTAGCCTGGAGCCTGCTTCAGATTCTGTCTCCCTCTCTCTGCCCTTTCCTGCTGTGCTCTCTCCAAAAAATAAATGAATAAACATTTAAAAAATGTTTTTAAAAGGCACCAATATGTGAGTCAAGCCTAAACCAACAAAAGGACATAGTACCCACAGCCTCAGACAGAAATCAATCTGCTAAGGAGTCCCAAAGCTGAAACAGATGATGTCAGGAATGATAACCTTGCCATTCAACATAGATTTTACATGGACTAAAATACTGGAAGTTTGGTTGAGCAACTTCTGTGCCACTTAAAAACAAAAGCATAAACCTTACTCTGTCTCCAGTAATTCCTGAGCTATTGCCAAGAGTCAATAAACTATTTGGTCTGCCACTTGGAAAACTATAGACTGACACATTAAAGTTACTCCTCTTTGGGATAAAAATTCCAGAAACAAATCTTAGCTGATCAGATCATCTGGGTCATTCATGAAGCTACTTCCATTAAGGACCCATTGTCTGAAAAGATCAAATTGAAATAAGCATGTGATAGAAATTGCACCGGACAGACTGCCAAAAATGCTGCTGCCCACCATGGCAATGAATCTGCCATCACACACTGGGCACAAAGGACTGTTTTTCAAAAGATGCAGAGGTTACCACAGCATGCAACACTTGGGATTCATGTCAAAAGCTGACCAGTTTTTCCATGACAAATTGATGGTGTCACGCCTCTGATCACCTTTCTTTGGGCTATCAGTAGTTCCTTACCACTTGGGATGCCTATTCAGGTTACGGTCTTCCTCGTCCAGTCTGATCTGTTGACTCCAGCCATACCAGTATGGCCCTTGAAAACAATCTGCTTAATATTTGTGGCTTTATGAATCATTTGCTGTCTAAAATGATGTCCTTTTTTTTTTTTTTTAATCACAAAAGCTACCTGAAAATGGGCTGAGAGTACAGGTGTTCAGTGGACCTTCAACACTTCATACTGTTGAAAAGTTATCACTGAGCATTAGAAGGGCCCTCTCAAAAATAAAATCAACAAGATTTCTGACTCTATCTCCCTCACCTTTTCCTAGTCCACACATTTAATAAGATCGTTCAGTTACTCAACATGGCTGTCCCCAGAAAGGGATTGTCTCCTCTTGGTTGTGTCACCAAGAGAACCAATTATCAGGAAGAAGGTTGAGGTTTCTATACTTATATAAGGTATAAGGTTATATACACTTCTATTAAAATCCAGGTTTCTGCCCTGACTACGCTTGGACATGATGTATTCGTTTTACTTGAAAGCATCCCCCAGGATGTCCAGTGGTAGCCCTGTCAGAAGGGAGTCTAGGAGATTCAAATATAATTCTAGTTTAGCCATATGTATTGTTTTACTGAATTGTCAATAATCCTAGACCAAAAGGACACTAATCACTTGGCTGACTATACAGCTCATCAAGACCTCCTAGCCCACATGGACAAAGGCAGAGGACACACTCGGTCTCCATTATAAGTTTTGTTTTTTTTTTTTTAATGCCTTTGTCCCTCTTGCACTTGAATGTTCTGGAGCATAGGTCTAGGTGCCAATAACAGGATAAGTAGAAATAAGGTGAAGTTTTAGCTAACATGGGAAAAATTGATTTTGTGGCAGTGGAAGAAGATCAACAATGTAGTATGATAATGAGGCACCTGAGAAGGAGATACTTTAGATCCAGAGAGGTATAAATGATGGAATGGTGTTAATGATCATTTGTTTTTCAGGGCCACTCTGTCACCTTTTATAAGGACAATGCATTAGTGTTCCTCTCTCAAACCTAGGAGTCTTTTTTTTTTTTTTAATATTTTTATTTATTTCTAGGAGAGAGAGAGAGAGAGAGACAGCGTGAGCAGGGGAGGGTCAGAGAGAGAGGGAGACAGACTCCGAAATAGGCTCCAGGCTCTGAGCTGGCAGTCAGCACAGAGCCCGACGCGGGGCTCGAACCCACGAACCGTGAGATCATGACCTAAGCAAAAGTCGGACGCTTAACCGACTAAGCCACCCAGGCGCCCCGACAAACCTAGGAGTCTTGGTCTACCATACCCACCAGATGCTCTAACGATAATCTGCCTTAAACTTACTGAGAAATCGATCAGAAGCAGCATAGGGAATGGCCCCAGCTTCTGTCCCCAAACATCAATACCTCCATTCGTATTGCCACTGCTCTGTCATTCTGTGAAGTGAACAACTACCACCTAGTTTGCAGCATAGACAGACAGGAAAAGTTGGAATGACTGCTCTCAAGCAGTCTCCTCAAAGATCGTGAAGAGACGTAATTATTTTAAGTGAATCGGGAACCTTAAAATTTACTAGCCAGCAAGGAGCATGCAGGTACCATCAGCCTGTGTTGCTTAACTAATATAAGGTCCCATTTGGTATCTCCAACAATTGTAAATACTATTTTCTTTCCAAAGGCACTATGTATACCTTAAGGACTGTACTTCTTGTGCAGAATCTAGGTATTAACTTCTCTCCTAAAAACATGGTGGCTTGATTTTGTACCCTAGGAGTGGTTGTAAGTGGTCATAATTCACTTATGTATGGAACTAGCCCCAATATATTATTAACACTTTGGCAACTGCAAGGATTTTAAAAATGAGACTATTTGTTGGTTATTTAGAGGTTTCCAAAGGGATAACTGAAGCTACTCACATTCACCCTAAAGCCAGTTATTCAATTAGAAAACATGGTATGAAATTTGTCTCTGACTTTAGCTGAAATAATGAATGACACTATCTCAGTCCCTGATGACATTCATGTCAACATCAACTCACTATTCAAACATTATTATGGATGATATAATTGGCCTAAACTCCACCCTTGAGGGCCAAGTCAAAGTCTGTACAGTCACTCATCTATTCTGTGGTATATGGATTGTCATCATTCTAGATAAAAAAAAAAAACCAGTAATCACTTGGTTGAATATACTGCTCACCAAGTTCCCCTTCCCTGGTCATGTAGACAAAAGTGGGAGATTTATTGGATCCTAAAAATTTTTGAAAATGTCAATGACTCTCTTCCACATGAATCTTATGAAGAAAAGATCTCAGTGCCAATGGAAAGGTCTCTGGCTGAGTGGAAACGTCAATACAGGGACTTAAAGAGAAAGCTGCCTGGCTTTCTAAGACGGACCCTCATGGTTTATGGGATTTAGTCAACTAGTTGGATCTGGGACCCTGGGTATGTTTGAAGTTAATAATGAAGGTTCATCTCATTTTGCTGTTTGGTGTTCTAACAGTAGTAGCTTTATTTAAGAGCTATTTCAGTAAAATGACCAGATTTAAATACAGCCTTGGTCAATCAGATTAAACAGAGTGGTTGACAGAGTGCTATATAAATGGGAAAACTGATCAGGTGGTATAGAAATGAGATTTGGAGGGACACCTGGGTGGCTCAGTTGGTTAAGCATATGACTTTGGCTCAGGTTATGATCTCATGGTTCATGAGTTCGAGCCCAGCGTTGGGCTCTGGGCTGACAGTTCAGAGCCTGGAGCCTGTTTCGTATTCTGTGTCTCCATCATTTTCTGCCCCTCCCCGACTCATGCATGCTCTCATTCACACTCACATTCTCTCTCCCTCTCTCAAAAATAAATAAACATTAAAAACGTTTTGAAGGAAAAAGGAAATGAGGTTTGAATATTTTGGGGAGACAATTCTCCATGGTTCTTTTGGATTTCTTTACATCTTATGAGCAAGACAGTGGTTTCATTTTATTCAAGATTATCTCTTTCAGGATCTTGGTATAGAAAGCAGCCTTGGAAGTTAAAGACACTGCATTTTTCCAGAGCAAATGGCAGGAAATAGTGTCTCCCTCTGGAGCAATGAACACAGATACTACCTGTCTAGAACAATAACAACTCTCTCTGGAGCAAAGGATAGGTATGCTAACTGCACATTCTAAAAGAGCCAAGTTCCCAAAACTTAGACTTCCTTTGCTGTAATGCAAGCCACTGAGTGTGCAAGTGACATCTGCTCCTATTCACATAGCACTGAGGAAAGTGGGATTTGGGGAACTGGTATAAATGCTGATATCCTAAACTAGTGGTTCTGCTGTGAGTGCTGAGCAGTCCTTTGTCTCTGACCAAGAGTCTCAGGTCTTCTAAACTGTCCATGAAACAGTGGCAGGCTTATTCATTTTCTTCCAAGTAGAGTAACATCTCACTTCTTGACACTAACGGCACATTTGTTATTCTATAGCAATAGCATCCTTCCTAAAGTACCACATTGAAAAAAAAAGTTAAATAATCATTAGTAGAAAGGGAATATGGCTTATTCATCTTATTTTTAAATGATACCTTGTAGTATATTTACATATTTAAATTAGGAAAGTAAAAGGAAATAGTGACTAAAACATTCTTAATAAGTGTCATCTTTTGTCACTTGTCCTTCCCGCTGAAAATTATTTGAGACACGTTTTCTTTCCTCTGTTTCATTCTATCTTCGGTGCTGAGTGGGTAAGCTGCTAACTTCTCATATTTTAGGTCAATGGTGAAGAATGTCAACAAAATGTGTTTACAAGCAATATGTAAGGCTTAATGATGTTAATCTGTTTGAACACCATAATAATTTCAAACCTGACAAGTGTGATGGCATCTGATAAAGTACCTTTAATAACTCAACAGCTTATATAACTTTTACCTTTTCTATGTGAAAAAGCTTTGTGACCCAATTTCCAAAAAAAGTATGAGTAAGATCTTGTATTAACCTAAAACTTTTAAGACTAGAAAAGAATACATTATCTTTGTGAAAATTCAAAACTTACAAAAATATACTATTTCAAAAACTAAAGAGTCCAATTAGTTTAAGAGTCCCACAAAGCAACCACTGTTAATAGCTTGATATGCAAAGACTAATGTAAGTGAGTATTTAATAACTGTGATAGTCGATGTGTTATTTCTACTTTACTTATCTTGGACTATTGACAGATATGTCAATCTTCATAGCTGTATAGTTGTACACTGTCCCATTACGTTGTATATGGAAATTCCTTATCTACTCCTTATTCATGGTGTGTGGTGCATAAGGTTGTTTCTGCTTTGTTAACCAGAAAGAAAAAACAACACTGCGGTGATTATTCTTATGTTTATATCCTTGTGTATTTCTAGGAATATTGCTGTTGGATAACTAACCGTGGAGAAAGAGCCAGAACAAAGGACAGTGTTGCATGAATGCTACTATTAGGTTAACAAGGCCCCTCATTAATAAATCCACAGAAATACCAGCTTACAATTCTGCTCTCACCTTTGTTGCCAAGGATTTGAGTTTTCCCAGTAGTGACTGTTTATTGGAATATACAACTTCTTCCTCATTATCTTCTCCTTCCATGATAGCACAACTGTCTGCAGCTGGGAGTTCACACTCTTTTGAGTTAGTTGTCATCACTAACTTGGAATATTTGTACTCCAGTCTAAGTAGTGATAAATAAAGTGGCCGATTAGTATAAATTAATACTTATTTTAGGTGGTCATACAACAGCTCATTAAATGAGCTTGTAGTATAGTTGCTATACTGCTGACAAATTTCCCTCGCCTGTAGCTAAAGCACTACATGTTCTCATTTACTTACCATCCATGCACAAATCTTTTCCAGGATTTCAGAGAATAATGAAAATAATGGCGGTACAGTTAACTTTATCAATTAACTTACATTGGTCAAATTGTTCAATTATGAATAACTTTTGAAAAACAGGGAGAAACCTGTTTTCAGAAAAGTCTGAATACATTTTCTTAATGTATAAATATTTGGAAGCTAACTCACTATATAATTTTCCAAATTTAGTTCATATTGATGAGAATACCATACACGTAAGTGATTTGGTCTTTATTGTTTCTCTATACAGCTCCTTCTTTTCTATTTACTACCTCAGATATTGTGCCTTGAGATATTACAATATAGACTTTTCACAGCCCCGCTGACATATAAACCTTTTTGGAAGAGTCTAATCTCCTAACAGCTCAATATACATTCAGGAAATAGACTCAATATTCAACTCTAGATTCTTGGAGTTTTAGAGTAACTAGAGGTCATATCTGCCTATAAACTTGGTCTATTTCCCTGCACTATCTTTCCATAAGAAACTGAAAAAGAAAACAGTGGAGTAAGAAGACACAATGTTGTCATGAAAAGAAAAATAGAGGCGAAGAGAGAAAACTTGACTTCTGATCTCAGCTCTGCTCCCATCTACCTGGATAAAACAGAGCCTCCATTGCTCTCTGTTTTATAACAGATAGGTCTAATTCAATAACCTCTAACATTCTTATTAATATCAGAATAATGAGCATTTACTTTTCTTTTCTTAAAGGCCTTTCCTATAACTCCTTCACTAGGAGAAATTTCTTGTCTCTCTGAAAAAAACTATTGGATGTAACCATACTTAGGTCTAAAATTTTCACCACAAGAGATCTTTCAGTTCTTACACGGTCACTCCAATGAGGTTACTTACTTCCGATTCTTCTTCCAGAAGTAGCAAGTTAGAGCCACCAGCAAAACTGCAGTGAAAGCTCCCACACCTGCTCCCACTTTCAGCCAGAAATCAACAGTTTCACAGGTGGACAACTTTTTCTCAGGCAAAGAAATTCCTTTAATGCACCACTTAGGTTCATTCCATACATATAAGGTTTCCTTTAGAAACACACATAGACAGACAGATGACATGTGAAATAAGATTCAGAAGGAGAAGGGTTCTGTTTTTTATTCATAGTAAGTACAGAGTATCATTCAGCACTCAGCTAACAGAAGCTCCAGAAAGAGAACAGAGACAGAGAATGAATAAGGAAATAATGAACAAAAATACAACAAAACCAGAGAAAAACATGGGTCACCAGATCAGAAGGCTCGGTACATGGTGAGGAGGTGGAATAAGAATGACTCTACTTAGACACACCATTTGGGCTTTTTTCCTCAAACTTCTTATGATCGTTGACTTCTTAGTCATCTTTTTAAATGACAACATAGGTCTAATACAGGTAACTGGAATCGCTTTCAACCACCTATGATATCTATCCAGTTCCTCCAACAAGCATCTCCCCTGGGAAGAGCAAACTCTGGATCCAGGACATGTAGGTGCACCAGGCCTGGCAGCCTTTGGTCACTGGTGTTGGGGCAGTTACACAGACTACACCCTTATTTCCCATGCATTATTCTGGTGCCCCTCCCACAGTAGGTCCTTATTCTTATCCTCCCAAAGGAGATGACTCACTGTTGTTAAGGCAATGTTTTTCAAACTGCAAGTTGCAATCAACTAGTGAAAAATAAAATCAATATACTAAATATCAACCAGGAATTTTTTTAATGAATAGATCAAATAACACTAACCAGAGCCAAAATTAGAGCACAGTGCATGCTTCCTTTTATATTTCAATGAATACAATGACCAGTAGCAATCTGCATGATGATTATATCCATTGACATTAAATGACATGGAACACTCAATGTTTTGACCACTGTGTCTGACTAAATATTCTGGTGTTTGATGGTCACTTGAACAACACCCTAACAGAAGGACAACACCATGATGTGTAATTTTATTGTACCTGGACATGGGAGAATCATATTTACTTCAAGGAAAAGTTTCATCCAAGTTACAGATAAAAATTCCCAGCATGCTTTTTAGAAAGAACATCAGTAATTGAAAATTTTTACTGTATGATAACTGAAACATTTTCATTAAGTTTAGTGTAAATAAACTACATTTAAAATAGGTCACATTTCATCCAGATGGCCAGCAAACACATAAAACGATGCTCAGCATCCCTCCTCATCAGGGAAATACAAATCAAAACCNATAATAATAAAAATAAAATAAAATAAACCCCCCCAAAAAAATAAAATAGGTCACATTATTTTTATAAGATGATGAGGTGAGAAATGAGGACATGTTCAAATTCAAATGCTGCATCTCTAAGTGTACATAATGACAATAAAAAGAAACATGTTAACTCTAGTCAGTCAATGATGACTTCATTTGAAGTGCATTCTAACAAAAAATTTTCCCAGTGAAAATGGTAAAGCTCTAATGTCCAGTGATAGTCTTATAGTCTTATAGCCAAAATGTTAAAATTTCAAATTAAAAGATCCTTGTAAACCCAGAATACTTTGCAATAAGCTCCCCAAATTGTTAAAGAAAAAAAAAGACCAAGCTACTGGCACAATTTCTCAGTCATCTGTAACTATGAATTAGATGCCTTGTCCCTTCATTCGGTCACCTCACTGGCAAAGGAGAAAATGGCTGACACTGCAGCTGAAGAATTTATTCTCCCAGCATGCTGGGATATTTTGCAAACAGGGTGAGATAAATTTAATGATAAATTTAAAAATATCCCTCTTAGTGATAACACAGTATCTCTTCAAATCTTTATTACTGCATGACATTTGGAAGTAAGGCTTACTACATACTGAGAAGCTGGTATAGATTTCTAAGATCCAATTTGATAAGAGCACTTTTCTCCTAAGTTGTGCGGCTCTCATAGTTTACAACAGCTCAACGTCGAAGACTTGCTGCAGTGTGTAAATGTAACTTCAAACACATCTGGATTAGATATATTTACAGAATTGGGAACATATGCTCTCAGTCAATACAGAGTAAAAAACTGTAAAGGATGGAGCAGGAAATGGGACAGAAACACAGTGCAGTTATTAAAAACTGAAATGATACCCACAGTTATTAAAAACTGAAATGCAATCACTGGGTTTTTTTTTTCTGTCATAAGGCTTTTGCCATCCAAAGAAATCCACCCTTGCTCATGAACACACTGTAGTTCCCACCTTATCTGCAGCTTCACTTTCTGGGGGTTCACTTAGGAAGCAGATGATCCTTCTGATGATCAGAACATCAATCATAGGCAAACGCTACATCATAATGCCTACGTCATTCACCTCACTTCATCTCCTCACCCAGGCATTTTATCATCTCACCTCATCACAAGGAGGGTGAGCACAGTGCAGTAAGGTATTTTGAGAAAGAGACCACATTCACTTAACTTTTATTACTGCAGATTGTTACCTCTTACTGTGCCTAATTTATAAATTAAATTTAATCATAGGCATGTGTGTACGTATAAGGAAAAACAAGGTTTATATAGTGTTCAGTGCCATCCATGGTTTCAAGCATTCACGGCGGGCGGGGTGGGCACTTACCCCTCATGGCGGAGGATGGCACTACCATAATGGGAAACAGGGAGAGCTGTCATTAGTATCATATAAAGCTCACTGAAGAGCAAGACTTTTTAAAATATTTTATTCAGAAGCTGGAAGTAAATACCCACTTCTAGGGCAGACCCACTTGTTTTACGGTCGCAATGGAATATGCTAAGTAAGGTGCATGAGCTTAAGAGTGGCATTTATATTTTTCTAATTGAAGCCCAAACTCCTTTGGCAAATACATTCAAAATTGATATCTAAGTGTAACAGAAAGGTATATTTAACTAATTTTGGTATTTCTCAAGTTAAATTTGGAATTTGGGGAGGGAAATCATATATTTATTTCAGTGTGACGAACACATGAAAGTGTTCCAAAAGATTATTTCAGGACAAAAATATCAAAAAAGAATAACCTTGCAACTATCTGTTCCTAACATTCTTATAGCATGCGGAGCAGAAGTTTTTCTTTCAATAAGGAGAGTTTGAATGAAATTAGAGAAACTGTTGCAACCTCATGGTCTTAAACTTCTAATCATTACTTTTCAGAAGAGAAATGTTGAATATTAAAGAATAGTTAGAAAAAAGGTCATCCAACTGTTCAAAGCCCTGGAGTTGAACTTGGTGGCCAAAGAAGGAAAGGCATTTGTTTTTTATTTATTCTTTAAAAATGAAGTGTATCATCATTTTGGAGGAACGGTAAAGAAGAATTTCCACTGTGAGACATCAAAAGTGTATCATCATTATTATGAAGACTAAAAAGAAACCATTTTTTTGTAAGCCAAGAACTTTCATTCTTGACCCACTTAAAAACGTTCAAAGAAACTGGCTTAACACTGTCCTAGATGTGTGAGCAGCACAGCATCTGTGTGCTCAGACTGTAACCAGCTATCCAGAGGTAAGCACCCTTGATGAATTAAATAAAACATTCCTAATTTTTGTTTTAGTGTCCATTTGGGAACTTTTCCTGTTCTGTATTGAATTATTTAATGAAAACACATTTTAGATTAAGTTTATGCTTAGACTTTATCATAAAATATGAAAATAAGTACTGTTCCATGAAATTTCATTTCACTTTTAGGCATCCTGCTAAGGGCCTGAGTTGGTGTTTGTGTATGACGTTTGCTGTACAATGTATTTCTTACTGCAGGTTCACTGCCTGAATTAAGGTTTGAAAACTCCCTAGAGGTGACCACTAGTGCTGCTAATACTCTGAGTGTGGGAGATCAGGTAGACCATTCTGATTTCCTTTTGCACTCCTGCCCTCCAACCCGTCAGTGACACGCTCCTCCAGGCGTTTCTGGACCATACAGCACTCACTCCCGATCCCCTCACGCAGTGAGCACTCCAGCATGTCCCCCACTCCAGGTGACCTGAGCAACAGTCCTAGCCCATCTGCATTCCAGGTTTTTCAGAGATCCCATTAGAATCTGATTCTCGGATGCCAATTCCCCAGTAAGGTTACCACCACTAGCAGTGATTATCATTTGTGTGTTTTTTATTGTCAGTTCAATGGACTTCAGAGAAGGGGTAAGTCATCTCGAGGGAGGAAAAGCTTGTGTTTTTCATATGATATTACTCAAAGCTAGTGCAGGGAAATAAGCAGGCTCAAACACCTCTAGTAGAAGTGCAAAATGATACAATGAGAGGATGTTAGTAATATGCATCAAGAATCTTAAAAATGTCCATCCCCTTAGATCCAATTAATCTCTTTCTTGTAATAAAGTCTAAGGAAAAATCAAATGTCCAACAAGGGTATTCATTACAGAGTTATTTACAAAAAGACGGTTTTCAATTTTTTTCTCAAATATCCAACAGGGCTTTTTATTAACTCCCAAATTTTATCTATAATAGAATATTTGTCAGTCACTAAAAATAGTGTTTTCAAAAAATTTAATGACAAGAGAAATACACTAAATGTAAAAAGGAAATAAAAATATAGAGGAAAATTCCAACTTTAGTTTAAAAAAGAAATAAGCAAAGAAATGATTGCAGAGAAATCACAGAGTAGAATCTTGATTGTATGATATGTGTACATGTTTTACTCTTTAGATAAGCTTCTTATAGTGAATCAATTATACTATCCCTGTCTCCATTATACCTATAACTGCATTATATAAATCACATCTTGGTTTAATGATATCTTTATAATCCAGATAAACATCCATAGCCTACAACTCCCTTGAACAATTTATTTTTCCTGACGCCACTGCATACCATCAGCTACCCTGGCATGTGGGAATTTACCTACTAAATTTGATTTTAAACGCATATTAATGTAACATTAAGTTAACCACAAGCTTTAGCCACGGTTCTGAACCTGAGTTTCTATGATCTACGTGATGTCAGACTAATCTATTTTTCTTCAATCACATAGCTCTGTTTGACAGATTTGACACTTACCTGAAATCCTCTCTTACAGGCTCCCTCAATCTCATGGAAGTCATGCTCTGTGCACAGAGGGCAAGCTTCCGCACTCTCCCACAGAAAATAGAATGTGCACCCATCACAGGTGCCTGCTGGGCACTTGCTGAAATAAAAAAATGAAATGACAGCTCTCATAACACATTCAACCAAGTCCAATTAACATTTGAGTGCCTACTGAATAGTGGAAAGCAATGTGTGGGTGTAAAACCGCAACGTCACACCTACTAGGATAGCTATAATCAAAAAGATAGTAACGAGTTGCAAGAAAGTTAAGACATTAGAACCTTCATACACTGCTAATGGGACTGTAAAGAGGGACAAGTGCTTTGTAATAAGGCGACAGTTCCCCAGACCATTACAAAGAGTTACCCCATGACCCAGTAATTATACTTCTACATAAAAATCCCAGAGAAATAAAAACAGATATCCACACAAAAACGTGTATGTGAATGTTCACAGCAGCATTACTCTAAACAGCCCAGAGGTAGAAACAACTCAAATGTCCTTCAGCAGATGAAGATACCACAAATGTGATATAACCCTTCTATGGACTATTACTAGGCCATAAAAAGGAACGCAGAACTGATATACACACTAACTTGGATGAACCTCAAAAATATACTAAGTAAAAGAAGCCAATCAAAAAGTCTATATATTTGGGGCACTTGAGTGGGTCAGTTTAGTGTCTGACTCCTAATTTCGGCTCAGGTCATGATCTCATGGTTCATTAGTTCAAGCCTTTCATAGAGCCCTGCATCAAGCTCCCTGATGATAGTGTGGAGCCTGCTTAAGATTCTCTCTCTCTCTCTCTCTCTCTCTCTCTCTCTCTCTCCCTCCCTCCCTCTCCCTCTCCCTCTTTCTGTCCCTCTCCTGCTTGCTCTCTCCTCAAAATAAATAAGCTTTAAAAAAAATCTATGTATTAAATGATGTTATTTTTATGAAAGTCCAAAGTAAGAAAATCCATAGAAACACTAAGTTAGTGGTAAGCTTGGACTCTGGGAGGGAGCTATGGTAAAGAGAAGCAATACCTAAAGGGTATAGGTCTTTTTAAGGTGATGAAAGAGCTCTAAAAATGACTGTAGTGATGCTTCCATATATCTATGAATATACTAATAACCACTGGCTTGTCTGTTTTAAATGGGCAAACTGTGTGGCATAAGAATTTTGTCTCTATAAAGCTATTTTTTTTTAAATTTAAAGACAGAGATAATGACAAAAAAAGCTGTAGGAAGACTTCTGGGTGGAAGGCATGTGTAAGACAAGCCTAGAATATGGAGTAAGAGTTAGCCAGAAGAGAAAGGAAGAAAGTAAAGGAATACCTGCCAGAGGGATGAAATGGTAAACGAATTAGAAGGGAATTGAAAGCTGGTCATGATCACAACAGCTTCAGGAGCAAGCAGTGAGTGGGCGCTGGGCATACAGGTGAGAACTAGGTGGCAGATGGAGATGCCATTTCTTTTTGAAGTAATGTATTTAGGCAAAGGTTTCAGGGAACAGAATGATGAACAAGACCATGGTCTCAACAGTGTGGTGGGACGGAGGGGTGGGGAAGCAGGCGGGACATGAAAACAAAATTGCTTGCAGTGAAAAGACAAACAAAACAACTGTCAGGTCAACACACAGCCGAGGGATGGAAATGACTGTGCAGTCCAGGCTTGCCTCAGCCTGATAATGACTTCTTTCAGGAGGTAGTTACCGTCACTACCCAGTGAGGACAGAGGGGCCGTAGACACAGGTGCGGGATCGCACCAGGCAGGGCCAGAATGGAGACCTTTCAAAACCCTGCTTTCTGGTGGGTGGGTCCATTATGTCAACTTGCCTCTTTCCTTTTAGGGACAGATGAACACAGCATGGATAAAAATTAAATTTCTCCTACTGTGTAGATAATCCTTAGTGACTGGAGCAAGAAGTTATTTGGAAAGGTTCTGGTGGGAATGGCTGTTTTCTTCATGAATTCATTAAAATGAGAAGAATATTATTCCCTTCATTTGTCTACTATACCTCCCTTATATTAAGTGTGTAAATTCAGGGAAGTATCCTGAAAACCTCCTTTAGACCTTAGCTGCTGCTGAGTACAGGTGTCCTGAAACATCGAGGGCAAAGATAGACACACAATCATAGGGAAAACCCCAAAATACCCCCATTTAAGTTTTAACTTCCTATGCCTTTCTGATGATATGCAGTCCAAAACTATAATTTTTTGTCTACCAGCCAAGTAAAATTTCATACCCTCGGTATATATTGTCAGGGTACCCTACAATATGAACACTGACACGGAAGTCTACAATGCCTAAAAAACTGACTACATTTTTAGAGGCCTGTTCTTCCAAATGCTTGTGTGCTGTAGCCCAAGTAAACATGGGTGAGGTGTAAATAAAAGCACAGTTCTATGTAATGTGCTTCAGAAACAGAGGCCTGGTACTATGAGAGCTAAGAACAGTGACAAATGGGGACTCTTTGGAAAAATGGCTTGACTCTACTTGCCTTGATTTGTTTGTAAAAGGGAGTAAAGTATATTCAGACCAAGAAACATAAAGAGATTTAAGAAAAAGGGTAAGGACAAAAGTTGAAAATCATGCCACTTAAAAAATGATCCCTACTTCCCATCAGTAAAACGAACTCAAAATTGTACTTCTGAAAAAAACTGAGTAACCAATTAGAAATGTTTTTCAAGAACACAATGATTATTTGCATAACAATGAATTGAAACTTTAAAGGTAATTAACTTTTTGATCACTTAGCAAAAATTACCGATACACGTTCCCGCTCAATTCTCTCCTTCCCAAATTATTATGTTTTATCTTTTCAACACAGGGACATTTTTAAGGATGGTGAGGGCTGTTTATCTTGGGAAAATAAAAGAGTAAGTCTGGTAACATTTGAGAAAAAAACTGAATAAAAAAAGAAAAAGGCGAAAATTAATGAAAGTTGCAAAAAGCTCCAGAGGGAAAACTTGGGTTACAGTTGTGGCTGGACTTGCAAGTGATTTTGTGTTTTTCCACAAGTGATTCAGCCCCTCCCCATGCTGTTTCATATCTGTAATTTATCAGAAATGAAATGTCTGTTTCACTGCCTTTATCGGGTGGTTATAAAGGACAAAATGAGAGAACAATTTGGGAAAGTTTAAAGTACTGCAAAATATAAAAGATTCTTAACAATTCACATCACTTTCTATAGAACTGGGAGAAGTACAGAATTGGGGGAAAAAATCAAGACATTGATATAACTCATAAAGCTGCCATTAGCTGTCAAAATATGGCAATGATTCAGTGCCTTTCCCCAGCAGACTTCACTTTTTAAAATATACTCTTAGGTTAAAAGCAGTTTAGTTTAGAATCAATTCTTCAATTCTTTTAACCCAACAAATCATTGACAATGCAGAACATCCAAATTTGATTCTTTGTTATAAACGTTAAGTTTCACAGTTTGAAGCAGGCATTCCCTGTTAGAAGACAAAGATGTAGGAAGCAGTACTAATTTCAATAGTTCTTTTATATAAAATGAAATTAGAAAAAAAAAGACGCAAGAGAAAAAAACAAAAAAAAATATTTTCTTCTACTAAGAACAAAAAGCAAGAGTAAGATAGACAAACACTTTATTGCCAAGGGTGTGAAACTTTTTTCCCTCTGATGACCTGTGTCACCACCATCTCCACCCCTTCCCCCCTGGCTTTTTAAAGGTCTCACTAATTGTGCTTCTTTTATAATTTTTGATCCACAAGATCACCATAGAAACCAGCGAGCAGATGTCTAAAAAGCCAGTACGTAGTCACAGGAAGTTGGGGTGCACAAAGCTAGAGCTCCATAAGATGACCGAGGGCCATGAATTCTAGGTACAGAAACCACCACTGACTCAAAGGACAACCAGATGCACCCTAATTTGGTTTTACTGTTCAATGAGGAAGACTTTCCAGTTTCCTTATTTTGCTTCTGGGACTGCCTTACCAATACAGACAGCACTGGCCATGTTTAAGAATCCAGATGAATCTTTTTTTAAGTAAGTGATATCTTGGATTCTAAAACTGGATACATTTTCTGGGGGGGAAAGTGGACTGAGTTATGAGTTATCAGGGTCCTCTAAATGAATCATCTTACCTAAAGCAGGGTCTACTTGGTTCATACTACTAATTCATGGACAATAATCCTACTTTCTTATGAACTATTACAACCCAATACTCAACCTATTGCTAATTATTTCGACAGCTGATAAGGCAGTGTAAACTTCTGTAGGTTTTGCCTACACTTTATTCAAATTCCAAAGTTAAAATAAAGTCATGTAGGCTGTCAGTATGCTTCTATCCCTTCTGGAGTGGGTCTCAGGAGATGGGGGGAAAGGCCATCGCCTTATATGCCCAGAACTTTTCTCATTTGGTGTCAGAGCACTACTGTTAATCAGCCACTTTCATATGAGGCTTTCTGGGTTTCATGGGGTTCCCCAATCTTGGAGTTCACAGACTGGCATCCTCTGGCATTGGTGATACTCGCTGCCAGTAATCCCTTTGTCTTTGACTTCTGAGAAAGCTCAACCTTTCTCTGCTGAGAATGAATGTCAGTGGGCAGAAAGCCTTCTTGTGTGGGGTCCATAAAATAGCTTTTGATCTTGCTCCAATATTGTTTGCCCTGAGGCTGAAGAGTATAAATCACTTATGACTGAGTTTGAACGTAAGATATTTTTTTTGACCCATACCTCTTAGATCCAGGGATATAAAATTCTACCAGTCTCTTGCAAAAACCTCCCTTTTTACAGATTCTCCCCTGGGTTAATTACCAAAAGCCAGAATCTGACCAAGATATGTACAAACTACATGAGCTGACACTCCCCAGTCCCTTTTACCCTCAGGCTCTACAAAGTCTGTCAAAGTTTTGTCATCCTTATTTCAAAATGAATCCTTAAACGTTATGACTGTTTTGTGATATTTTTATGTGACATCTTAAGATTACTCATTAGTGTTTAATCATATAATTTTTAACAATTCTGCATTAGAATTTTTCCATTTCTTAATAATAATGGGTTTTTACTTGTGTTTATAGTGCTTTTATATTCCTCCTCATTTCCAATTGTTCTAAGAACATATTTGGTTTTAAAATTTTAAATTCTATTATCTTTTAAATCTAACTTGTACAGATTTAGGTATCTATTATCTGACCGTAACTAGTTCAGAGGAAAAAGAAAACAAAGAACTCCTTTAACCAATTATTCTCTGGCTCTTACCAACTTAAAATGGATAGACATTTTAGATTCAACAGACCTCCCCCAAAAGCCAAAGAAGATACTATACTAGTGTCTTATAGATCCAAAGATTTTGACAGAGAAACTCTAAATCAGAGCCTGTGGAATAAAGCCTTAGCATGTTCAACCTCTGAATGCCTTCAGGACAGATCTCTGAAGCATCCTATTTGTGAGATACAATATTCTCAGAGGCTATGCTTTTTTTTTTTTTTTTAATGGGCAGCAGCCCCTCTCCACTTGGGCCTAAGCCACCCACTAGCTTGACTCCATCTCTGAGGCTGAGGCTACACTTAATAATGAAAATGAACCTGGAATTTGAAGGAGGTTTCAGCAAAACAGTTTTAGACAGATTTATAAATGACCTAAGCAGTTAAATATACTTATAAGTTGAGAGAAAGAGAAAGAGAGAGCATGATGTTTTCCTCTAACTCATACCATTACTAAAGATGATCTTGTTGGAGAGAGGATGACTCATTTTAAACAAGGCACCAGTAACCTGCAGATCAAATGAGTTTTCCCCTGGATAAATGTGATATTTGCCTCTCTGCCTAGTGTGTTTCTTTGCAAATCTCTACCTGTGAAGAACTGGAGGGGAAAAAAAAGGGGGGGCAAGATGAAAATATGATGGTAAGCAAAGAATGAGACACAGTCAGGACAACATTCCATCGGACTGTGCCAACACAGTTATACAACCTGGGTCCTCAGTGTTTCCTACTGTGTGAAGAGAACGGGTCTGAGTGAGAGACCTCTAGGGTGCTATGACATCTCCATTATCAGAGTAAAAATGATTCCTTTTATCCATTTTCTAATAATGCTTTTTCAAAGCCTTTCCATTAACAGAAATTTCTCACATATTTGAAAGAACACCCCCAGATACAATGGTTGGGTCTAAAGTTTTCCTAAGTGAAAGGAGAACTTCCAGTTTTTCCAACCACCTCAATCATGACTGGAGGTTGGCAAGGTTTCTTAGGTAGAGGCTGGAGGGGGATCTATTTAGGGATATCAGCAGTCTATTTTGTTACAAATTCGTTTGCTGGCCAAGATACAAACTGCACCAGATAATCCCAAAAGTCCAGTCTGGCTCTCAGACTGCATCTGCCACAGACATCAGGCTGCTAAGTTTTTATCTAAAATGTCTCACACCTTCCAGACACTTCGTAGAATTAGAAACCAACTGCATTTGCCAGGCCAAACAGACAGGTTGTAGTTTTCCAATTGCAGATTTGTAGGCAGCCCTGATGATTTGCCGTTCCCTCTAAATTTCAGATGAGATACATAGAGAACACACACTGCCCATTTTTCTCCTGCCCCATTGACTCTCTGTTAAGACATTCTCATTTTCCCAGGTCACTAAGATGCAGAGCCCCAACCAACATCACTACTACTAAAGTCTCCTTTCTCTGGTTTACCAAGATTCTTGGCCAAGAGAGGAGAAATCCCAGGGGTGGCATCCCTTCCAAATTGTGAAAGTCTGCTTCCTGAGATTTTTGGGTCACAGCATATGAGATTTTTTCAAGGCAAGTGCCTGGTTAGCACCTTGTCTCTCTTCTGAAGATCTTAAAGCTCCCCCAATAAAACTGCAGAGTAAATCCTCTTCAAAAGTAGCCTAAGAAACTGGGCTCTGTTAGCATTTCCTTACTCTTAGTAGGAAATCTTTATTCAGCCCCACAGTTAAAAAAAATTTCTATTTATTTCGGGATAAGCTGCTGTTTCTCGTGTTCTGATCCCAGAGCTCCCCCTTGTGCCCTAATGGGAAACTGATTCAAGAAAGAACTAAAAGTTAACACACTTAGGTTGTGGGGTTCAAGCAGTTTCCTAGAGCAGTGGTCCTCAAACCTCAATGTGCATGATAATTATATCAAGTTTTTATCAGATATGGGTGAAGGATTACCCTTTATAGTAATATATTTTAAATGAGCTTTTCAGAAAACTAAAACGCAGAACAAAGTTTGAGAATTTGTCTCAGTGTGTTAAGATTAGTAATTCCTAAATTTTAATATGCTTAGGAATTGTGTTGCAGATTTTCTTTTAGGATTTTGTTTTTAAGTAATCTCTACACCCAATGTGGGGCTCAAACCCCAAACCCCAAGATCAAGAGTTGCATGCTCCTCTGACTGAGCCAGTCAGGCACTCCTAAACTATCCTGTGTTTAAAAAATATATATTTCTATGCTCAATACTCAAGAGATTCTTTGTTTTTGGAAAGATCCAGAAATTGATTTTTAAAAGAGACCCCAAGGTAATCTGCCACAAGTGATCTTGAGAAACCCTGGCAAAGACAGTTATGTTCCTGATGTAGAATAAACTACTACAGGTCAAAGGAAAAACTTATTTTTCTTCTCCTCACAAGGGAAAAAATCAGTTTCTAAATGCCATCATTTACCATCAGGAAACTATTTTTTTTTATTACCTTTAAACATCAGAACCCACCTAGGGAGAGTTAGAGTGATATATTTTCTCAAGGACAGATCTAATCTTTGGTAATATTATCTGCTTGGGGAGACGCCTAGATGCGGCTTTGGAAGCCATCCAGGTAGACTCTGAGAGGCTAGACTCTGAGAGGTTTGTTGATAACTTCACGAAAGGACATTATAAGTGCTACCATAAAGAGAACAAGCATCTGAACTCAAAACTCTATGGTGAGGTATCAGGCAATAATTAAAGAAACTCTAAACACACCTTCTCATCAACAAAGGGTGGTGTGCTGCCTGGACTCTAGCTTGGATGCAGGCATAGGAATCCTCTGCCAAATGATGCCCTTGAGCATCAGGCTCCCTCTGTCTCTTTCACTGATGTCTAGTAACTTTCATTATGTTCTCCTCTCATCATATACCTCTCTCACCTTTTAAAGGTGAAAAGAAAAATTAATTCCTAGATCTATGAAACACAGAGAAACACAGGTAATAAGACGTGAATACTAGTGTACCTTTAAGCCCCAGAGTAAACCCACAATATTGTTACCAACATAAATACTCTTAAGATGCCCAAGTAGTTGAAGCAATGCTTAGACCACTGATTTCCGATACTGATGTACTGATATGCATAAGCACAATAGCTTAAAATCTCTCAATGGTTACTGTGAACCTATCAAAATCAAAACTGAATCATTTTCTTTTAGATAAAATTTAATATATATTAAATATAGCTTGAGAAATACCTGCTAGTCAAACTGTCATCCAAAGGTACCTTAATCCAAGAAAGATTATAAATAAATAATCTACATACAGAACAATTAATAACTACAAAAAACCAAAATCAGCAGAATTTAAGTCACTCATACCATGAAAGCAGTATTTAAGTTAACAGTTCTGAGTCCATGAAATTGCTCATTTTCTCCTAGTGTTTCCACCCAATATAGACTGTATTAGTCAGATCTAGACTGTGGAGAGCTGTTGCCTCAATGCCAGCAAGCCAAATGAATTGTACTATGTGTTCTATAGATCAGATTCTACCTTGGTGATTCTGCCGCCATTAATCAGAAAACAGAGGAGTTGGAAATGGATCATACAAATTATCTACTCTGGCCCCTATTCTCTCACAGAGAATGAAACCATGACTCAGAGATTTGATTACTTCAATCTGGATCACCCAGATGGTTCATGTTGATGAAGAACTAGAAGCCAGGTTATATATAATCCAGCTCTTAAGGAAATTGAAACTAAACACTAGGATTCCATACAAGGGTAAAAATAATGTAATTATATGTTGAAATAATATTCAAGACAATTAGACACAACAGGATGCAAAAATGACTTTGAGGAGATTGGGATGTACTGACATTTGTGAGGAACTATTCCTCTCTTTTTTGTGAAATTTTCTTTCTTTTTTTTAATGTTTTATTTTTGAGAGAGATATAGAGACAGCATGAGCAGGGGAGGGTCAGAGAGAGAGGGAGATACAGAATCTGAAGCAGGCTCCAGGCTCTGAGCTAGCTGTCAGCACAGAGCCCAATGCGGGGCTCGAACCCACAAACCGTGAAATCATGACCTGAGGCGAAGTCGGACGCTTTAACCTACTGAGCCACCCAGGTGCCCTTGGAACTATTCCTCTTAAGAGACACATAGCATATCCCTACAATAAAGATCTGCATATTCTTCTCTTTCTGCTTTGCATTCAGAGAGACTATATTTTAAAATAGTAAGATTCTGGAGAGTTTTGCTTCCTCACAATAAATACAAATGTGAAATAATCACATAGAAATAAGAATACCTGGGGACTGAAATCACTCCTGCTCCTGATTTAGTAGGACTGCACCTCATTTTCACAGCAGTTGATCGGCCATTAACACAAGACGTTGTAGTTGTAGAAGACCTATTGCAGGGCAAATGTCATTTTACAGAACAGACAGGACATAGATCACAAAAACATAAGTATCCTGTGTATAACTCCCCCTATACTCTATGAAAGAATGAAAAAGAAAAATGTGTCCAAGTTCATAAATTAAGAATTTTAATACAAACTGAGGCTCATTTACTTTCATTGCCTATGAAAAGTTGATGATTTTCTCAGGTAAAGTAATAAGCTATCATCAAGGTGGTTAGCAAATTTACTATGATTATAATCAAAGATATAATCAAAAAAATTTTTTAAGGGAAGCGAGGTGATATCTACTTTTGTTGATGTTGAGGTGTGTGAATTACAAATACTGTCTAGACAATGAAGTAGACATTTTATTGCCTGATTTAAAAGAATATATAGATAGATAGAAGATAGACAGATAGATTGACAGATAGATGATAGATAGATATCAGAGCTTATATAACACTTGCAAAATATTTCATGTTTCCTACTTTATACTCAGTCTTTCATTTGCAAACTAATCATTGATTATCTGTTAACTATAAGCTACTATGCAAGGCATCCTGAAGGGACATTCCTTTGATTAAACCTGTCAAGCGAAGCAGCATCTTCACTTACTTATAAAAGAAATGCACATCTGGCATTTGGCTAGGTGAAACTGGGAACATATCTTCTTTTATATTAATATTTTGCAATGTGGTTTCAACTGTCACTCCTAGATAACAATAAAAAAAGAAGCTATTAAGCAATATAGGAAACTTAGGTTTATTTAGTTTCTGTGTATCTGAATAGAAAACAGCTTTACTTTGACACTATCATTTTATCAGAAATATTGTATTAAATTAATACATTGATGGTAAGACTAAGCTCTTTCTAAGCTCTGCAGAATAAAAAACAATGTACTCTCTTGCTGTTATTTTGTTTAAGTCACTTCACTTCCTTGGGTCTTATGTCCTAATTTGTAAAATGCATGAAATAATTGAGATGATCTCTAAAACCCCTTCCAGCTCCAACATTTCAATAACCTACCAATATTAATATTCTCAGCTTCTGCTGGGTTTTGTAGAACAAGCTGGGCTATTTTGCTAATATAGCTTTTCACTCAATATAGACATATTGGAGAAAACAAAAATTTTTGTGTCCTATTAGTTTACATAAAATAACTCCAAAACTTGTTTAATCTAAAAGTCAGGCATTTTCCCCATTCCTTACAGGCAAAATGGGCGAGCGCCAAAATGCAAGCAAGAACAGCAGACATGGACTTCTGATGCTGAGCACAAGCTTGGTAACTGACCTTGGTGCTGAAAATTAAAGCTAAATTCCTCTGGAGTCTATAGCAATGGTCATGTCTGCTATACATTAGAGTCATCTAAGAAGCTTGTGAGATTGTTATGTTGTTAAAGGTTTTATCACCATACCAGAGATTCTAATGAACTTGATCCCTAAAACTCACTGAGAGGTCATTCTTCAAACCTTCCTATACCTTCCAGTCCACAAAGACAGAAAGGGAAGGTAGAGAATAAAACTCAGCACATTCACTGATGCTAAGTGTCACCAGCTTACTTTAGTACAAGAAATGATTATGAAAACTGGTGGTAAATATTATGATTTATATTTACACTTTTTTGTTTACTATTCTTTTGTTTATAGTTTTGGTTTCCAAACTTATTCTGCTTCTTAAATTCCCAGAGAATTTGATGAAAGGCACAGACTTTCAAAAAACACCTTATCACATATGAGTTAATACGTAAATTCAGAAGATACTTGTACTCTCTTAGATTGATCAACAGATCTCAACTGCAGGAACTTTTTAACCATGTTACAAAGTGATGATTTAAAATTACTTTTGCCCTTCATCATCTATGGCAAATACCAACACAGTGACAAGTTATCAGTATCGTAATTTTACAATAACTGCATGCATGCATATAGGAACCAGATGAAGCTTACCTAAAAATGTATCTGCCAGAATGATGGATTGTGATGATAAGGCTGCTCGAAAACCCTTACTCTCAGAAGGAATAATAGTTGACTGGCATACATATGCTCCTACCAAATTCGTGTAATCATCTGACCCTGCCACCATTTCCTTGACTGTAAAGTCTGTTATATTGTTGGTACAAAGAGCCATCTTCTTCCCCTAGGAAAACAAAGTCATTTGTTTTACTGAAGAGGTTTTACTGAAGAGTCATTCTCTAAAGTGGATCTCAGAGAGCTAAGGACTCTAGTAGAGCAGTGGCTCTCTCCTCACTGCAGAGATTCTGCTTTCAGTGGTACAGTGTGGGGCCCAGGCACCAGCATTTTTTTTTTTAAAAAGCTCTTGAGGAATTCCAATGTTTAACCAGGGTTGAGAGTCTTTTAAGTTATAATGAATAGACATTCAAGACTACACTGCTTATCCAACTACAAGAATCGTTTACACTGATGAAAGCCAACTAATTTAAAGAACTAAAACTCATCTATGATACCTTTGATTCATCAAATAAGAATGCATTCAAAGAAATCAGATAACTTTGAGTGAAGGTTTTAATGCCAAAGAAGAAGTCTTGCTCTTCCTTCTCCTTTACTGGCCTATTGTGATAGAAAGGTAACGTGAAGGCTGAAGGAGAAAGCATAAAAGCCATATTGCAGCAAAATCCTAGGACACCACCTAAGTTCTTAATAGTTGATCACTACCAGTGTCTTTGTTCAATGATGTGTAACTACTCAACTACACGATAAGTTGAAGACAACATATGGGTTTACTTTTTTAATCATTTAACAGTTGAAATATATAATTTATAAAGTTATAAGGCTATTTAAATATACTATAGTCCCACTGCAAATGACTATAGCTTTCTCTAAAATTTCTATGAAGAACATACAGAAGGAAAAAGGAACATGATTTTATTGATCTTGGATATAGAGTAAGCACACATGGGCATAAAGAAAAGAATACATATTTATCTTTCTTAATGCAGCTAGCAATCCAAATTTACAAATTTTCTCCCTTCACCAAGCTTTCTCACAATACCGGTACAATATATTTTTACTAAGCTTAAATTAAATGGTTGAAGCCAAGAAGAGGAAAACTATGGAAAAGATCAGAGAGAAATTACTGAGGAAAGAAAGGAAAACAACAATGAAAGGACTGAGGACCAAAGGGAAAGAAAGAGAAAGAGGACAGAGAAGAAGAAGGAAAAGATGGAAGGCAAGACAGTGGTAACACAGGCATGAGAACAAAAAGGGTAATACACAATGTACCTAATCTCATTCACTGCTCCAGTCACTATTTAACATAACAGGTATTATTTATTTGTTGAATGAACTGAGTAACTGAACAATCAAGTGTATTTAATCACTTCCTGTAAAATCAGGACAGGACAAACAACATACCATGTAACATTTACAGATCTTTTTGTCTGAAAACATCTGTGGTCATCAGATCTCTTTTTATTTCCTTTACACAAAGTTTGGCACAGCATCTCATAATGAAGACCACTGGAGATACCAAAGTGAGTATGGAAAGAAACATGGAGGAAATGCCTTATTATAATTTCACCTTTGCTAAAGATGTATACATATAAATACTTTCCCACCACAACCTCACAGATCTATAAAAATACTGGGCATATAGTCCTGCAACTTTTCCATCACCAGCATTAATTGAGGTTCTTCTTCTTCCCACAGAGAAGTAAGATCCCATTATTTATGAGCAGACACTACCTGATCAAGTGTGATTTGCCCCTGCTTACCTTTTTTTTTTATTGTTGAATAAACTTCCTCTTGGAAGTCTTTTTCTTTTTAAAACAGAAAATGGACAATATAAAAAAAACCATAAAATTTTCTAGAACCAAAACTGCCTGACTAAAAAATAGGTGGGATTGACAAGTCTGACCCATTTTTACAAACCTGAAAGATCCTTAAAGTACCTACACCATAACTCCAAGCTTTGGGGTTCAGTTGGCTAGGTAAGTGTTTTGATGGATGGAGAACCACACAAGGTTGGCCCTGCTGGAGAAAGCTGCCAGCCTAGTAGGAGGCAACACAGGATTTAAGCAATCACAACTTAGTTACTGACATCTGACGGTTAGTTTCCATAGAGATTTTATTGGGCCATCAACATAGAAAATATCAATCCAGTCAAAGCTGAAATATAGCCCCATCTTACTTTGACAGCCAGAACTCACCTCATGCCCACACAAACTAATATTGAAGAAATGGAAGTATTTTGTTCCTTTGGAGGTAAAGCTGGGTCCATTCATTAACGAGCCCACGCTGCTGAGGTTGCTGAAGTCATAGTGCAAACTCTGATTTTCTTTCTCATGGTGGAAAAAGCAGTCACTATAGCAAACTGAGTGGTCCTTTGATTAAAGATTAAAGAAATTAAAAAAATGTATAGCAGAAAAGAAAATATTAGCTGCTATGAAAGACGTGTTTCAAAAAAATCCTAAGTTTGAGAACTCTTTCAGCAATTTTGTCTTAGATATATTTTATCATATGAATATAGAGAATTTCCAAGCACTAATTAGATTTTCCTAGGCAGAGTTCAGAAAAAGTCAGCATTTTTTAAAGGTGAGAATAAAGTTATTCTCTAACTAGTTTCTTGTAGAAAGGTATTTTAATAAATAGCCACAAGTCCCTGGAACACCAGTGTCAGCATACAGTAAAACTACTTTCTCTTTCACCGAAAAATGGCATCAACCTTAGCCCTTAAAATGCTCTAAGATATACTTGCTCTTCTCCATCTATTTCTATGTCCAGCCTACAGAGGTAGTTTACTTGCTCTACCTTTACAGAAGACTCAAAATATCAATTTTAATGTTTTTGGAAGACCTTCTTATTTGGGTGCTTCCCTTAATATTTTATGCCCCTAGGAACTAGGAGTCTCACGGCACATGTCAAGTGCTTAGTACACGTAAGAGCAGAAAGAAACACAAAAAAGAATGAAAAAGCCATTTCTACATCGCAACTGTGTAGTTCCTGGAGAAATATTCAAGGAAATCTCGGAGTTTCTTTATGAAGGTGTCTTTCCTGGGAAACTAAACTACACGCTCACTCACCTGAGTGCTTCTACTCCCAGGCCCACATGGGATACAAGCCTCCTTGCCATAGACCTGATGTATGGACAGGTAGGTGTCAGGTGGACACTCCTTGCACTGGTTGGTTTCTTTCTCAATGTAGTGGCCTGGGGGGCAGGGGACACACGATGAGCCCGACTGTTCAGAACCGAGGGCACAGGCACGGCATGAGGACGCCACCCCATCAACTGCATTAGTGGCAGTGATAGAATAAATCTTCACCATGTCATTGATGAACCGTCTATTCTAAAAAGAGAGCAGAAAGTAATGACTTCTGCCTTGGGGCTTAGTGGTAAAACCAGATTGCTTTGTGTTGATATCTCTAAAACAACTAAGCAAGGGGTCCCAGGTGAACAGTTTCTAAGTGACAAGGGGTTAATATTATTTCTTCTCAGTTCTATTTTAAAAAACAATCTTAGGTCTTAACACTAGAAGCTAAATTCCACAGTAGTGGAGTTCCAGGAGTTTAGCCACAACGGCTGTAAGATCTGTCATAACTGTACAAACTCAGGCATCTTTACAGGCTTTACATCTGGATGAACTGGTATGGTTTGACTTAGGAACAACTCTATCTCCCATCATTGTTTATTCAGATATCAGCCCAAGTGTAATGATAGAATAGGATGTTTGGAATGTGGCAGGTGGAAAAGCTTTAGACAAGGGAATAGTCTTGGAAGACGAGGACTCTGGTCCTCACCCGAACACTAACTGTGTAATACTGATGCCATCACACCACCCTTGAGGACTTTGTCTCTCTCTCTAATCCTTTCCCTAACCTACGACTGATTTCCACCAAAAGGGTGCATTGTAGAGAGCAAAACTTGGGCCTAACTATACTTTTCCTTCTTCTGATACTGCGTCAATGAAGATCTAGTTCTCATTAGGTAACGGGCACCACTTTATCAGTAGACAGCAATGCTACCCGAGGCAACTTAATGCTTTTTGTCTGGGGTAAAGAAAAAAAGTTGAGGAAGCATTCTATAGCACATTCATGCCTCGCTATGGTCATCTAAACACTTGTCAAGAACAATTAGAGTCAGGTAACATCTGGGAATAAGTTCCCCTTTGAAAGCCTGAAGAGAAAAGAGAGAACGTTCGGCATTTGCTACCCCAACTTTCAGTGGTTTACCTGGTTTTCACCTTGGATAGGTCACATGTATGGAGATTCACTAAAATAACAGACCTGCTACTATTGAAACATACAATGGCATTTACGTAGGGGAGAAATAAGGACTACGCTAGCAAGAAAAGTAAAAGAGAATAAATAATTCTGTGTGTTAACTCACTCATGTGTACATACGCACTCTCCAGGCTGTGAAAGGAGACGTAACTACAATGAAATAATAAACTAACACCAGGTGTGGCTCCTGGAAATATGTCCGATCATTCAGACAAAAAGGAAGATAGTCGCCAGCCTTCTCAAAGTCTCAGAAAGCTTTAACAGTATGTTTTTAAATAAGTACAAATTTAGATTTTCTTTCTCTTAAGCTTTTAGCAAGCTCAGTGGAGAACAATCCAAAGATATATTGTGTTATTCAATTGCATACATTCTTGCTCTCAACATATGTATATACCATGTTTATACAAATCAACTCCATAACCAAATGACTGATTCCACATCAATAAAAAACTAAGTTATTTTCCTCTAGGAGATTTGAATGATCATTTTGTATGAATTTCCATTGGGAGCATCATCTTTTTGTTTAAAAAAAATGCTTTGGAACTTACATCTTGGCCCTGATTAGTTCTCTGGAATGCCCATGTAAATGTGAATGTTGCATTCTTGAAGATGATGTGGGTATAAGCTTGTTTTTCTTTGGTTCCACCCCATGATTCCACCACATTGGTACTTTTTCTATTAATATCCTAAAATATGGTACAAAAACATAAGCAAAAAAGGCATAAACTCAATGTGGATATACATCTGTATACATAACAAATATGTGTTTGTATTTATAGTAATCCCTGTAGAGCTAATGAATATTTATCTGGAGGGCACGTAACACCAGAACTCCCAAAACCACGCTTCAAGTCTACACAAGCACTTACTAACTTATTAATTACAATTTTTCAACCACATAATCAATATAACCTAAAAGAGGTCTCAAATTGTAGTATATTTAAGAGACAGAGAGAGAGTGTGTGTGTATGTGCGCGCGCGCGCATGCACGCGCCTATGATGCATGTGACTCTAGCTTAGGAAATACACTTAGAAGGAAAAATGTGGGGCACCTGGGTGGCTCAGTCAGTTAAGCATCCAACTTCGACCCACATCATGATCTCATGGTTCATGGGTTTGAGCCCTGCATCAGGCTCTGTGCTGACAGCTAGCTCAGAGCCTGGAGCCTGTTTCGGATTCTGTGTCTCCCTCTCTCTCTGACCCTCCCCTGCTCAGGCTCGCGCTCTCTCTCTCTCTCTCTCTCTCTCTCTCTCAGAAATGAAACATTTAAGAAAAAAAAGAAGGGAAAACGTAATTCCTCAAACTTCTCACAGTAAACTTCTAGGTCTCTGATAGAACAGCAAGGTTTTCCATGTTTATCTTTTTCTTTGAGAGATTCTGCCAGGCAGCTCTTGCACAGAAATTATAAGTTTCCCCTGGACTATACTTCCAGGGTTCCCCCAAGTACAGACTAACCAGAACATTATTTTATGTTCATGAAACCTCCTCCTGCTTAAACTTGAATTCCAAAGGATAATTTTGTATATTTCATTTCTGATTTCCTTAGCTAATTTCAATATTTAGAGTATTATACAAATATGTGACATTTCAACAAATATGCTGTCATTAACGTGGTTAGAAAACAAATATAGTAAGTCAACCAATGTAACATGCACCTAATTAATTTGAAGTGAATTAACCCTGAATTTTCTAATTAGTGTTCACTGCAGAAACTCTAACAGAGGGCTTAGAAATTTGGAGGCACTTCTGTAATTTGCAATGTGACAATACAGTGGCATGAGCTTAAACTATGTCTTTTTCTTTCTATGACACAAACATAGGAGTGAAACATAAAGTAATCAAATATGGTACAAAGAGATATGTCTTGAGGTCACGCCCCAGAGAGGAATAACAGAATGTGCTTGTCATACATACACTGCAGAGTTCCCCAGCTTACTAAACAACCACACCAGCATACGTGCCCTTCCTAAAAGAAGTCTGTGCTTTGTTAAACATTATCTTTCTAGATGCTTAACTTACTGCATTATTCCAAATAATACCATCTTACCTTTGTCAAACACTACATGATTCTGACAGCATTTCTCTATGCTATTTAATTGGTATCACAAAAAAATCCTGTGAGAAAACCAAATCTAACAGAGAGGAAAAAAACGAACAGATTCTGCTATGAGCTAAAAACTCAAAGGTTGACTTACGAAAATAAATACCTGTGATCCCTACCCTCAAGAGTGCTTGGCCAGGTGAGAGAGATAAAAACATCAATACAGTCATATAATTAAAAATAGAGTTTTCTTGAAGGGTTTTAGGAGCACAATGGAGAGAGTAGCTATTTTTACTTAAAGGATTAAAAGAAAGCTTCCCAGAAGAAGTGAAGTTTGAGCAAGCCTTGAATTATCAGTGAGAGTTCACCAGAAAAAAGAGGAAAAGGAAGAATGTCATTCTGGCTTACAGTGTCAAGGCATGACAAGTGAAGTACAGGGTGTTCCTCTAACAAATTCAGGGTGATTACAGAGGTGTGACTAGTAATAACAGTAGGCTTGGTAACAGAAGAAGGTGGTCAAAGAGTACAAAAAGCCTTACAGGTGCCATGCTAAGCAATTTTAAGTGAATTCAGAGGCGAGTAGTTCTTAAACCTTAGTTGACGTTAGGACCACTCTCACGGCTGGCTAAAATACAGATTTAGTCTCATTACAACTAGGACGAGGCTCAGAAATCTACATTTCTAGCAAATTCTCAGGTGATGCTGGTCCAGGGACCATACTTTAATAATCATTGTCATAAGCAGTAAAAAATATTACCAAAGAAAAGTGGGTAGATTTGTTGTGGAGGCTTCTAGTAGTATTTGTATGTTTATAAAGATAATTTTGATAGCAGCATATATGAGAGAATTGGGGAAAAAAGAATAGAGACTGCTGTTGAGAAATAATGGGAGTTCGGATTTCAGCAATGGTATCAAGTATGAAGAGGAATTAAAGGGTTAAAGAAATCGGCAAAGCGAGGAATTGATTTATTGGTTATTTGTGGTGTAATAAATGGATCTTCTTTTACTATTACGAAGTCAGTTTTTCTTTTTTCAGAACAAAATAGTCTGCCTTCCTTTAAGCTGGTAGTAATCACAAACATTTAAGTCTTCATCTTGTATATATTGTAGGAAATTGTTAATAGACTGTTAACGAGCTGCTAAAAGACTACTGGGAAAAGAGCAAAAACAAATCATGTCTATGAAGTCACTACTTACAGTGCTAAAATCCTAGCCAACAACCTGCTAATAGCCACCTGAGGTCTTAATAAATTTTGTGTTGCTACTTTTCTCAACCTAAGACTTGAAATATATGGGCACCTAGAAAAAATAGGCAAAATTAGAACATGCACATAGTATAGTCCTTTATCTACATTTATCAAATTTAACAATGAAGAGTTTTCTTTCTTCCTGATGCCTTATGCCCTCATTATTTTCTACCTTCACTTTATTAATACAGGTTTTTCCCTCCTGATGGTTTGAAGTACTGAATGGTTATTAGAGGTGACTTTTTCATTGTGCTGGTGGCATATTTTTAGGAAGGAATTTTTACCAGATTAATATTTCCTGACTTTTGTCAATTGCCCAAGCCCCCTCAGTCTTTCCCATGTAGAACACAAGCTTTTTGTGGCCTACACTGCACATTCCTTAGTGACTTCTTTAAACATTTTTTTAAATGTTTATTATTTTTGAGAGAGACTGTGAGCAGGGGAGGGGCAGAGAGAGAGGGAGATACAGAATCCCAAGCAGGCTCCAGGGCCTGAGCTGTCAGCACAGAGCCCAACGCGGGGCTGGAATTCACGAACCTAGAGATCATGACCTGAGCTGAAGTCGGAAGTCAGAAGCTCAACCGACTGATCCACTCAGGTGTCCCCAGACATTTTTTAATTTTTGGAAGGACCTAAGAATTGGAAGGAAATTGGAATTCTCATCCCAATTTCCATAAATGAATTGACTCTTGAAAGAAAACACTAAGCTTAGAAGCCACCTTTGAAAGCCCCTCTTTCACTTACCACCATGAAATACAGAACGCAGTCAGCCGAACAGAGAGTCTCAAAGACAAATGTTATTCTTCCGAGTTCAGAACCCATGGCTCCAGTCATAGATGTTGGTGGTCTATATGACAGATTAAAATCACAATATTTATAGTATTTTCTAAATACAGTATGGAACTAAACTAAGTCACTTTTTCTATTAAGCTGAAAGCATGCTCATCTCTTCTTTTAATCAATGGCTGCCCTCAGCCACAACTTCTTCCTCCCTCAATCTCTGCATGCCCACACCATTCCAGTAAGGGGTCTATACAACCATAGTAAATGGTTGAATCTCCTGGTATAAATACTAAGCTTCAACATGGGGAACTAAGCCAAATGGGATTTCATGAGTTATAACATACTACTTTACAGATAAAACTGAGAGACAAATAAATATATAAACCAAAGGATACTCCCACAAACTACTTGTGGGTCTTAGACCTCTTCATGAAGAATCCAAGAATCATGGTCATTACAACATTTGGATAGAAAAACTTTCAGCTTCATCTAAACAATATACAATAATTATACTTTTTCAATCACCAATTCCACAGATATTCTTAAATGTAATACATTATCCTATAACAACCTATTTGCTAAGTCCATCACAATTTAAGTATATTTTATGAAGGCAGTCATACTTCATCTATTTTTATAGGGAAACAGGCATGAGGATTCATAAAGAAGGGAATCAGAATTGGTTTTCCTTACTTAAATCCTGGGATATGCAAGTTTAAGATCAGGTAATCATTATCTGAACCTCCAGCCCCACTCTGGATATGATCTCCAGCCACCTCCCATCCTAGAAATGAGATAAGGCATCTTTATCAGTAAAAATTCCATTAATGATTCCCAACAACCTTTTTAAATAAGGCTTTAAAAAAAGGACTGGTGTTTACGTTCCAAGTTAGAAATACTCTAAAAGAATTCCTTATTTTTACACTGTAGTTGTAAATTGCACGCAGAGGTAGACTCCTAAATACCAATAAAGACATTCCATATGATTCCGCAGGAAGAATCAAGTAATGCATATTTTTGTATAGAAGTTATTTAATGGGAAAAATAACAAGAGTTTTCTCAATTAGACTTTTTTTTTTTTTAACTAAAACAGATGGTCTTTATCCATTCTAATAAATTGAGATGGAAAATCTTAGTCTACAGGTAACCAATAGAAACTAAAAATGTCAAATTACTTAATGAAGATTTGGGGTCCAGAGTTCTTTCTTATAGTTTACTGTTATTATTGTTCCCTAATTTAAAACTCCTATTGTGCATTCATTCACTTATTTATTTACTCAAGCAGCATTCACCAATTGCCAGAACAATGCAGCTGGGGTAGAAAGACGAGACTGGTTCTACACTCACTGAGGAGTCAGGAGAATACAAGAGAGAAAGGCACATGCTAACAACTGTCAACAGTATAGTTGGAGCTGCACATAGAAGGTGATGGAAGGTCTGTCCTCTGCACAGAAACAATCAATATACCATAGGCTTAAAGGGGCCTATTAAATAAGAAAAGGAGAAGTACCCACACATACCATTATTTACTTGTTTTCAGAAATCCTATTTATATTTATTATAAAATTTTAAAAGCTACAGAAAAACTTAGAAATGAAAATTAAATGTACTTTCAATAAAATAAATAAAACCAGTGTTAACATTTTGAGGAGTTTCTTTTTACTACCTTTTGATGCACACATTTTTACATCACTGAGCTCTTACTGTTGATAACATTTTGTGCCACGGTTTTATATGCTAACATTATTGCATATGCATTTTTATCCATAAATACTTCACCAACATATTTATGACTGAATTAATGGTGTATCATGTAGACAGACATAATTAATATCCATAATTTACCAAACCATACTACTGGATTTATCTTTATTTTTTTTTTAAGTTTATTTATTTTGAGAGAGAGAGAAAGGGAGACAGAGAATCCCAGCAGGCTCTGCACTGACACTGCAGAGCCCAACATGGAGCTCAAACCCACCAACTGTGAGATCATGACCTCAGCCAAAGTCAAGAGTTGGGCATTTAAGCAACTGAGCCACTCAGGTGTCCCTGGACTTACCTCCTTTTGACCACACATTGACTTTAACCATTTTGGTTGTTTTTACCTTTTAACTAGTATACATGATACTATAATAATAAGCTTATTTTTGGTAAAGTTTTTCTGTATTTTTCTAGAAGAGAATCTCAGTAAAAGAATTACTAGGTTAAATAAATATATTTTTAAACCCATGTTTTGTGCTGTTACTGTGATTTGGAAAGCAACGCATGCCAAGGAGGTATGTTTATTAAATATGGTAAAACCCACAGGGCACTGGGGGCTCAGTCAGTTAAGCATCTGACTCTTGATTTCAGCTCAGGTCATGAACTCATGGTTTACAAGATTGAGCCCCGTGTCGGGCTCCATGCTGACAGCACTGAGCCTGCTTGGGATTCTCTCTCTCCTCTCTCTGCCTCCTGCCCTCACTCACATTTGCATGTTCTCTATCAAAATAAACAAATAAACATTTTAAATAAATAAAGTAAACCTAAATGGAAAAAATGAAATAATTCATATTTCCTTGAAACTTCCCACTTCCAATTTATGGCTTCTTAACATTTCAGTGTCTTTCTTTTCAACCATTTTTCTAGTGCACATTTTTAACACACCTTAGATTTTACTACTCTATTCTCTGACTTTGTAATTAGCACTATCTTCTGATTTTTCTCATTACCATTATATTAAAAACATTTCTCCATCTAATTTTAATGATTCAACAATAGTTGTATGCTTAGAACATAATTTTATTTAATCATATCCCATTGTTGAAAATTTAGTTTGTTTTCTCCTAAGTAACACTAACGTTAACATATTTTCCCAAAATTTCTCTCTTTACATCTTCACAGTGTTTTGCTGGTATAAATTCCCAGAAAGAGAATGAATGGGTTGGAGAATAGGAACATTCAAAATTCTTGAAATACTGTCAGACTGTATTCCATTTGACTGCCATTTTTAATGCTTGTATAACATTTCATCTGATTAGTGCAGCATACCTTTCATAAACATCCTCTATTGCCAGATATTTAAACTATTTCAAATTCTGTTATTACAGAAAATGCTCTATGATCACCTTCATGGATAAACAGCAACTTGTCTCCAACTAAGGGTAACACTTCGGCAAACTTCCAACACATGAAGATTGTTCTGCAACTGTGTAAAATTCAGACTGATAAGACATGAATCTCAAAGCACTCCAAGCCCTACAGTCAAGCTGCTCAAAGCACGTCTTTGTGAACCCCATGACTGGCTGACTACCTCATGAAACGCTGTTCTTGGCCTCTTGCTTAGGCCCCCATTCTTTTCAGTGCTACTCCTCTCAAAGCCGGATACCAAACTATCCAGGCACAAAAATATACATCACCTTTTTATCTTTATTTTTGTACTGCATTTTTCACATCACTACTTGCCATTCTAATATCACATACTAATACAGCAGAGATGTCTATTTCTCAAATTAATAATGGCCTATATCTGAAAATTAGCAAAAATTTAAATTTTAACCTCTAAGTAAAGGAGGGAATAGTGGCTACTGAGTCGTGTCAGGAGAGCTAGACTAAGTTCTCTAAAAGATCAAATAAAAGTTCCAGATAATCTTTACTAGTAAGGAAATAAATACACACACACACACACACACACAAACACACACACACACACCACACCTATCTATGCTTTCATGAAATCATTCAATTATTTGGCCTTCCCATTTTATTTTTCCTTAGTAGGTCTTAACTTCCTCAACTTAGAAGTCACTCCCAGGATCAACATACACCCTCATGGTTGGGTAATAACTACTGCATTGTTTCTTCTTCTTAGAATAATTTCCTAGAAATAGGATTAGTAGTCAAAAGAGTATTTCATAATGTTTAATATATATTGTCTTTCCTGTTCTCAATAATTTGTTTAACCATTATTCACAGATCTACTATTTTTCAATCTTTGTGTTCATGTGTTCACCTCACTTCCCACATCCCAAGTATATTTATTACAGATAGGCAGTGATTTAATACAGATGAAATTAAAAAGAACTTTTTTAATACAACAAAATATAATATGGAGAAAAAGTGAGATCATAAAAATTTCTAATGAGATGATAAAAGTAAAAGGATGTGAGATGATAAAAGTAAAAGGATGTATTTTGGTGTAAAACCCTATTATCTGTAACACCTACTCCAAGCACCAAGTTTAAAAATACACACGAGTGGGGCACATGGGTGGCTTAGTCAGTTGAGTGTCTGACTTTGGCTCAGGTCATGATCTCATGGTTTGTGAGTTCAAGCTCTGTATAGCGCTCAGTGCTGTCAGTGCAGAGCCCGCTTTGGAACTTCTGTCCCATTCTCATTCTCTCTCTCTCTCTCTCTCTCTCTCCCCCCTCTCCCCCACTTGCACTCTTTCAAAACTAAATAAACGTTAAACACACACACACAGACACACACACATACTGTTTGTCACTCATTCAACCAGCAAATATTGCAACAAATAGGTGGTAGCCTCTCTCAGGTCTTAAAATAGTAAAACAAATAATATTTAGCCATCATCTTGTGTAGTACTCTGTCACATTTTCAAATTTTCAGTAAATTAGTCTCATAACACTTTGTATACACAGTCACATATTTCATAGGAAAGGGGAATTAGAGATGACTTCACCTCTCAACACGGCTCAGTGCTGAGCCAAGCTCAACCAATCCTGGCAGAAATGCTGTCATATTACTTCAAAATGGCAAATGACATAGGTTTTATTACATCCCTTGGTGATCTTATTCTGGTATTTATAACCATAAATGATGATCATCAATATCTACTTCAAAGCTGACTCCAAAAAATGCATAATAGTTCATATTCTTACAGAAAAGTCAACTGACTATGATACCACATTTACTATTTTGATGTGAGGGCTGGAAGACACATAGCCAAGTGATAAGACTGAAGTTCCTCCTACCCATATTTAGCATGGTTTTTAGAGAGCTGAGTCCATGAGTCTCTATTAACTCAATATATTCACTAGGCAGATCGTGAACTCACCATTCATTCCATCACACTTTGAATTCCCAACATTAAAGCAGGAAGTTTTCATGTTGCCAGGAAGGACATTCCACCATTTGTATTCAAACCCAAGTGCAGGTTCCATTCCCGCTGGACATGGCCTACATTCTACCAGAGACAACAGAAACAAACAGTTACAATTAAACTGCATCTGGACATCTTCCTCTTCCTCTGTTCCAAGGCCTACTAAACTTTAATTACCACAAAGGCAAGTGGGAAGGAGAGATACTAGAGTGTCAATTCCCTTAAGATTTAATAACTTTCTCTAGGGACGCCTGGGTGGCCCATTTGGTTAAGTGTCCAACTTTGGCTCAGGTCATGATCTCCTGGTTCCTGAGTTTGAGCTCCGTGTCAGGCTCAGTGAGGTCAGCTCAGAGCCTAGAGCCTGCTTCAGATTCTGTATCTCCCTCTCTCTCTGACCCTCCCCTGCTCACGCTCTCGCTCTCTCTCCCTCTCTCTTGCTCTCTCTCCCTCAGGAAAAAAAAAAAACAAAAAACAAAAAACAAAAAACACAAAAAAACCACAAGTCAATCAGACTCCTGAGTCCTTCTTTTTTTTTTTTTTTATTTTAAATGTTTTTTATTGATTTCTGAGAGAGACAGCATGAGCAGGGGAGGGTCAGAGAGAGAGGGAGGCACAGAATCTGAAACAGGCTCCAGGCTCTGAGGCTGTCAGCACAGAGCCTGTCGCCGGCCTCGAACCCATGAACCGCGAGATCTTGACCTGAGCCGAAGTTGGACGCTTAACCGACTGAGCCACCCCGGCGCCCCTCCTGAGTCCTTCTTATGCTATCTATCGCAGACTCTAGAAAGTAAAATAGCACGGCTATATTCAAGTGAGATGACTACAACCGAAATGCACTGTAATTTTTGCCTATGAAAATTAAAAGAAACTGCACTACTTTCTCTATTATTTGACAAGCACTAAAACTTTCCCAACTGTACACTCTGAAACAATTTAGAGACCATTTTCACTGCCAAAATATCAAACAACTTTTGCTATTATTATAGCACAAAATGTGAATTAGAAGAGGTTATATCTTATGCTTGCATTAAATTACGTGTACACTCCTACCGAGACAGGAGTGCTTATCCTTGATCAGTTAGTATGGTGGAATTTATTATCAAAATCACAGGCAGAGTCATCCCATTAAGAGAATGTCACACATATTACACAAAATGCCCCTAGAAAGCTATCCTCGGTATGCTAAAGCTGCCCTCATCTCATAATTCATTATGATAATTCTCAACTCTCCTTCAATCTCTGTGAGATAAGTATGTTGTATAAAGCAGTCTTTCATAAAAACAGTTAACAAGGTCATAATAGTCCAGCAAGATTATTTTGCTAAAGGTCCAATTCTTGGGCCAATTGGCATCCTACCCTTTGTTCCATCCGAAAACGTTCCAGGGGGGCAGGGATGGCAAGAAGATGATCCGTTGTTATAAAAGCCTGGGTTGCAAGGTGGGCAATCCTTCTTCTCTCCAGAAGGGGGCAACCTAATAGCATCTGTGAGATCCTCCCGGCAGATTTTGGGCTCTATCCACTTGTACATAATTTGCGTCTGAGGAAAAACAAAACGAAACAAAACCTGCAGGTGGTATAAAATTCTTTATTTGCTTTAAATTTCCAATAACAAAAATGTTAAACAGAAAGCCTAGGAAGAATCAAATAGTGAAAGAATAGAAAGGCCAGCAGAAAAGAGAAAAACCTTTGGCCGAACAATGACTGTTACTTCCAAATGTTTTCATTATGAGCTACAGGTGGCCCTACCTCATTCATACAGCACATTCTTCATCATGGAATTCCTCTTTCAAATATAGACACATGATTATAACCCCTATTCTTCTAGCTACTCAGTCACTTTATTCCATAACTGACATATGTTTCTATGTAGAGACTACGATTTCCTTTAAAAAAAAATTTTTTTTTGTTTTTATTTTTGAGAGAGAGGGAGAGAGACAGGGTGCGAGTGGGGAAGGGACAGAGAAAGAGAGACACGGAGGCTGAAGCAGGCGCCAGGCTCTGAGCTGTCGGCACAGCTCACTCACATACTCAAACTCGGCTCAAACTCACAAACTGTGAGATCATGACCTGAGCCAAAGGCAGACGCTTAACAGACTGAGCCACCCAGGTGCCCTGAGACTATTATTTTCATTTGGAGATCTCCACGACCCTCGTCCTTTCCCTCGCCCCTGGCACATAACACCATGCCTAGCACAATGTGATCATAAAAGAACAGGTTTTTCTTTTTTTTTTTAAAGACTATGGCATTTTGCAAATACATGTGGCTACTCTCTGAATCTTTTTCAGTATCCTGATGTTAGTCTACAAGACTCATAGCTAAAATATTTCTAATTCTCGGCCCTCTTACAGGTGCTTCTAACATCAGGGTTAAGACCGCCTCTACTTTAACAGACAGTAATCTTTTAGACCTCATCCTCTCGTATTCTCTCTCACACATACATACACGTTACACAACACAAAACACAACAAAATAGCTGTAACTCAGCCAAACCCAGAAAGCTGTGATTATAAAATTACTCTCACTTTGAAACCAGAAAGATTAAATGGGTTAGCCATTTCACGAACAAAATCAATATGCTCAGTAAAGAAAAAAAAAAGGTATTCTAAATGCAAAGAGAAAAATAATTTCTTTCATAACTATAGATTTTAAAAAGAGGCACAGTTTCTTTCAATAGGCATATAATCCAGTGAATCTTTCTCTTTTAAAACAATTCTTTGCAGTAAGAAGTCTAATACTGAAGCTGGAGAAACAAAATTAAAGGCACTTCTCTATAGCTATTTCCAGTTAATAGAAAATTATATATAGTACACCCTTCAGACCACTCAATTTTACTCTCAAGCATGCTCTTAGGGAAGAGCAAATTACCTGATCTGAAGAAGGATGCTTAAGAAAAAAGGTTTAAAAGGTAGTTGTCTCAACAGAATTATAAATAATGTGTTTTTCCTTTTGCAACTCTCTCTCCCTGCATTCATGTTATGGCCCACATCATGATACAGTCTAACCAGCCACCGCACCCATCTGCCTCCCTCTTTCCATCTGGAAAGTGATGGCCGCTCCTGCTGAAGCTTCCTCAACAGCTAACACAATAAAGTAGATTCTGCATCCAGCAGGGGTTCTCCACTCCCCTGAAAAAGTCCGTCTAAAATTCTGAGAATCTAAGCAAATGAAATATTATTTTGTTTTCTTTTAAATATTTTATTTATTTTTGAGAGAAACATAGAGACAGCATGAGCAGGGGAGGGTCAGAGAGAGAGGAAGACACAGAATCCGAAGCAGGCTCCAGGCTCTGAGCTAGCTGTCAGCACAGAGCCCGACGCGGGGCTCGAACCCATGAACCGTGAGATCATGACCTGAGCCGAAGTCGGACGCTTAACCGATTGAGCCACCCAGGCGCCCCAATGAAATATTATTTTGGAGAGATTGTCTTTTTAGAATTCTGGCTCAGCAAGTATAGAAAACAAATTTCCAACCCAATCAATTCACAAATTTGCTGATTTATTTGGACATTAATTAAAATCCCACTGTGTTAGGTCTGAGCTACCGCACTGTTGAAAATAGGTGGTTCCCACGTGTGAGTGGGAGTGGGCTGGTGCTAAGCTGAACGCTCGCACGGATTTTGGGGGCTCGCCTCGTAATCTTCCCCACCACTTTTGGAGGTCAGTATTATTACCCTCAAGTTCATTAATGAGGAAGCTGTGGATAAAAGCCGTGAAGCAAGTTGCCCAAGAATTAGACACGGCTAGTTAACAGTAAAGTAACACTAGTCAGGAAGAGCCAGTTGGGTTAGGGTAAAAATAGTAAACTACTCAAATATGTTTTTGACCATGGTCAAAATTTCAATGAATTTCAATCCAAGTACAATAAATGTTTAAAAATTAGAAAATGTGTAGGGTTAGGATTAGGGTAAAAAGAAAATTAGAAAATGTGTACCATCTTTAAACTTAAACATTGAGAAGCCATATTTCAAATGGTCTATAGTAAAAGCTTTGTTTACAGAGCCTCTTGCTTCACATGGCAGATTGATCCTATGCCTCCCTTTCTAATGGGGACAGATGCTCTCAAGTGGAGCTGACTGGGGAAAGATAATAATTAATATAAATGATACTTAGCGCCAGATGGCTCGCAGCACAGGTGAAAAATCAACAATAAACTCATTCTTTGGCAAGTTGGGATAAAATTATGAAATATATTATGAAACTAAAAAAACCCTCATAAAACAAAACTTATCAGATTGTCAGTAAGATTAGAGAAGATCTATAGTGTATGACTATATTTATATAAAGCAGGAATAAAATACTTTTTAGAGGAACACATGGAGGTATCAATTCTCACGTCAAAATAAAATTCGAGACTGGAAAGAGTAAATTTAGACAAATTTTGAGACTGGATTTGTCCACAGTTGTCAACTTTCTTCCTGCAAATGTCCCTGTACAGAAGCACCAAGGCTTTGTAGACTGGCTGAATTCATTCGCTAAATGTCATGAGCTTTAAAATTCTATCAACCACTACTCCACCCTACCTGTCCTGTGCTCCATGATGTTCTAACTTGTGTGTTCCCAAACAGGCAGGCTATCACTGCCTTCCCACCTTCTCCAAACCTCGATCTTTTCCAGTAGTGGGACACTAGGTCCTCATCACTTTGTCTCTCCAACATGCCCATATCATTCTGCCAAGTTGTGTCCATCCCCTCCTTCAAAGCCATGCTCTAAATTCATATCAAGTAAAATTTCATGATCGTCTTTAAAATATTTTTCTCAACATCCACATGTGCTTCCACCATGTCCCCAGCTCACCCATCTACATATCAGCATTCGCCTAAATTCCTTTTCTATGAAAGTTCTACTGTTTTCAGTTTTCCCTTGTGGTTACCTCCTTGTCCTCTTTCTAAATTATCAAAGCTTGGGTCCTCTTCTTCTTTTATGTGGAAGACACTACGGGGATTGAACATTGTACTGGACGTTCTAGCCCTGGCTTTAGAAAATGTTCTAAAATTAAATTGGGGTGAAAACACTAAAAACACTGAACTAAAGCTTTAAATGGATACATTGTGTGAAATGAGAATTACATCTCAATAAAGCTGTTGAAAAATATTTTAAAGAAGACTATCATGTAATTTTATTTTATAGAAATTTAAAACTCTTTAAACACTGAGAAATGCCATGGTCTTTTCTCATCATCCTAATTCAGCCACACATTTTCCAGGAAGAACTGTAGGAACAAAGGCATTTATAAAACCCGTATCCCTTTATACCCTATTTTTTAATGCCCCCTACATCTTACCCTTGCTATATAATTCACAAGTACTGTGTAAGAGACATTGAGCATTTGGAATAACTTAGAACACTGAAGTTCACTGCAGGGCAAAGAAAGTACTAGACAAATTCCATCAATTTCCTAGCTTCAGGGATGACTAAGTTGCACAGTCTAGTGTCCGTTCTCAAGAAAGGCCCCTTCTGAAACATCCCACCCTGGAGGGCACCCTTCTTACCCTGGCAACAACCGCCCTCTATGACAAAACATGCTGCTCCAGAACTGAGCAGCTCTGCTCCTTAGAACAGTATGTGTCAATGGAATTTGCCTTCTATAAAGTCACCCAACTTCTGCCTTATGGAATAATACAGAAAAGTCTATTTCTTTATTTCTATGACTTCCCTTCTCATGCTTTAGCTCAGTATTTAGGAAGTTTTCATTAAGTACCTAGGAGACATAGTACCTGTGGGGAATTTAAATATTAATAAGACAAATTAGCAGCTACAGTCTAATAGTGATTAGGCAGGTTCACAAACTTCTATAATATATTAAAAAAGAGAAGAAAAGAAAATACTTGAATAGGATACAAAAGCATTGTTTCAGAAACAAACATGATTAAGATTAGAATTCCAGCCTTAAAACTTACTGGCTCTGGCTACCTATAACCTTATGGAAATTACTTTCACCTCACCAACCTTCAGTTTTCTCACCTACAAACTGGATATAGTAATGTTTCAATTGCATAGCTCTTGAGAAAAATAATTAGGGGCAATGTTAGAAGACACATGCATGCACAGAGTGAGTGTAAATTTGTAAATTACACATTATGTAAATGACAGGTGCTTCTGCTACTAATACCATCATTTCTATTACTGTCATTACTGTCACCACCATCATTTTGAAGAGAAACATGAAATATCATGGATATTCAAAGGAAAGAGATCAAATCTCTTTGGGACAAGTAGAAAATGTCAGAAAGATGGTCAAAATTCCTTTGTCCCGTGGTGTCTTTTCCTCAACCTGAAAAAAATATTTTCAGCAACTTCAACTATACTTCATATCAAATAGTTTAATATTCTGGCCCCTCTACTTTAGATTTTGTCCATTTTGTCAAAATTATTTCAAGCCCTCTGCCACAAGCAGAACTCTCTAATTGTGCCCCTCATTCATTTACTTACTAATTCTCTCATTTATTAATTCATTCAAAACATGCTTCATTATCTTCTATGTTCCAGGGACTCAACTAGGGATGGAGATGTTTTCTTTTGAAGTGATTAAGAACACATTTCTGTCTACAGGAAGCTGAGAGTCTGGTGAAGGAAACAGTCATCTTTACAAGAACTGTATTTGCAGTAAGATGAACTGATACCAAAACGCTAGCAGACTTTCTATGACCACTATGAAACTATCAGGAGAGGTATGTAAAAAATTATGTGGGAGTTCCCAGTATATGAAGACAATCTTGCCATGACTATTCATGTTATTTAAGAGTAGAAGAGTTCTGTGAAACTGCACCGAATCGCTCTCTTTTTATTGTGGTAAGAGACGCCATCTTTTCCTCTTTAGGAACTGACTTGTGTGACACTGAGAGGAAACGGGAGTTACAGAGTCCCAGCCACAGGGATCAGCCAGTGAATGAAGCTGTCCAACCACAGTATCCCATGCTACTGGACGAAATGGCTGGTGTGAAGTTGCCTCGTGATTCGAGGAGGACTCATAAGAGTCTTTTCTGAAACTTTGGTCAGTGCCTCCCCCTGATCAAAAGCTGTGAGGATGATAGTGGAGAAGCCAGCAGGCATCTGGTACCGCAGGAATGAGCTTGCCTCTGAAGGAAACCAAAATGTACAAGAATTCCAATGAGAAGAGCAAGAGAAAAATGTCTTGATAAAGCTGTTTGCTCTATACTGACTTCCAAGTCACATGAGCCTCCTGCCCTCATCCACCCACCCCAAATGCTGAAAAGTATGTTTTAATTTCATCAACAGGACTGTCAATCATCTCCAAGTGTGGAACCAAACTGACACTTTGCAGCCATTCAGGAGAATGGAGTATCACATCCCATGGCCAGGGCAGGGGAGGGAATTACTATTTACCCTGAAATAAAAGATCCTCCCCACCAAAAAACGTTACTCTCTCTAGCTCTGGTACCCAAAATAAATAAAAGTTTAAGCCTTGTCTGTAAGTGGTTGACTCCCTAGCAAAATCATCTTATCCCTCTAACTCCAGCAAGCAGATCTGAGACAGCCTTCATGGATAGGATAAACAAGTGAGTGACTTGTTTTTCAACTAGGTACCCGCTTAATTGAAAATTAAGTATCCATCACATTCTTGGGATGTTTTTAAATGTCTGTTGCATTTTTTTATTCCATAAGCCAGGTTCTAAGTTTGGATTCTTTTTGAAATATTTTTAGCAAGTTAATGTTTCCTCTTTTCTAAATATTTTTATATCTGAGGCTTTAACACAAATAAATGCCGACTTTGCTAATTTGAGCTCACTGTTCAAGCAAAGTGAGGTCTCTCTAAATTTGACTTCTGTCATTTTCCCCAGCTTTAATGATTTACGGTTCAACACATCATTGCTAATATCCTCATGCAAGTTGAGGATTTTTAAATCAAATGTTGAAATTAACTCATATGTACTCAGATCTTCTTGGTATGACTTTGAATATATATAATTACTTTGCTAAATTTATATTCCTACAGCCAATACATGATACCAACTATGCTACTAGTTAATATCAACTACACTCCTAGTTGATGTCCATTTATTAAGTCAGACATTTTACATATGGCTTCTTAATTAGCCATATATCCTCTTAACCAGATCATTTAGTCCACAATTCCCTATCTTAGCCATTGGGAGATAAGAGAAACTGGTTCAAATATGCTGATAAACATTAAAAGATGGCTTCTCTCAATAATTACCTGGCCATTAGCAAGGTCCAGATTGTTTAAGTTCAAATCTCAAGCAGTTAATCTGTGCATGGGCTTGTATGCAGCCACATGAGTATATCTCAATATATGTAAAAAGTGGGCTCTGAACATTTTAAAAATAAAACATACACAAAAATTTCAGGTTAACTCACCACTGTGAAACCTCCCTCCTCTCACATGAGCCTCTGTCATTAGATGGAGCTAATGTGACTCCCTACCCACATCCCCCAACTCAAGTCTCACTCCTACCTCCATGCTCCTTCCTACATCAGATCCTCACGAATCTGCTCCTCTTCTCAAAATGCTCTTCTTCCATACATGGGCCCAAGCTTTCATACAGTTCTGAAGCCTTTCCAGGCTAGGTCAGATCCCCATAAAACTCAGACTTCTCTTTCTGTAGCACTAATCACAACTGGAAATAACACATTTTTTTTGACAGACTATATCTATTCCACTGAAATCCAGACCAGTGGTTCTCAAACTGCTGACATCCTAGACCAGCAGGGTAAGAATTATCTGGGAACTTCTTAGAAATATAAATTCTCTTGGGGCACCTGGGTGGCTCAGTCCGTGGAGCATCCAGCTCTAGGTTTTGGCTCAGGTCATGGTCTCACGGTTTCATGAGTTTGAGCCTAGTGTCAGGCTCTGTGCTGGCAGCGTGTAGCCTGCTTGGGATTCTCTCTCTCTCTCTCTCTCTCTCTCTCTCCCCCCCCCAACAACCAAAAATAAACAAATAAATGTTAAAAAAATAAGTAAATAAATTAAAAAAGAAATATAAATTCTCAGGTCCCACCCAAGATCTGCTGAAACAGAAAATCTGGGACAGGAACCTCGAGGTGAGTCAGATGCACACAAAAAACTGACAACCACTGCTCTACAATCTATGAAGACATTTACCTTCTTCTTCTGCCTGTCCTTGGCTCTGCCCTCATCACCCAGCACTCTGTATTAACCAGTGCTCAGTAAAGATTCAGTGAATAAATGAATGAATGAATAGGCATTCCACATTTTTCATGATGTTAATGAGAGTCTCTCAATCAGGATTAGAATAGTTTCAGTTACTAATTAAAATATTTCTGAAAAACATTCCATATTGGAGGGAAGCAGTCAAATAACTGAACTTCAGAGTGAATATAGAAACCTGCAACATTTCTGTGTCACCTAAATTATCATGCTCAAAAGTCTGTATACATCAGTAGCTGCTTCCTTTGAGGGTCCTCTCCAAGCAAGGGGAAAATAAGATCAAAGAGAGTATGACAGAACAAAAAGAGCCACAGTCACTGAATGACCTGAAAATATTATGAAACCACCAGCAAATCACCAGGCTGAACCAAGTAAGAATAAAATAACTTTTTATTTTTTAAATACTTTATTTATTTATTTTGAGAGAGAGAGCACAAGTGTGCAGGTGCAGGCAGGGGAGGGGCAGCGAGGGGAGCCCAATGCAGTGGCTCAAACTCATGAACCGTGAGATCAAGAACTGAGCCAAAATCCAGAGTTGGACACTGAACCGACTGAGCAACTCAGGTGCCACTAACATACCTTTTTAAAGGCGAAACCAGAACAAATGGAAATGTTGAAACAAAACAAAAATAGAAAAAAATCAAATTCACATGTGTCATCTTTGTTTCCCCACTATATCTGTTAATTAGGTTTCTCTTGGTTTTTGTTTACTTCTGAAGCAAGACACATTTATCTTGAAATAAGTCTCAAATCACTTTTGAAAGACTCACTGAGTTTATGGAGTGCTAGTACAATGTGATGTTCTACACTGAGAATATGTTCGGGAGTTACCCAGACTCAACAAAAAATGCAATTTGTGTGAATGTGTGAACACAACATGCCTGTGGGAGCATTTGTGTGCATAGATGCACGTGTGTGCATGCGCGAGCACGTGTGTGTGTGTGTGTGTGTTCAGTGCACTCAACATTTAATGTATGACTTTACTTCCTTTAGGCCCAGGTCAACTAAATCTTGTCACACTATTCACTGACGTAATAAAAACAGGACTTTTATATATTTTCATTATAGCAAGACTAGAACCACTTGTATATTAGATCTCATTCACTTAAGCTTCAGTATTGCTGAATCCGTGATTACTACATACAATAGAGCAAATTCAATTCACCTTACTTAAAGTTTAGCTTTAAAATGTTTAGCTAAGTACCATTATTTCAAATTAGTTTCAACCCACCTTAGTGCTTCTCTACATGTATTTTCTAAATGGAAATACCCCTTCTTTGACCACTATATAGGGTCATCAAGATCTTACTTTATAACTCCTTCTAATTTAAGGGCTGTTTGAGTTACTGTCCTTATTAAAAATAATATATATGCTTTTAATTGTTAAAATTTTCCACTAATTTAGGGGTGCCTGGGTGGCTCAGTTGGTTGAGTGTCTGACTCTTGATTTTAATTCAGGTCATGATTTTGCAATTAAAGGAATCAAGCCCTATGTTGGGCTCTGCTCTGACAGCACAGAGCCTGCTTGGGATTCTCTCTCTGTCCCCTGCCCTGCTCATTCTCTCTCTCTCAAAACAAATAAACTTTAAAAAATTTTTTCAACTCATTTAAACTGGCCTTCCCTTGAATTATTCTGAGTCAGTAATGGCTCTCCTGTAAGTACTAGAATGTGCTTGGTCTTAAGTATTCAAAAGTCAATTCTTAAAATAATTTTATGACTAAGGGTAAGATTAATAATAATATAAATATAAAAAGTACAGACTAGAAAGTAAGGATACAAAATTAACAACAAAAGCAATACTGACACCTATCTCTTTTCTTCAAACTAGGTCAAGAAATTAAATGCCACTGGGGCACCCGGGTGTCTCTGTCTGTCAAGCATCAAACTCTAGATTTTGGCTCAGGTCATGATCCCAGGGTCGTGGGATTGAGCCCCACATCAGGTTCTGAACTGAGCGTGGAGCCTGCTTAAGATATTCTCTCTCTCTTTCTCTCTCTCTGTCTGCCACTCTCTCCTGCTTGCACTCTCTCTCTAAAATAAATCAATTAAAAAAAGAAATTAAATGCCATTATTTCAAAGATGTAAACACAAAGAAAATGCTGTATTGCAGCCACTTGAATCTCAGTTTCTCCCCCTCTCCGGACATAAGCTATTACAGGCCAACTGTAATGAAGAGAACAGCACACTGACTGCAGGGTTCATGTGTGCATTCTTCCTCTGGCTAAGTGTCATCTGTATGGTAATTACTTTGCATTTTCTGAATGCAATTACACAGTAATCTGCCATAACTGAATTTGCCTATGGCTGCATGGCTTTTATTGATCAAACCTACTGAGGAACCAAATAATTAAAGAGGTTACAGAATGTTCCATCCTGCGAGTCACAGTACATGTCTTAAAGGCTGTGCTCCTCCTGATCCTATTATTTCTTAAAATAATAATAATAATTTATTGAGCACTAAGTGCCAGACACTATGCTAGGAACTTTAAAGTGGGTATCTCACACATTCTCTGAGCGGCTTTATGAAGTAGGAAGTGATATTGGCCCCATTGCACAGATTAAACAACAACAGACTTAGAGCAAGTAATTGGCCCACAACACTAATAAGTAATAGTGTGAAATCAAAGCCAGGACAAGAGGATTCAGAATCTACTTGTTTAAACTTCCTCTGTACTGCTTACAGATATGTGTTATAAATCAACTAACTTAAGTCTCACCAACAAATTAGAGTCTGCTCAAATTGGGAAGCAGCTTGGATTAAGACAGAATGCAGCTGGCTGACTACAGCCTATATACCTTTCCTTCTTCATCACACGGAGTATGGATCTGGAAATAGTCTTTTGTGGTACAGGGAGGTCGCTCCATACATTCGCTGGACCCTTCCTCTGAAACATAAAAACGCATTTCAGAAATGAGTCTTTTTGGGGCGCCTGGGTGGCTTAGTCGGTTGAGTGTCCGACTTTCGCTTAGGTCATGATCTCGCGTTTTGTGGGTTCGAGCCCCGCGTCCGGCTCTGTGCTGACTGCCAGCTCAGAGCCTGGAGCCTGTTTCGGAGTCTGTATCTCCCTCTCTCTGACCCTCCCCTGTTCACGCTGTCTCTCTCTATCCTAGAAATAAATAAAAATATTAAAAAAAAAAAAGAAAAGAAAAGAAATGAGTCTTTTATGTTGTGACTCTCAGTAAAAGCAAAAATCAAAACAAAACAAAACAAAAAAGGAGAGAACTAAAAATTAAAAATAACCTTGCTAGAGGAGTTTAGGAAGGACTATCTAGACCTAAGGAGAATAAAGGCCTGTGTTTTTATTAACCCTAGAGCAATACATGTTTCCATGATACAGAGAAAACATAAAACTCTTCTAAGACATTAGATTACTTCCATTATTTGAACACTGCAAATTTGCAACAAATTAAAATTTTCTAAGTACATCTCTATGCCAATGAGTCATGTAAAATCACAATCGGATTTTTTTTTAGATTAGTATAAATATATCCAAAGCAATTCCCGGTAGGATGTGGAACAGAAAAAATTACAAATGGAAAAACCATGCACAAAGGGTAGTAAGTCATATTTTATCCATTCAGTACTGATTAACCTCAGCACTTGGCTCCTGGAACACTGTTCCCACCACATTTTATGTGTGATTTCTGGCTCATGACCCTACACTCTAGACAAACATACTTTTAGAGAGAAAAGAACAAACACTACCTACTGGCAAAAACCAGTCCTACCTGAAAACTGGGAGTCCTCTTCACACTTGATACATTCTTTGGCTCCTTTCTCTGAGTAGGTGTTTCTGGGACAGACTTGGCAGATGAACGAGCCTGGTTTGTTGCTGAAGGTGCCTGGCTTGCACGGAAAACATTCTGATGTGTACGCCACCCCTGTGTGGTAATGAAAACCAGAGCATGGGAAGGAGGACCCACCAGCAACAAGCAGACCAGCACCTTCTTGCTGCTTCTACCAGAAGTGAGAGAAGTAGTCATAGTAAGCCCAGATCCTTTATCCCATTCATTCAACAGCAAGGAAGTATTCACTGTGTGCACAACACTGGGGTAGATACTAGCCTAAGTAGAGCAGTCCCTTACACAAGAGATCAAGCCTTGACAGAGGCGTGCTAAATTATAAACCGAGTTGTCAAAAGACAACTCCACTAACTGTAAGGTCTCCTCCAGTTCTGTAAGCCTACTATTCTCTGACCTTTGGGGCCACCTGTTCCCTTTTTCTCCACTGGAAAGACCGAACAGACCTTAGGGGGAATGGCCTTTTCTCTGGCTTGTAATTCCACCCTTTGCCAGCAGATGTCCCTACGACTAATGAGTTCGTGTCAGGGGAACCAGTACAGAACGTAGTAAAATAGAAGCCATTAATAAAGGAGAATCACTGCCTTAATTAAAAGTAGACCTAATTGAGAATGAACCACGCCAGGTTTACTGGCTTCTCTCCTGGGCCAGAAAATGCCTGGCTGGTTCAGAGAGGCATAAGAGGTTTAGGAGACGGTCAGGCAGAGAAGTCTGTTTCATTGTTATTTCTATCGATATAACAGTGAGCTGTTATATCCCGGTGAGCTCGATGCCTGGCACAATAGACATCTCTTGAATGAAGAATAGGTTCTTATTAACAAGGATCATTTTATTTTACTTAAAGACACCGAAAATTGTTATCATGCTTATTTTTTCACGCGGATTAAATTTAGGTTAAGGGAACGAAAACATCAGTCAACTTGACAAAACTAAAATCCGGGTCTCAAGATGTGTATCCTACCCCATAAACCCTTGAGCCATCCAAACCAAACATTTAATAGCTCTTTTAACTACCTCTAAAATGTGATGTGTGTCTACTAAAACAGATTGCTGTGAAATACCTTCAATTGTGATATTTTTTACCAAAACTGGCTTGACGGCCTTAGAACCCATAAGGATGCCGGTGGTCCTCCAGTACAGTATGTTGGTGCCTGACTTCAGCGTTACCTGTCAAGGGGAAGACTCACGTCAGATAAACCAGGCTCCTTCAACCATACCTGAAAGCTAATCCCGTATACCTTTTCCAAGGCATTATAATGAAACACCATTAATTGGGAACCTACAACCTTGAGTTTACTGCAAATTCAGACTTAAGATCTGCTGAAGTCACATTTTCTTAAAAAATAAATAGCTTCCTAATCCAAAAAAATATACCAGTAAGGAAGGAAAAGAAAATTACGTCTGAACAAAAAGATAAAATGATTTTTAAACCATGTGCATGTAGTCTTGGCTCATAATTAAAAGGGACTCATTCTAGAGAGTGAGAAGACACGTGGCCCAATGTTTATTGACTGTCACTATTCACAAGAAGATCTTTGGGCTCTGAAAACAATAAGGCAACAGAATGAGTTTGCTTCCTTCTAAAATTATTTAATAGGGGTTCCTGGGTGGCTCAGTAAGTTAAGCTTCTGACTTTCGGTTTCAACTTAGGTCACGATCTCACAGTTCTGGGTTCGAGCCCCACATTAGGCTCCATGCTGATCATACAGAGCTTGCTTGGGATTCTCTCTCTCCTCCTCTCTCTCTGCCTCTCCCCTGCTTGTACCTTCTCTCTCTCTCTCTCAAAATAAGTAAATAAACTTAAAAAGATTTTAAAATAAGTAGAGATAAAATTATTTTAAAAATACTGCAAGAGCAACCAGAGAAAAATAGAACTGTTGTAAAATAACGTGATTTAAATGTATATCTCCAGCACTTAAATGATCAGTACATCTAATATTTAATTCCTTTGCCACCAATATATTGTTCTATTTACATATCAAATGACTTTTCTGATAAGTCTCATATTGTTTCTGTCAAAAGAACTAATATAAAGATTCCTTGCTTTCTCGTTTGACACTCTTATTCTTCTGGTACAGTCTCTGGCTGCCCAGATTCAAGCTGTATAAAATTAAAACAGATCCAGGTACTTCACGTTGCCAGAGATTCAGGAGAGTCGTGCATTAAGTACTTTCCCCTGGGTTAAGTGAAGAAAACATATTTGTTGCCAAGGGTTACTTGCACCTTCAAAACGCAGCTTAATGAATACTTAGACAAATGGATCTTAAGTGGTTCTAATATCACTTCCAGGCATACAGATCAAAAAATAGTCTGAGAGCATACATTGTATTAATCACTCAAGGATGGAGCACCTGTTATAACGGAAAGAAGGCAAGGGTGTATGGTGACTTATCGACATAGAACTCAGTCTACACTGCAGGCACCACACGAGGCCTTTCTCATGTAACCCTGCAAGACTGCTCCCATTCCTTCCATGAAAAAGCAGATTCAAAGAGATTATGCCAACTGCCTAAAGAAACATAACTGCTGTAAGCCAGAGTTAGATTTTAAATCCATGCCTCATTCCAATGGGAGAGTGGCTCAAATAATAATAACAGATTCACAGACTATGTTACCTGATAATCGTTTCCAAATATTTGGGGTTGTTGTGTGGAGAGGAGGTAGTTACTTAACCCGATGTGACCAGGGAGGGTAGGTCTTTGAGCAACAGGTGACAAACAGAGAGGAAGCTGGGTTGGCTCCAAACATGATTGGATACTGTGAGAGGCGGCGCTGTCCAACAATGGAGTCAGTACAGCCCCCAAGAAAACAAGTTTGAAAGTCACTTGTTGGAGACACTGCAGCGAAAGACGGATCAAAGGATCCTTCCACTGCCAAGAGCCACTGATTCTTTCCCACGTGACAGGCACACATGCGATCTTACATACCCAGAGGTTCTGTGTATTTGTTCTGAATAGTCTTATTTCTTGTCAATGCCCCTTTGAAAAGAAGGAAAGTTGGAGTCTTACAGGGACGAGAAGGGAAAGAAACCCAAAGAGAAAGAGAAAGGTAGGAAAAAACACCTAGAAAGAACCTGTGTCCACGAAACTTTGAGGCAATCTCTTCCCTACCCAGAAACTGTCTAAGTTAATGAACAATTTTTTCCATAAAATAAAATTCTTCATAAGGTTGGGGAACAGAGGGAGCAGCATGGGGGTTAGAGGGAGAGAAGAAGAACAAAGAGAGACTTACAGAATGAGAGCCCCATTCTCCATTGTCTGTGAGCTTTACCCACTTGTCTGCGGTGGTGTCCATCTCCTGGCACTGATCATTCTGAATCTGTGGATTAAACACAAGGGCCCCAGTAAAGCTTCCTGAATAATGGCTTTAATTAAAGGCATTACTCAGCACAAGACAGGCTGCAAGAACTTCTTTCAGTACACACTAAATCATGGCCATGAGTAATTCTCAGCAAGTAAACACACCATGACCTCCGGAGCCCAAGTGACAACTGCATTCAGTGGTTCTGAGTAAAGCATCCTCATTATTGCAACAAAAGGGTTAAGAACAGAGAAGAGGGAAGGAGACAGGATGACAGCAGTTCACCCTGATAATTCACAGAAAGGAGAAAAAGTATTACCAAAAACTTATCAAATGTTTCAAAAGCTTGCATTCACCATACAGGCCCAATAGTATAAAAACAAAGTTTATTTTGACAAGATTTAGAGCATGAACACTTTAAATTAATAAATAAATGAAATCTGCTTTGTGTTCAGTTCCCCAAGACTTATTCCACATACGTAAGTGAGTGACTACAGCAAAGTCAAAGCCCTAAATTTTCTTTTGGGGGAGGGGGAAGGGGTAAATGTTAATCATATGCCAAGATAACTCAAATGACTACAGCTACTATCTTTAGCACCAAACACTTTGTGCTTTCTAGACATCTCTTACAAAATGCCTCAGGATCTGTATACTATTTTTCCAGGCCTGTGAAGAAAACACAGACATCAATCGGGGCGCCTGGGTGGCTTAGTCAGTTAAGCGTCTGACTTTCGCTTAGGTCATGATCTCATGGTTCATGGGTTCGAGCCCCACGTTGGGCTCTGTGCTGACAGCTAGCTCAGAGCTTGGAGCCTGCTTCTGATTCTGTATCTCCCTCTCTCTCTGACTCTCCCCTGCTCACGCTGTCTCTCTTTCTCTCCTAGAAATAAATAAAACATTAAAAATTTAAAAAAAAAAACACAGACATCAAAAGGCTAGGCCATTTTGCACTACTACACAATAGTCAGCAACAGAGTAGGGTTAAAGTAAGAATTCATCCCCTCTACTTTAGCCAGAATGGCTATTTCTTTCTTCTCTATCTCTTTTCCACTGCATTCATCGTCCTGACCAGTTTAAAAAAGACATAAAAATGTATCCTGGGGGCTCCTGGGTGGCTCAGTGGGTTAAGTGTCTGACTTAGGCACAGGTCACGATCTTATGGTCCATGGGTTTGAGCCCCATGTCGGGCTCTGTGCTGACAGCTCAGAATCTGGAGCCTGCTGCAGATTCTGCGTCTCCCTCTCTCTTGCCTTTCCCAGCTTGTGTTCTCTTTCTCTCTCTCTCTCAATAATAAATAAACTTTTAAAAATTATTTTAAAATGTACTCTGTAATAGATATTTTTTAAAGGTTACTAACAGTAAAATAGATCCTTTTAACATCTCAAAATACCCGGGAATATCAGCTACTGAGGCTATTTTTTTTAACTGAAGCTAAGTGTCATATTTATACTATAAGCATAATAGCCATTCTAACACAAATGGTAAGCCATTGTTAAGTAGCTAAGGACCCTAAATGTACCTTTGATGGTCAGTTTTTGGAAAAGCTTAAAGCTTTTTTTTTCCAGCTGAAATCAAACATCATGTGTTTTCAGAACATTCTATTGGCATTCTGGGATCTGATTTTTGTTCTTCATTCTAAAGGTAAGTATTAAAGGTATGACCTTGGCCCAATCACTTATTCTCTCTAGGCTTCAGTTTCATCATCTTTTTTTATGTTTTTATTTTATTTTTGTGAGAGAGACAGAGCATGAGCAGGGGAGGGGCAGAGAGAGAAGGAGATACAGAATCTGAAGCAGGCCCCAGGCTCTTAGCTGTCAGCACAGAGCCAGATGCAGGGCTTGAACTCAGCAACTGCTAAATCATGACCTGAGCTGAAGTCAGATGCTTAACCGACTGAGCCACCCAGGAGCCCCCAGTTTTTATCTTTTAAAAAAGAAGAGTGGAGGAGCTGAATGAAGTTCCCACATAGTTCTAAAATTAAATGCTTTAGTGCTTTAAATTATGTAATGTCTATAGGTACAAGTGCATTTGTCTGTCTAGAGACATTTCCTTTCCATTAACCATTAGCATGATGACTGAAGTGTTGACCCTTTGAGTCAATAAATTGTACCCTGCAAAGCTGAAACATCAATAAAAGAAGGAACATGAAGCTACTACCCCTTTTCAATCTATAACCAGAAGAACAAAGGGATCACTCAAAGGAAATAATGAAACTTCATGCCTTAAGAGGACTTTTAGCAACAACTCTCAAAGGACTTACTCGACAATACCAAAACTAAATGCTTATTCTAACAGTTACACAACTACCTTGTTTCTTAACTGTATTCTATTTTTATTAAGATGGCAAAAATGTCCCATGGAACAGGGAATCATTTACTTTAACAAGTGTTTTGCAAACAAAATGTAGCTTCAAAAGGAAATTTGTTTGAATGTTACTTAACATCTTAAAGTCATCAAAAGATTAGAACCAGGAGGCTCCTTAAAAGGTCTTGTCATACAATCCACTTGGCAAAAGGGAATGATGAGGACCGGAAAGTTAACTTTAATTGTCCAAAACACACAACCAGCCACTGTAGTTGGGACCGGAGCCAGAATCTCTTGACTTCAAATACAACACTCATACTTTCAAGGCAAATATCTCTTCCTACCAAACTTCTGACTTACCAATTTCCATGATCAGGAGCAATATAAATTTGTTTTATAAATACTAGCACATAGGCTCCTGAAATCTGGACCACAGGAACATTTTACAAGATATTTTTCCCAGTTACATGAACAACACACCTTTTTTTCTTTTTCGGGGGAGGGGGAGTGTTTAGAAGTCAATCTGAAAACATTTTCTCAAGCATCTGAGTGACTGCCACAACAAATATTTACTAGATTAGATACAGTTTATATTAAATGTTTACATAATTTTAGTGGTAACAGCCTATTCCGTAGGACTATATTGCATAATGCTATTTCATCTCTTACCAGAGACATCAACTATCTCATCCACTGATTCCTTTAAATTGTACAAAATTGACAGAATCAGAAATATACAGCCACTTCTACTTTTAAAATATTGCCCAAGCTTATACTTAATTAAATACTTGAAACTGCAAAGAGAAAAAAAAAACAAAAACTAAAATTGGTGAAAACATTTTGAAAAAACTAGCATCTGTAGCTATAAAAAAAACTAAAGCGAATCTTGGTGACAGCATATTGCATACAAAAAGTCTAAATCAAATGGTCATCCAATGATCAAACCCAAAAATAAAACAAGCCCAATGTTACTCAACAAGGTGAGAGCTCGGAGGTAATAATACTAACCAGAAAATAAAGTATTATGTAGAAATACAAAGTTTTCTTTTAAAGTCAAAAGGTTCAATCAATTAACAGAAAAAACTGAGGAGGCATATAATGCAATAGCAACAATTAACAGAAATTTTACATGAATTTCCCTCAAAAAGTGAATTCTAGAAAATAAAAGGCCTTACAAAGAACTCAAAGAAGATGTTGTTGTCGACATACTGGTACTCAAAGAAGACATAACCTGACTTCTTAAGGTGCACAGCATAGATCAAAGATACCGTGCAGTCATCACGATTTGACTCTATGTAGTTTCCACGAGGGACCCACGAAGAGCTGTGGAAACAAAACATTTTTACATTAACGTTCAGAAACCTCTTCTGTTCACAAGTTATCTAGCTCAGTTTAAGAAGTAGTTCCATCAGCAAAGCACAGCAGAGAAGTCTAAAGCTTTTCTGGAACTCAAAGGCCAACACATTACAGGGAAAAGGACTTCCTAAATTTTGGTAAGGTTATGTGATCCATTTGCAAAGGAAACTGCTATTTTCCACCAAAAATTTGATTACTAAATAGATGACCACAAACTGTAATTGTCTGAGGTAGAATTATTCTCTCAAACAACATATGAAGTTTTATTTATAAACATATATACCTGGCAGGGAAATGAGGGCGTTCCTTGATATGAAAGAAAGAACAGTAATTGTAAAAATCCATGTAGAGTCTAAGTAAAATATAGATCACAGTTTCAAAGTATAATACAGGGGTAAGAGTCTGGTTGGAATTTTTATCTCAAAAAGGTGAAAAATTAAGGAAACACACTGGTGAACAAAATAAGTTGGTGGGGCACCTGGGTAGCTCAGCCAGTTGAGCATTTGGCTTGATTTCAGTTTAGGTCATGATCTTGTGGTTCGTGAGTTTGAGCCCCAAGTCGGGCTCTGCATGGACAGTGCGGAGCCTGCTTGGGATTCTCTCTCTCCTTCTCTCTCTACCCCTTACATGCTCACACACATGCATTCGTTCTCTAAATAAAAATAAAAAAATAAATAACATGAAAAATTTAAGTTGTAAATCTAACCATAATTCTTAGATAAGCCAATAGTGAGTCACTTGTTGACTCTTTGGTCAAAAATATTTCTAACCAAATGTATGAAAGCACAACTGAACACCCTTCTCTTCAGATGTAACTGTTTACAAGGATAATAATGAGATTTGGAAAATTCTTTTATTTCTTCTAACAGAACAAAATCTGAAGACTGAGATCTTCACATCCCAATATGACTCACTAATTAGTATTTGGATTTGCCCTTATTCTTTCAGTGTTAAACTAAAGAAAATACATGAGCCATATTCAGGCACTGAGAATACACAATGCAGGACTGAGATTCTTGAGAGCAGGAAAATGCATGACTCAAAGCCCAAATTGACCTTGACCTCACTTTTCAGGACACTTTCCAGACTGTGGCACCGGGAGACAGCTCTCAAGCAGAGCGCAGGGTCTCACTGAGCTGAAGAGCAGAGATGAGTCATTAGGGCAGCTGAATCATTATAGGCCTGAGAATCAGAGAACAGGGCCTCCAGAAGTCCATAAGTAGTTCCTCTGTAGGTCATGGGCTTGAGACTGGAGTGTGGAGACACAGCAGAGAACAGCCACTGCAAAGCTGAGACATAATCACAGAGCCCACTTTAATGGGAGTCACTGGAGCCCCAAGTCAGCCAGAGAGGCAAAAATCTGATAACGATATTGGGCATTTACGTGAGACCCCAGAATGCCACACCTTGGGAAATAAGGGCCATGCCCTAAAGCATGTACCAGCAAACCTTTTCATAATGGGCCAGAGACTAAATATTTATTATTGGCTTTGTGGACCATCCGGTCCTTCCTGAAATACTTCACTCTGCTGTTGTAACTGAAAAGTGGCCACAGACAATGCATAAATAAATGAGTACAGCTGTCTTCCAATATAACTTTGTTTACAAAAACAAAGAGAGGGCCCATAGGCCACAGTTTGCCAACTCCCTCACTAAAATAAAGGCTGTGACCTAGAACTCAGTGCCAAACTAATACAGAGCCACCCAAAAAATAATAAAACCAGGCCTAATGAGATCAAGGTGTACTTTCGGTACATAAACTGCCTGCCAGAACATAATTCAGCCCTCTTAAAATAAAGGGAAAAAATAATCCACATTCTCTATACCTTAACATTCACAATGCCCAAGATGCAATAAAAATTTACTAGATATGCAAGTGGGAAAATATGACCCTTAACTGAGAAAAAAAAAAGACAGTAAAAAAAACAGACAAGTAGTTAAGACAGTTCTTAAACATACAGTCAACTATAAATAAAAGATGAATACAATGAGTGAAGAGATAGAAAATCTTGAGGACTTTAAGGGAAATAAGAGCCATAAAATAAACTAGAATAAAATTCTCGAACTGAAAAATCACAAAATGTAAAATTTAAAATTCACCAGATGGGCTTCAGAGCAAGTTTGAGACTGAAAAAAAAGGAAAGAAAAAAGGATACTTAGTGATAGAGCAATAGAAATCATGTACTCTGAAATATGAGAGAAAATTTTTGAAAAAAAAATGAGGCTCAATGACTTTTAGACAATACCAAGTGGTCTAACCTACATGTAATTGGAGTCAAAGAAAGAAAAGAGGGAGAGAAAAAGGCAGAAAAACATTATTGGTGAAGGAAGTGCTAAAATAATTCCTAAATTTGGTGACACTATCAACCTACCAATCCAAGAAGCTCACTAAACTTGAAGTAAATACAACAAAACCAGTGCTAGACATGTCATAGTCAAACTGTTGAACCCCAAAAATATGGAGAACATTTTATAAATAGAGAAATTAAGGCACTTTAAATAGAAAGGAATTAATCATAAACAATACAGCTAACTTTTCATCACAAATGAGGGAGAGTTCATAAGGTAGTGGAACATCTTTAAGGCATAGAAAGAGAAAAGAAAAGCCAAGAGCCCAATGTCTACGAAAATACTCTTCAAAATAGAGGCAAAAAAATTTTTTTTTCAGGCAAACAAAAGCTGAGAGAATTTGTGAGCAGCAGACCTGTATTATGAGAAATGACAAAGAAAATTTCACTGGTTGAAACAATAATCCTAAACATTCAGATCTATATAAAGACAGAGGAGCAGCAATAATGGTGACTATGTAGACAAACATCTAAGCTGTATTTTTTCATCTCTCTTTTTTTAAATTGTGTTTTCAATGTTTGTTTATTTTTAAGAGAGAGAAACAGAGCATGAGCAGGGGAGGGGAAGAGAGAGAGAGATACAGAATCTGAAGCAGGCTCCAGGCTCTGAGGTGTTAGCACAGGGCCAGATGGAGGCTCAAACACATGAACCATGAGGTCATGACCTGAGCTGAAGTCGGACATTTAACCGACTTAGCCACCCAGTCACCCCTATAGTTTTTCATCTCTTTAGTTCTTTTAAAAATAACTGATTATTTAACATACATTTCATTGTATTATAGGGTTTATAATATGTTTCTAAAGATAATACATGACCATAGCACACAGATGAGGGTCTAACTCTAACCACACTGCTGTCAAGTTTTACATATTTTGCAATATGCAAAAGTACAATAATAACTAATTATACTATCAGAATGCATATTGTAATATGTAGCTTTTACAATCAAGATTGGCAAAGATATCTGAAGATATAAAAAACATTAGCCATAACAGAAAAAAATTGATAAATTGTAATTTTTCAAATTTTAAACTTTGGTTTATCAACGACACCATTAAGAAAATGAAACGGCAAATGCCACAAGCTGGGAGAAAATATTACACATACGTATAAGTATTTGTGTATGCATGTATATATTAAGTATTATATAAATATATACATGACAAGAGCTCATGTCCAGAATACACAAAGATCATGTATAGCTCAATAATAAAATGACCCAAAAATAATACAAAATGGGCAAAACATGTTGACATCACACATACACACAAAAAAATTAAACATGTGGACAATGAACATAAGAAAAGTGTTCAAGAGAAATGCAAATTAAAACCACAAGGAGGTATCATTTCTCACACACACACACACACACACACACACACACACACAAATAGCTAAAATAAAACACGACTACAAAACAAAGTGTTGGTAAATGTATAGTGTAACTAGAATTCAAATGCACCACTGGAGTCTATAGTTATATAACCATTTTGGGAAACTCTGACAATTCCTTACAAAGTTCAATGCACATCTTCTATATGACCCAACCAATTAAAAAGAATTAAAGCAAGACGGGATGAATGGATAAAAGAAGGGAGGGAGGGAGCGAGGTGATCATAACAATATCAGACTGAAATTCACATTGAAAAAAATTACACAAGACAGTACATTGAAAAAGCTGTACTCATCATTCAACTTCTTTGATGAATAAACTACATATTCTAAGTAGAAAAAGAAGCCATGTCAATATCTACTGCCCATTAAAACAAAGATCTGAGGTACCATAACATCCTACTAGTACCCTCCTCTAAAGAGCTCTTTTGTTTAAAAAAATTACATTTTAAAAATATATACACATACATGTATGTGCATTCATATAAATGCATATATATTAGATATTAATGTTATCTAATGACACAACCCAATATATATAACAAAATAATGATTATCAAGAGAGTAAAAATGTCACCTGGTAGATAGAGAAAGAGCAGTGGAAAGCAAGAGGGATTCAGGGAAGGTAGGAAGGAGAGAACACATCTTTTAGCACAGCTAAATAATTTCCCAGCATCCTTAGCTCATGGCAAAAATGTTCAGTTCCTGAGAAGCCATTCTTGTTGGAAGGTAGCCAGAGGCCTAACATTTAATTATTCTATACATGGCCTTATAGAAGGAAATTTTATACAGTGGTGAATACAAGAGAACAGGAAGGATTACAGCCCAAAAATAAACATTTTATATCTTTTTAAAACAATTTAACATTCCGCCAGTGCTGTCATTGGCAGAGCTAATAATCCCCTAAAGAAAGAAATTACAGCACAGGTAACACAGTCGATAATATCGTTAATTATTAACTCTGTATGGTGACAGAGGGTAACTACAGTTATCATGGTGGACATTTCATTATATAAATGTCAAATTTATATTTAGACATGCAAATTTATACTGCATGTCTAAAAGTGCTGTATAATATGCCAACTATACTTCAATTATAAATTTTTTTATGAAGGTAGAAATTAAGCAAAAGAGCTTTCCACTTTATTTATTTAACCTACTCTCTCTTACAGGGGATTGAGTATCTAAATGAAGATTACCCATTCTTCCTTTCAGAGGAAAAGAAAAATAAATCTAAACGAATCATTAAAAATCAGAGAAGGGTTGGTAGAAATTTCACTGACTTGAATGTTACAAATTTATTATCAGAAAATTAATTTGTTTTTCTAATAGCCTTACTGCATTTTTGTATAAGATATCTATTATGCCCTCAGAGCAATTATTTTAACCTCATGAAAATTCAGCTACATTATTTGTAGTGACTGTCTAAAAGGAAAAAGAAAACATGATCCTTTGCACTTAGTTTATCTATAATCCCAATCAGTACTAAGATTATCTCTAACTTCTTTCTGGAAAAGAGCAACTATACCCTTCTAAAGTATTCAGTCAAGATCCAAAGACCCCCTTGGATTCTTACTTGTTACAGCCATCTGGCCTGCTGTCAGAAGGGCCGACCACGGTGTCCATGAACGTTGCAACGTTGGAAAATCCGGCTGGCAATTCATCCCATTCATCAAACTTGATGCCACTGCCCAAGGAATAGGTACCTTCGCCACACTTACTGCACACCTGGTTTTTCATTTCTAGATACTCTCCAGAAGCACAGGAGAAAGCTGGAAGGCAGAAGAATGTAGACCCCATTAGTCACTGCACTTCTCCATCAATTTTGTCACCAGGTTTTTATAAAGCTCTGATCATGCTACATCCTAATCAAAGCTTTTCTTAAGTTTACTTATTTATTTTGAGAGAGAGAGAGAATGAGCAGTGTAGGGGCAGAGAGAGAAGGAGAGGGAGAATCCCAAGCAGGCTCCACAAAGTCATGTTAGCACAGAGCCAAATGTGGGGCTGGATTTCACTAATTGTGAGATCATGACCTGAGCTGAAAGCAAGAGTAGATGCTTAACCAACTGAGCCACCCAGGTGCCCCTAAAGCTTTCTAAAGCTGCCCCTATTACTCAGTCCACTTCACAATTTGCCCCCAACATATTTTCCCAGTCTAATCTCTTGGCCCATCCTCTTCCAACCCTAACAAAATTCCTATCATTCCCAAATGTTTTCACCCTTTGTGTCCCTACTGTGGTCATCTTTCTCCAGAGAAGCTAACTAATCCATCCACTCCATTTGGGAAACTCCCATTCCTAACTCAAAAATAACCCTCTTCAAAAGACCTCCTGCCCCAACTAGGCAGACAGTTGGTCAGTTGTGCCTCCCTCTGTGCTTCTCATAGCACCTGCATTAAGGCGCATACACACACACACACACACACACACACACACACACACACACACTTACTCATAAGATGATATATATGTGTATCAGTTGATGTGAGACTTTGAGCTTCCAGAAAACAAGGATCATTAGTTTCAGATTCCTAAATCTATATGGCAAATACTAAGTCCAAATAAAAGGTTGACCCAGTGAGTGAGAACTAAACATAAAGGGGTAACAGGAAGGGAGTGTTTCTCATGCAAAAGCTAAATCAGTATCTCCACTTTTTCGATAGTCACAACTGCGACAGTCATTTCCACAACCTCCATCTTCCTGCTGACGTCGAGCTCTGTGCTAATTCTGAGAACTAACCAGAGACAGCAGGCATGGACAATGTGAAAACGAGTTATACCAAAGAATGTAGTTGTGCTGCTGAGTTGTTACAATTCAGCAAATGCAAACCTATGTCCCCCCATGTGTGGCTCTGTGTTCAAAGTGTTATCAGTGATACTAGTGACTTAGAAGCAAAGAGCCTTCTAAGAATTTAGTGAGGATATTAAAGAAACAAGACCTACAAATAAAATAAAACCTCCAAATTAACTGATAAAGAAAAATGATTCTCCCAGAAGACAGGGAAGGAGCAAAGCCTCACATTTTGATAGATTCTCCTTTATAACATATTTGGATACTTATCAAAATAGATCAACAAGTTAGTTTTTAAAAAATAAAGAATTAGAGCTAAAACCCACATTCATTTACTTACTGATCCACTCAAAAAAATATGTTTTTCTTCAGAAGCTTAATTTCTCTGTACAGCGAAATTCCAACTCTCAACATCCCCAAATTAGTACAACATAAGAAAATAAGAAAAGATTAGGCAAAAGATACTGCATGCTGGCCACAAGGTCAAAACCATCCTAGAACCAGGTTGTACTATTTCCTATGACCTTAAGTGAGTTACTTCACCTCTCTGCCTGACATTTAGTAAATGCTCACTATATGCTATTATTATCACTACCAGCACTACCAGCAGAGAAACACAGTAATGGAAAAAAAAATTTTATTTCACTTTCTATGGTTTAAAAGTTTTCTAGTAAACTGATAAATACTAATAAGAAACCAAACACCAACATCACCCTAAATCAAGGGTCAGCAAACTACTGCTCACAGGCCAAATCCATCCTGCTGCCTGTTTTGGTAAGTTTTACTGAAACATAGTCACCAGATGCCTGGATGGCTTAGTCAGTTGAGCATGAGACTTGGGCTCAGGTCATGATCTCATGGTTCATGAGTCTGAGCCCTGCATCGGCTCCACTGTCAGTGCAGAGCCCACTTCGGATCCTCTGTCCCGCCCCCTCTCTCCCTCCCTCTGTCTCTGTCTCTCTCTCTCTCTCTCTCAAAAATAAAACATTGAAGAGAAAAACATATACACAGTCACAACCATTCATTTATGTATTGTCTATGGCTATGTTTGCACCACATTGGCAGAGTTGAATAGTCGCAGCAGACACTATGCCACCTGGTGAGCTGAAAATCCTCTCTCATAAAATAATCTTTGAAGATAGTTTACTTTAGTGTCCCAAACTGAACTTTTAATTAATGGCAAGTAATATTTTATGAGTTGTTATAAGGGACTCTAGAAGCTAAGAAGATTGTGTTGTGTTATTTCAGAGTGTTCACTGCCCTGTTAGAGTCATTAAACATACCCTCAACTCTTTCAGAGGTGTGTCCTCTGTAAGACCAGAGGAAGGCTGAAAGATGAAATTGACAGTGAGGTTTCTGAGTATTTATTACACAGTCAATTCTTTCTATCCATGGAAAATACAGGGTTAGGCTCCTATGAGACTCTGGCCACAAAATCTTCAGCAACAGAGCAATACATAACTTTGTTTTATGTGTTTCAGTTGAAAAATATCATATTTAATATATATTGTTCATTCATTAACATTGAACTTATGGCCAACAGCACTATAACTCATCCTTGAACTAAGCTTGTTTAACCCATGTATTTTCTCTACAAGGCACATCACGGCCTCTTGCACTTAGGAACACTAGCCAGCACTTCAGCTCATTTGGGGGCCATTTTACACAGTAAAATCACCCACAGAAGTATAAGAATGCAAAAAGAAGAAAGTGGCATTAAATAGACTGTGAAGAGGACTCTTTTTGATACTATAAGAAATATGGCAGAATGTCATCTTATTTGACCTCAGCTGAGACCAGGTGACTCAAATTTTTAAAGCTCTATACATGTTTGTAAATGACTGTGAAAGTATTATTTGTATTGATTGGGGGGGAGAGGGGAAAAGGGGTGATGGGCATGAAGGAGGGCACTTGTTGGGATGAGCATTAGGTATTCTATGGAAACCAACTTGACAATAAATTATAAAAGAAAAGGGAAAAAAACTTCAACTGCCTGCCAGGTTTATAATTATAATTCTCACAAAAGAAGGGAGAAAATGGCATCTGGGAGAAACTGAACACAACACACTGAGTCCAGCAAATCTCAGCTTTTCTTTTTCCTCCCTCAGGGCTAGTGATGAAGAGAACACTTGAAGACTACCTTTTCACATTTTTGCTAGTGAAATCCTCAGAAAAGAAAAAAACTACATCTCATTTCACAAAAATGCATAAATACAAGTGCATGAATACAAGTGCATGCATACAAACCAGTTCTGGTTAATATCTCTAACTCACTCTTCTTTGAAAAGAGGATTTAGTGAAAGCATTGCCCTTGCATCTCTGAAAACCAATTCTCACCTCTAACATCCTTTCCAGTGGATGGGTCCTCACACAGCCCTGTCAGGTAGGACCATATGACTGACACTGTCACTGCACTTCCTCAAGGGGACTGATTAGCCAGAGTATGATGCCCCCCCCCCAAAAAAAAAACAAAATAACTCCTTGGCAGGAAAACTGATTTGTATAACATGACAGATAACAATCCCATTAAACTAGTTTCCAACTTTTTATGAGAAAAAGCTAACTAAGGTAGTTTTCATCTTTAAAAAAAATAACAGTTTTTATTATGGCTTCCTGACCTCAGTGTTTACTGGGGGAGAAGACCAATTTCAGTCCATCAGGCACAAGATACATAAGTTTTATAGAAAAAAATCCAACAGTGAAGGTCAAGGAAAGGAAAATATTGAGAGTACTTGATGAGGTCACGAAAGGGGGCAAAACGATGCATTTGTGAAATCAGTTTTCTCAACTTCCAATTATGTCCTAACACTTTGATTCTTATCATTGTGAAGTTTGCCTCTTCCTTAGAAGATGTCAGTCACCCTCTACTTCCTAATATGATTCTGTAGTTTTGAATTTCTCATTTCCTTATAAAACATGCTTTCCAGAGGACCACCCTCAGCCTAATTCCCACAGAACACCATAAGGGATGCAAAGGCTGATTTCTGAGCTGTTCTTTTCATAATCCCATTCACTCAGGCCTTTCACCTGCCTTGTGTGTTGCAGAGTCCATTCAACTACAACACCCTTCCCACCTGGAACTTGATGCATCAACATTCCAGACAAAGCCTACTGAGAACAAAGCGTTCCTCTCCTTTTCCATATAGAACAAATTTTCACAAATCTGATTAGATCTCTGTGTTTCACTTACAGAATGAAACAGTGAAGTCCATCTCTAACTTAGGACACCACAGTTATTTAATTCACAAACATTCCAGGGTTCTACAGCTTTCTTAAGAGCCAATAGAGGGCTACAGCTTCTCTTTTCTTGGCATGAATGAAGAAGGACCCTATTCTAAAATAAGAATTTGTATTGCTGAGGATCGCCTGGCTGGTACAGTCAGTGGAGTGTCTGATGCTTGATCCCAGGGTGAAAGGGTGGTGAGTTCAAGCCCCACGTTGAACGTGGACCCTACGTAAAAAAAAAAAAATAAGTTCTACACTTGAAGAAAGTACCAATTTTTTCTAATACACATTAAATAATGAAAGTATACTATATGTATTAAACACTGATAATATTCTAGGCACAGAGAAAAAATACTAACTAACCAACTTTTTGTTGTATATGAGTATACAACTACAAATAAGCCCTAAATTCTGAATGTTATTCTCTTACCTTTCAGAGAAATAGATACAATTAAGAATGTAGGGGCACCTGGATGGCTCAGTCGACTGGGTGTCCATCTCTTGGTTTCAGCTCAGGTCATGATCTCATGGTTCATGAGTTCAAGCCCTACATCAGGCTCTGCGCTGACAGTGCAAAGCCTGCTTGAGATTCTCTCTGTCTCTCTCTGCCCCTCCCCTGCTCTCTCTCTCTCAAAAATAAATAAACACTAAAAAAGAATGAAATCAGGGCACCTGGGTGGCTCAGTCGGTTAAGCAGCCGAGTTTCGCTCAGATCATGATCTCAGAGTTCATGGGTTCGAGCCCCGCATCAGGCTCTGTGCTGACAGCTAGCTCAGAGCCTGGAGCCTGTTTCAGATTCTATGCCTCCCTCTCTCTCTCTGACCCTCCAGTGCTCATGCTGTCTCTCTCAGAAATTTAAAAAAAAACTAAAAAAAAGAATGAAATCTACAGCGAAATCAGTAACCCATTAAAATGACCTATAAAGCAAAGTATCTGAGCCTTTACATGCTATTTTTTAAACCATTTAGTTATCTGGATATTAACTTGCATTACATTTTATGTAATGTTATGGGAGCACGGATGTCTCAAGAAAAGGGACTAACATTTGTTCAGTGTATACTGTAGTATATTCCCAAGAATCAGGACACCATAGGAGTTAAGAACATGAACCCAGGAGCTAGACTGCCTGGGTTCCAATTCCCTTTCTGCCCTTGACCTACTTGTGGGAGCCCGACAGTGACCACAAGAAAGCCTGGTTAGGGACGCGGGGATGTGCCTGCACACGGGGCTCCCTGCCTGGGCAAAGCATGCCTGCAAACGGGGTGCTCTGCCAGGAAGCCTGCACACAATATCCNTTACCATTAAGTATATTGTTACGATACCTAGCACTGTAGATTATATGTATCAATTCATTTAACTTCCTCCGACACCCATGAATATCCGTCTCCAGGTCAAAGTCCATGGTATAAACACAGGAGCCTGTGAGATTGGCCAGAATCTCCATCCCCTCTTATATCTCCGACAGCCAGAAATGAAACTCTCAGAATGCACCCAGGGAAACCCAGTGCTGCTCCCAGTCTGCACCTGTGTCCAGGTTTCCTACGTCTCAAAGGCCACTTTGCATCCCTGAATTCAGCAACTTCCTTCAGGGTATGCTTCAAGATCCTCAGAGAATTAACATACATGGCCCACTAAATATTGCATTTATTGACTCAACCCTCAGTAAGGACACAATTTTTAACATGAAGTTGCTGAAGCTTAATTTTCCAAGGTTATTCAGCTGGTAACAGATGACTCTGAACTTCAAACTTGTATCTGCGTCACTGTGAGCCCTCTTCCTGTGAGTAGAAGTCATCCATTTTCCTTGGTAAGATCACCTCAGGTATTTATATCTATCATTCACTTTGCCCCAATATTACAAGTAATGCCATAAGTAACTTATTTACTCATCTGCTCTCTTATTACAATGAAAGGTCATGGAAAACAGCCATCTTTTAAAAATTATTTTTGGATTCCCACTGTCAAGAATATAGAAAATGATAAATGCTTGTTCACTGAATAAATTAAAGTTCAATAAATAGCTATGAACTAAATATTTTGCCCAAGATTTATAAGTTGGTTGCAGATCTGGGATTTAACCAGATGTGTATACCACACCTGACCATCAACCATGGAGGTCTTCAAACAAACACCAATGTAGTTAAGGCTGTAAATGTACCTTGCAGAACAAAGAAATTACATGAAACTAATTAAACCCAGGGGTACCTGGGTGGCCCAGTCGGTTAAGCATCTGACTCTTGGTTTCAGCTCAGGTCATGATCTCACAGGTTCATGAGTTCAAGCCTGCATCGGGCTCATGCTATCAGTGCAGAGCTTAATTGGGAATCTCTTTCCCTCTCTCTCTCTGCCCCTCCCCAGCTCGTGCGCTTACGTGCACTCACTCTCTCTCTCTCTCTCTCAAAATAGATAAACTTCATAAAAAGATATAAAAAAGAAATTAGTTAAGTCTAGTATAAGTAGAACCATATAAAAATTTACTAAATTTACTAAAAGGCACATGTGCTTACACCTGCATTTTCCAAAAATTATATATGCAGAAGTTAGCCTGTGGGGTCCAACTACACATTAGATAAAAGAGTCCTATAATCAAATAAAATTTGGCAAACTCTGAGTAAAACAGGATGCACTTAGCACACATGAAACGTTCTATAAATGTTTATTAGGTTTCTCAAAGACTTTAATATGAAAATGTTCATTGTAGTCCTCCATGAAGGGGATTCACCATTTTCTAAACATCCTAGTATTTCACCACAGAAAACTCTCCAACACTTTGTTTATGTGAAGTATTTCTTGGGATCAGTATTCCACGGAACAGACTTACAGCAGGGAATGTGACTGCCACTTAGTGCCCATGTACTGTTTGCCAAATGCACTTGCTGCTGTCCCAGTAACAACTCTTCACAGAACAGAAACAGACTATGAGTTGAATCCTGGGGAAAGCCTATATTTGCAGAAGCTATGATGCCAAGGAATGGATTTCTCCATCTCCCACTCAGGAAGCTAAAACCAACTCTCTCTCCAGGAGAATCCCTCCTCTTCTTTTACTTCTAAACCGAAATTGAAAGCTGTTCACTCAAACTGTCATGAGTTACTCGGGCTATAAATAGGTAATAATACAGATCTGAGAGAAACCAAGAAAAAAGGGAAAAAAATGTATTCAAGTTTTTTTCTAATTGCAACGTTAACGCTCTTTGATCCAAGATAACCAAATATTAGAACTTGATATAGATACTAATGCACAAGATTAAAAAAATGCCCACAAGACAGAATTGATGACCGAATTGATCCCAACATATCAAATGGAATTACAGCTATCTTAAATGGTCGTCCTTAATTAGAAAACAGTGTGCTATGGTTGTACTCAAAGTCATGACGAATAATTGAAGGGGAAAGCAACAGAAGATACTCCCAGGAGGAACAGGTAACTAGTAATGTTTACTTCCCCCTCAGTGCCCTAGACTTGTCTGAAAATACATAAATAGGTAAAGGAATTCTCTCCCCATTCCCAGTAGCCAGGCTTTTATTTCTAAGGTTTGGGCCTTTTTCCCAGTGAGACAGAGAGAGAGAAAAAGGGACAGAGAGCAATAGAGGGTGAGGGAGGAAGGAGAGGAAGGGAGACAGAGATGAGGTATGAGAGAGAAGATAAGATATACCCCCACTCGGGCAAGCATTCTCAAAAGTCTATTGTTTATGATGATCTAAGAAGGTCAAGGAGACCCCAGAGGGTCAAGGCAAGATTTTAGGGAATTGACCCAACAGTGATGAAGAGGCTGAGCAGGGATAAGGGTTCTGTCCCTTGCTCTGGGAGGATACAAGGAGTGTCTTAGTTCAAAAATGGCACGCTGCATGCGAGCTGGGCCTGAGTGACATCAAGACCTCAAATGGTGGATGATGCTCACAAACAGTGTCCCGGCCCCAGGCGTCTGGAGGACCAGTGAAGTTCTCTGGAGATAAGCCTGGGATTAGCAGACAGAAGGAGGGACCTGAGGGCATGCCAGTGACCTGCCCAGTGCAGGACTATCTGAGAGACTGAGGAGCTTGCCACCACAGAGGGAACAGGAAGACAGTACGGGGCCACTGCTGGTAACGCCCAGAGGCCTCTCCTTGCCGCTTCCTGAGCCCTACAAGCTTCCTGCTCACATTCTACCCAGGGCTCTAGCCCAACGCAGACCTCACCAGCCTCACTTACAGGAGCCTCACAGCTGGATTTTATATGATTTTCTTAAAGAAAGACTATACAATATAGCTTGCCCATCGATTTTCTGGGAAATTTTACAACGGCTACCCGAACACTCCTGTCAGCTTTTTCCTAAGGAAAGGCCTATATACTTCTTCTGATAAAAAAAGAATAAAACCTACCCGATTACATTCTGAAGCATCTATAGCAATTTCAACTGAGCCCAAACTCTGGGTTTGACTTCATTTAGATATTACAATATGGGGAAATTAAGCCCTACTCAATCATTGCCCTGCCCTAAATATTCTTCACTTATTTGAAGTTGCCACGTGTCATGTTTTTCTTTTCTTTTTCTTTGTGGCCCAACGACTAGGCCATATCACTGTGGCCTAACCGCTGAGTCTAGCACCTGAGGGCCCCATCCACCATCCAAGGTTGTGGTATCATCTAGGCACGGCTTACAAGAAGCATGCCAATCCAGAACCGTAACACTTGTATCCTCCTTTATCCCTGAACCACAAGAGTTTCTAAAATCTTCCCTCGAAGATATCCACCAACAAAGCTTTACATCTGCCATGTGGGAACCTGTAAGGTCCGCCATCCAAAATGGCAGTCTAACCCAGAGACAGGCTGTGATATCAGACACTCTTGAATCCCAGATCTGCCACATCCCAGCCATGTGACCTGTGGTAAGGTACTTCACTTCTTTAATTCTGACTTTTCCCATCAGTAAAATGGAAACACTGGTACCTCTCTGAGAGGGCTGTCATAAGGATACAATGGGAGAAGGATATAAAGCACTCAGCACAATGTTTAGCACCCAATTGGTACATGAGAAATGATAGCTATTATTAGCAATAGAAAATCTAGGCCACTGAGGAAATACTCAGTTATTACTATAACTGCCTGCAGCAGTACTTTAATGACTAGAAATGTGGTAAGCACCACGGTTAGGGTTAGGAATTAACTGAGCTGCTAAGTTACTTAGATGTTTTCTGTGGATTTTAAAATAATTTATATTTGTATGCTTTTACCATAGAAAGAAAAAGTCCCATATTAGAGGGCAGACCAACAGTTTCTAGAGCAGATATAATCATATTATGCAGAAATAAATGAAAATTCAGATTGCCAAGATTAAAAATGTCCCCAGCCATCACATCAGTGTTGTCATTTTTAAAGGTAGTATCATTTTCAAAGTAGTATCATTTTTAAAATAGGAACTAACAGTGACTTGATTACTAGCCAAAATTTTTTAGAAAAGTTCTAGCTATAGTGTCAGATTCATAACATTATCTTTGCAAGACTAGTAAATAATGTGCAAAAAATTCCCTGGCCATCTTCAAATAGAAATATTTCCTATTTAAGCATCAAATCTATGACAGATTTTTGAACCTTTGGCCAATAAATTTAATCAGTGACATGTTGAGTCAATGTTTAACAACCAGGTCTCAGAGGAAGGGAGGCACCTGATTTGTAGTTTGCAAATTTCCATGGTATGAAATATTTCATCCAGGTCTATTTCAAACTAATAATCAGTTTTCAAAAGCCAGTGCTAGCCAGCACGAGCACATCACCTGGATAAAAAATAGTGTTCATAATGGTTAGGAAGCCCATCCCAACAGGGTTGTTTACAAGGGAACCATGGAATTAGCTCACAAGTAAAAGGCAAATGTAGATAAACAATATACAGAATTTCTAGGAAAGTAACTGAAGCATTTTACAACAAGCTAAATCTGTAGGTATTTTTCAGACTATTTTCCTTTCACACTCAAATTCCCCCTTAGTGAGAGGTATAGGCACCTGAGAATACCCCAGCCTATATCAACTTATTCTGTACTGACCCTGCTATCCTCTTAAGAGTCTTGCTAGACTGAGGGGTGACTGGGTGACTCAGTAGGTTAAGCATCTGACTTCAGCTCATGTCATGATCTCATGGTTCGTGAGTTCAAGCCCTGTATCAGGCTCTGTGCTGACAGCTCAGAACCTGGAGCCTGCTTCAGGTTCTGTGTCTCCCTCTCTCTGTGCCCCTCCCTGGTTCTCAATGACTCCCTCTAAAATATAAATAAACATTAAAAAATGTTTTAAAAAGAGTCTTGCTAGACTAAAGTCTTCACCTGGCTACTAGGGTCCCAAGTTCTCTTGGTATTCATTTAATATCATTTACTAAAAATAATGGCTTTCTCCACTAATTTGCCTCATAGACTACTGCTGTCTTCCTGGCTTCCTTTCATCAGTAAACCCACCACCCGTGCCAATACCTTCTCTAGCCCATAAGAGAAACAGGTTCTATGAATGGGAAAAAATTAACTATCATTTAATAATTTGCTTATCTATCTGTTCTTTTATTTGGAAACAGAAAAACTTAGCTTTTAGAAATACCATTTGGGAGGGGCGCCTGGGTGGCTTAGTCGGTTAAGCATCCGACTTTCGCTTAGGTCATGATCTCGCGGTTCGTGGGTTCGAGCCCCGCGTCGGGCTCTGTGCTGACTGCCAGCTCAGAGCCTGGAGCCTGTTTCAGTCTGTGACTCCCTCTCTCTCTGACCCTCCCCTGCTCACGCTGTCTCTCTCTCTCTCTTAGAAATAACAAAAAAAAAAAAAAAAGGAAAAACCATTTGGGAGACAGCATGAAAACCAAAAAAAAAAAAATCTGTCTTTGTCTTACTTCTAGCTTTGAACTCCAATATACTCTGAGACTACTTCACTGCAGGAACCCATCGCTCAACAAATGAAAGGATTTTAAAAAGCAGAGTTTATAAATGAAAACAGATTTAATAACCTATTTCTCTATTAATTCATAATGCTGCACTTCCAACCTGTTTAGTTGCTAAAGACAAGCTATTGAATGTGATATTCATCAATTCTATCATCTATCTGTAGGTTATACTAAAAAGGCAAATTACAGGATTTCTTTGGCTTGGAAAAAAATAAACCTACTGCTAAATGGAGGAATTTTGTGCATAGATGCTGGTGATGACAGTGCAGCAATGAGAATGTACTTAATGCTGCTGAAGTGTACACTTACAGAGTGGTTAAGATGGTAGAATTTATGTCTGTTTTACCTAAGGTTTTGACAACTTTTTAAAAATGTAAAGAAAAAAATCTAAAGAGAAATTCTGCCACTCTGACTTCCAGAATTGCGACTAAGATGGTATACCAGATTTTAAACAAATTTTTTTAAAATAAATAAATAAAGGGTGCCTGGGTGGCTCAATCAGTTAAGTGTCCAGCTCTTGATTTCGGCTCAGGTCATGATAGCATGAACCATGAGCCCCATGTGGGACTCTGCGCTTACAGTGTGAAGCCTGCTTGGGATTCTCTCTCCCTCACTCTCTCTCTGCCCCTCCCTGGCTTGTGCACATGCTCTCTCTCAAAATAAATAAACAAACAGGAAGGAAGGAAGGAAGGAAGCAGGAAGCATCCTTTAACATTGCCTGTCTAATTTCAGACTTCAGGCATAAGGGCACTGAGTATTAAGAAGTTTTTGCTCTGCTAGACATCAATGCTATATGCTCATTTTTCTAAAAGTCTCGTGTACTCATTATCATTAGCTTCATGGGCCAAACGGATGTAGCTTAATCAGGAAAACAAACAGTCAAAAAGTCAAAACCTACTGCATTCTTTGCCTCTCACTGGGTCAGGCAGGCCAGAGCAGTCCATTGCAGAATTCGGAATGGCGACTCTCCACCGGGAGCCGCTGCTATCACATTCTGTATATTCAAAGTGGTAATCTTTCTGCAAACAATGACAAAAACAAGCCTTTGTTAGAGCCAGTTTGAATGGGACAACTGTGCTTTCTCAATCACACCCAACCTGCGTGCAGGCCTGATTCCAAACAATACTCTCTGCTTGACTCTCAGTCTCACCCTATTCCATTCACATCAAGCAGGGCGTTGCTTTTTGTTTGTTTATAAAAAATATATCAGGCCAGGCAGTGAGTAGACACTGAGGATATGAGGAGGGGCAGTCAATGCTCTCAAGCTGTGACCAATGACCTTGAGTCTCACCTCCCTGAAAAGCACACTAGAGCACACTTCCCTATCCCTTCTGCAGATATTTTTAAGCTCCAAGTAATTGATAGATATGATTCTAAAGAGCTAAATAATACTAGGAAACTGAATACCACCACTGTCCCTAGTTTTTCAGAGAAAGAAGAAACCATTCCCACTGACCTAATTCTCCGTTTAAAATTTAACAGCAGGTATAATAATTAATCATCCAAATGTTAGTAAAAGACAAACAGTTTTTTAAGCACCTTTCCCAGGCTCCATTCACACCCACCACAGCAGGCTGCCATCAATCACAGAATATAAAATAGACATTTATTACAAATGCCAGATTAAGACCAAACCCACTTATCTCTAGCTTTTGGTTGCTTTGATGTTTTCACAACAACCTCCCCTGGTCAGAAGCACATTCCAACTGTGAGGTGCTTGAACTGAGGGAGAACAAGCACCAATGTCACTGGAGCATTTTAAGAAAGAAAAAATTCTAAATCTTCCCCCGAATATTTTCTGTTCAATATCCTATTTATTCAATGAGTATCTTGCATGTTGCTGTTTGGATTCATTCACTCTACTTTGCCTCCCTTACTGTATCAGTGACCAAAGAGAACAGAAAAATCAAGTCCTATCAACATCGGGAAATCAGGTGTGTGAGGTGGGAAGGTGTATGTGTATGCTTACGCACGCACACGTGTGTACAAAGAGAAAGAATACTACTTAAGAAATGGCTCCTGAAATTGGAAATGTCTGGATGTGAATTCACATCCCACTACACCAAGTACAACCGGTATAATACTGGGCAAGACACTTGACTTCTCAAAGCCTCCATTTTTCATTAGTAAACTTAGAATAGTAATATTTCCTACTTTGTAATGATGCTGTGGAAATTAATTAAGATAATGCATGGAAAATGTTAGGCTGTGTTAGGCTAAAGTGAGTCAGCACTTGATGAATGGTAGAGTTATTATCCTTACGAAGGATGGTGAGGCTGGAGAGAATGATACGGAGAAAGGAAATAGTGAAGATGTGATAAAGCACAAACTGTTTCCTCTGCTTCAGTTTCTGCATATACTTAAGATAAAATGAAAAGGTGGAATTATCAGGCTGGAAGCAAGGTTTTTATGCTGCATTGAGACTCTGCTTCAGAAATAAAATTGAGTGTACCCTTCAGGCAATCATCTGTGAATATTATTTTTTCCACTCAAATATTTGACCACGCTTGACAACAGGTAATTTGAGATTAAGTTGACAAGATCCTGATTTCAAATATAGCTTACTGTCAGTTAAGGGCAAATCTACGTACCTAAAAAAAATTACTAAAAGCAGCCAAATGGGAAAAATTTTCCAGAGGAAACGTTGAGAAGAGGGAGGGAAGGAGGGAGGAAGGAAGGAAAGCACCAAAACTTCACTAAATGTAACTACCTGCAAAGGTTAAACACAGAAGTCATCATAAAGTAAAAAACAAACAACAAAACAACAAATGGGTGAAGAAACAACACACAACAAAGGTTAATTAACAATCCTGGGTTTCTAAAAACCAATCCAGGAAAGAACACATAATTATTTGGAACTAGGGTCAAAGAACACAGACAACTCATTAAAGATCAGTACAAACTAAAAAAATTAAACCTCGCCAAAGAAATACAGTTTTCATCAAGCTGACACAATGTTTTTAAAATCATGTTTAAAAGTTTTCTAAGGCTGGGGCACCTGGGTGGCTCAGTCAGTCAGGCATCTGACTCTTGATGTCCTGATGTGGGATTGAACCCCATGTCAGGCTCTGCGCTGACAGTGTGGAGCCTGTGTGGGATTCTCTCTCTGCCCCTCCCAAATCACACAGGTGCACCCTCTGTCTCTCAAAATAAATAAACATTAAAAAAAAATGGTTTCTAAGGCTGCAGTGCAGTAAACGGGGCACTCGTGTGCCTTCCATTGAAGAGTAAAGTGATATAACCTTTGTGGAGAAAGTGGATCAGTAGGTATCAAAGCTTTAAAGCAGTCAAAAATTTGAACCCCAAATCCCTCTGGTAGCACCCAGTCTAAGGGGAAAAACAGTTTATGTGCAAAAATACGCCTCATAGCTTCCATATAACTCAAAGAAGCATCATTCATAGTTGAACATGGTAGAACCATACGTTATTTATCTGATATTGTTCACATGCATCTACACCACTGAGTACTGATAACAGTGACCTGGTTCAGGAAGGACAGTTAACAATATGGCCATGGTTCAAGTGAAACTCTGACTGGGTGAGTGATCTAGCCAGAGATACCCAGCTGTTATGTCACATAGGTGAGAAGAAGTCAAACCTTGTGTTTATTTACCAGGGTTTTCAGTTTATATAATATCATTATGCTTAAAATAGAAGGTTACTGTTTTAAAGTGGAAGGAGTGGGAAAAGTTTCTAATAGAAAGCCTGATGGTTTGACAAGTCTAAGAGTAACCCTAAGGATGTCACATATTCAAACAGGATATGAGAACATGCAGAGAAGCAGAAACCACTGGCTTCCCCCCTACCTTTCACAGTTCTGGAGACAACATGGCCAACATCAGTACCACTGAGCTAAAATCAATGTGTCAGCCTCCCACCAGGGGAGAATCCACTCCTTCCTCGCCTCTTCCAGTGTCCGGTGGCTGCTGGCATTCGTTGCCTTAGAGTCTCCACCTCTACGGTCACAGTACCTTCTCCTCTTCTGTCTTAGCTCCCTCTGCTTTATTTTTATAAGTATACTTGTGATTACATTTAGGATCCACTTAGATAATAAAGAATAATCCCCCCATCTTAACTTATTCACATCTTTGAAGTCCCTTTTTCCATAAAAGATAATTCATGGGTTCTAGGGATGAGGACATGCCTACCTTCTCTGGGCAGGGAAGGCATTATTGAACCCACCATGATTCACCCTCTATCCCCAAAGGCACATGGTCCTCTCGCATGCAAAATATATCCTGTGTAGCCCAACATTCAGTAAAGTCTCAACCGATCGTAGCATCAACTCAAAATCCCAAACATCATCTGTATCTCATCAGCTCCAAAGTCCCAGATGTAATCCTCCAAATAAGTATGAGAAGACTCTGGTTATGATACACACTGGGGCAACATTCCTCTCCATCTGTCACCTGTGTTACCTCCTTCCAAAATACAATGGGTTTGGACCTTAACAACTGTTACAGACATTCCCATTCTAAAAAGGATAAACTGAAAGGGAGAAAGGAAAGGAATAAGCCAACAGTTCCAAGTAATTTCAAAATCTGGCAGGACAGAGTCCATTAGGCTTTGAGGTCTAGAAACCATCCTCTGTAGTTTACGGCTCCAACATCGGGGCCCAGAGCTCCACCCTCAGACTTGTTCTTAGGTTGTTTCTTGTTTTGCTTTGTTTTTTGAAAAGGAGAACATCTTTGCAGCTGAGTACTTTATTAAGCTGTTTCTTGCTTGTAAAATTTTGGGATTCCAACGGCCTTCCTCCATTTCATCTACCTCTCTGTTCCTTTCAGTTCAAGCTGGCAGTATTTCTGTTGATGTTATCAAAAACCTTGTGAGTCTCCTGTGCATGTCACAGGATTCATCCCATGATGGAGGGTCCTCCAAAGATCTTTCCTGGACAGTCCCATCCCTATTCCTGGCTTCTGCTGAGAGGGTTAAAGAGATGCATGAGTCAGACACCTAATTTCTTCAACACTAGCAAAAGATTTTGCAGACACATTCTCGGGCTTCTCTCCACAGCATACTTTCTTAATGGTGGGTCTCCTGATCTTAGCATCGTTTGGAAGCTGGACAAAATGAAAATTTCCCAAATCATCAAGTCTGGTTTCCTTTCTATTTAAGAATTCTTCCTTCTTTATTTATTTCCTCTCACATTTCACAATAAGCAGCAAAAAGGAACCAGGCCATACCTTCAATACTTTGCTCAGAAATCCTCCTCTGGAAATATCCAAGTTCATCACGTACAAGTGTTGACTTCCGCATAAGCATACAACAAAACTCTTCTATGTTTTCCACCACTATGTAACAAGGATCGTCTTTCCTCCAATTTCCGGTGGCATATTCCTCATTTTCTTCTCAGCCCTATCCACTAGCACCTTCCCTATCTCTACCAACAGTCTGCTTAGGGAAGTTTACATTTTCTCTACTGTGCTCCTCACTGAGCCCTCACTGGCAGATGTGATACATCTCTGCCAGCAGTCTGTTCCAGACAATCCAGGCTTTTCCTATAATGTGCCTTAAATTTCTTCCACTTTCTGTTCCTTACCCAATTCTAAAACCACTTCCACATTTTTAAGGATTGGTTACAGCACCTCCCCGCTCCCGGGTAGCAACGTCTGTACTGGTTTGCCAATGGCTGGTATAACAAATTGCCACCAATGTAGCAGCGTACAACAGCAGGAACCTCTTCTCACAATGCTGGAGGCCAGTAGTCCAAGCATCACTGAGGCATCCGCCAGGCCAAGCTCCCTCCAGCGATTTCAGGGAAGAATCATCCCTTGCCTTTTCCGGCTTCTGGTGGCTACCAGCATTTGTTAGCTTGTACAAATCACTCCAGGCTCTGCCTCCGTGGACACACTGCTTCCTTTCTCTTCCCATTGTGACTGCATTCAGGGCTCACTGAGATCATCTCCCATCTCAAAATTCTTAGACACATCTTCAAAAGCCTTTTGTTGTTGTTGTTGATGATCATGGAATGGTAACATTCACAGGTTCCAGGGATGAGGACTCGGGCAGGGGGGCGTTATTCAGCCTATCACAATCACCTAGTGTGGAAGAGCCTTGATCAGCCACACGCTTACATAATGGCTTTCTTGTTTCTCTTGCTCCCACTTATTTGTATGAGGAAGTCTTTCCTATTTTCATATCACACTGAGAAGATCCTGACCCCCATAGGTAAAAGTCAGGTAATTTGTTATCATCCTTGCAAAATAATGATGCTGAGAAGTCTGACATGAATTTCAAACGAAGGCCTCAGAATAAGCTAGAAGCTCATCAGGTCTCTTCTACCACTGCCTCTGTGTCATTCAGGTTCCCAGTTAGGAGATGAGAACAGCAAAGAGAACAGGTCAAAGGCATATCATATTTTCTAGCTGTAATGGCAGATGTCATATGCCAATTAATTTTCCTAAAATTCTTTATCTTATCTGCTTCCTCCCGCTTACTGACCTCTAAAGGACCACAGCTCCTCTGTTACAAAATGCTTAGGATTGCAGCAGGAAGCTTAATGTGTTTATTTATAATTTAAAAATATTGAAATGCAGACCTATTTGATGAAGAGGGCAACATTTAGGGTCAGGAATTGAGATTGTAGCCCAAGTCAGATGGGTTTTAAATTATTTAATAGGCTATTTCATCTGGGCTGATAACAGAGAATTTTCTTTAAAATCTGTGTCTGAAAGCAACCTTTAAATCCATACCAAAGATGTAAGAAATAGTGTGTTGCAGTAAAACCACTAAAGATACAATATATGCTCCTCAAATATTCAAATAAAGAGAATTATAGTAAATAAGTTTTCAGATTTACACATAATACCCCAAAGCTCTAGCCACAGACCCACTTAAACCATTGAGTATTTGCAGTGATCCCTTGGAAATGGGAATTTCTCAGGTGTTAAAGAGCTATTAAAAAGGTAAACTTTTTTTCTTATACCAATATAGAATACACATCAAAGATTTTATTTATCATTAATTAGCAAGTCAACCAATAACATGTTATAACCATTTCCAAGGAGAATTCAAAGAACACACATAAGCTGGTAACCAGGAAAGTGAAATGAACTAAGAGATGCAGAAAGGGTAAATATCTGGAGGGTAATGATCAATTAATTGCATTTCAAAGAATAAGACACACTCTCATTCCCATGGACAAGAGTCATTTGTATTACTGTTGGTTTCCTACAACTCAACAGTGTTGTAAAATAGTTCAAAGACAAAGGTATAGATCCCTAGAACGACTGATCATTCAAGCAAAGGGCACCACACAGGAATCTTTCCTGCCTATTTCAACATGTTGCACAAGTTTCCCTGACAAGATGCGCGGGCAGAATTCCTGATAATTTCAGGGCTCCAGACAGTTTAATACCAAACATAATGACACAAGTCACAGCGAGCTCTGAAGACAATGCAGTATCTGCTCACAAGCCATACTTTCCAAATCATAAGCTGGACAAAGTGCTTGGACCTACCGCATGCAGAAGATGGCAGCTATTCTGCAAATCCCAGAATGCTCGAGCATGGAGACACTGCCCCAAATAACAAAATGATGGGATCCTTTGAAAATTTTGCAATATAAATACGTGGGAACCAGAGAACAACCCAAAAAGAAAAAGAACATGGAATGACTACTGATCACCAAATACCAAAGGAAAGATGATCCCTCAACAGACATCATGGTACACCCCCCACACGCACATGCTCATTAATAAAAATATAGGCACAAACTCTCAAAAAGCAAAGACTCAAACTGTGTTATCTTACAACTAAAACACAAAATATGAGGAAACACTGGAATAAATACGGGAGTCCCCAAGTACCCCTGACAAACATTCTCCTTGACCAATCTTAGTGCAGGCTCCGCTAAACTGTCTTCCCAGGGAAGCCTTGGCCTTTGGGCGTCCTTGCCTATAACCCCCCACTTGTCCATGTTATATTCAAAACCAAACCCATTTCTGTACTAAGGTCTCTCTTCTGCTATTATAACAGCTCCCGAATAAAATCTGTTTTTACTACCTGAACTACCAAACAGTTTTGGCTTGCCATGACACCCCCAAATACAAAAGTCGTTTATATTTCAAAAGCTTCATGGCACCCACAAAAAACCTGGGGTATTGCCTCCCAAGCACGATGACAACTATTAGAATTTAATTACACATAGGCTAGCTGATGATTTACATAAATCTCACATATAAAAATAAGCATATATGCATACATATCTTGACAATATGCATATTTTATAAGACATTAACATATATAATGATTTATGCCTATAATAATATATATCATTTTTATATATTAACATTAATATATATCAGTCTTTACTATGTGGCACTTGAACTTGATTTTTTAAAGAAGTACTATGGCCTAAGTGCTATGGGGACAATCTAAAATAATTAAAACACATAGTCCTTGTACTCAAGCTTATGATTTTGTTTGGAGTGGACAGGACACACACATACACATGCACCACACCATATAATTTTATAAGAAAGCGTAAGGATTAAGGGCTCCAGAGAAGAACACAGTATCACAGGTCAGTATTCAACTAAAAATTCCTTCTGGTGAAAATTACCAACAAACATCCCTTACCTCTCCCATAAAGTACCATGTTGTTCCACTTCTCAATAAATTTATCCCAGCCAATTTGTCCCTAAGCCCTCTAGCAGATATCTATGGTAGAGGCCATTTCAGGCAAACAGGCTTGAGTGATGAACACAGAAAGGGCCGAAGTGATCAGCTAGCTGGCTGAATAGAGACAGGCCCATCAGGAGACCCACCTCAAAACATCCACAGGCCATAAATAACCAATGCGCTACTTACAACGAGTCACAGCTACTAAAAAAGGGGAAGATTCTGGGGTGCCTGGGTGGCTCAGTCAGTTAAGTATCCAACTTCAGCTCAGGTCATGATGCCATGGTTCATGGGTTCAAGCCCCATGTCAGGCTCTGTGCTGACAGCTCAGAGCCTGGAGCTTACTTCAGATTCTATGTCTCCCTCTCTCCCTGCCCCTCCAACTGCTCATGGTCTGTCTCTGTCTCTCAAAAATAAATAAATGTTTAAAAAAAATTTTTTTTGGTGGGGGGAAGATTCCATATGTCACCACACCTCCTCACCTTCTCCATTTTAAAACAGCCCCTACCCACGGCCTCGCTGCAGACAACCTCTCCTCTGCTGTCCTGCCCTCCACTCTCTTGAGGTGTATTCCACAAACTTCCATCGCCTTTGTTCTGCCTCAGGTGAATTCTTGTCACGACCATCACCACCGACTTCCAACACATCCGTCGCCCCACATTTGGAGGCCCTCATCTGATCAGGAAAGACACACCATTTAGACACAACTATTTCTTAGCACCCAAATGGCTTGGTTTTTAGTAACCATGCTCTCTGGAAAAATAAGGTAGAATGTGCATGATATGACCTCATTATGTAATAATTTCAGAGTCAGAACAGATTTCTGTGAGCCGGAACCATGTGAGAAGCCTTTGAGGAGAAAGCCCTGAAAGATAGAAGGGTTTGTACGCGTTCTAGTGCTACCAGCTCCTTCATAAGTAGCTAGTTTGATAGGGTGTGACAAACAGCGAGTCGAAGCCTAAAGGATATGCCTGAAGATACGCAGTGAAATACAGGAGCCTGAGGGTGGTGAGACAGATGAGTGACTGACTCAACTAATAATAAAAAAATAAATGAAACTGCCTGGTCTTCGGTGGAGGACCCCAGTGGAACAACTCTGAGGGTTGTTCGTGGCAGTGACCCATCGATGAGAAATGCAGCTCCCAGATGCTCCCTGCTTAGCTCCTAGAGTCAACTAAGAAATGACCACAGTTAATTACAGAGACCCAGTAGATGAGCACAAACTGTACTCAAAAGAAAAGAGGCAGTTAGAGACTCAGGACTCAAAGAAGAAAAAGCGTTGATTAATAAGAGAACACATACAGAGGAGTGGGACCAAAAGAAGCAAATATAATCCATTTTCTTCACAAAAGGTTCCTTTTCCTTGAAAAGGTTGAGAAGAGCAGACCCTGTATTTGAGGAGACTGCGGCTCCTTTGGGAAGAAAGCTCTCGAATCTAAGTGCTCAGCAAACAGCTTGGCACCCATATTTGAGAAAGCGAGGCAGCAAGAAGGACAAAGAACAGGAGCCTGTAGAGCCTCGCACAAATACTTCAACTCCAGTTCCAGTGAGTGAGCAAACTCACCCTCCTTACGTCGGAGGGTCAAAGGTGTGAGAATACTTACTGCAGACACACACACACACACACACACACACACACACACACCTTAAAATAAAAACTTCCTTAGCCCACATTATCAAGTACATGTGCACAGTAGCAATGTGCAGTAATATTTATATTCGGATTTCTCTTTTATAAAAGGAACGTGGAGTTACCATGGGAACCTAAGGCTAAATGAAGTAATAGGTATCTGATCTATTTATGACACATCCTCTTCGCCACATTTGCAGACACTATTGCTTTTGAGAAATTATTTTGACAAAGTTCAATATCTGTCTCTGTAAACAAGGCCTTATAAGTATTCAGTTCATTTTGTAAATCAATATATGTTTATTGAGCACCTCCCACGTGCCAAGTGTAGACACGTGGACACTGGGGATACTGCAGTGAACAAAGTGGCCTAGTCCCTGCTCTCATGGGGCTTACATTGTTATAATCAGTGAAAGTTCCCAGGGCTTCTTGGGACGATCCAGTCTAGACCATTTTCCTTCTATGATGTCTCAGTGCAGGCTTGTAAAGGGCTAGGCGAAGAACTGGAAACAACAGACCCAGATCCCAAGCTCACCTCTACCAGTGCGAAAGTGAGCGAGGGAGATGGAAGGGACCCCATCAGAGAAAAAGTTGTTGGCTTTTTTTTTTCCTTTGTTTCTCTTCCAGCTTCTGTTCTTACTAGGATATAAACCTCCACTCCACTCTGCATACACCTTGTAATGCCAATACCGTATGTCCTCCTTGTAAGGGACAAGGATTAATTTTATCTCTAGAACAGATAACATCTAGGGAAGGACCAGGTGAGAATGACAAGAGAAAGCTACCACAGGCATATTCCAGACCACCGGAGCTAGACACCTCCACACCAAGGCCCCCTGGCTCCAAGGAATAACCCCTTGGCTCTTGTCTTTACTCTAAGTGGTTCCTGGATGCCTGAGCAGATACGTGCACCTGACCACCATCCTCAATAAAATCCCCAAACAAAGACAAGATTCATGCTTCTTTCCTTTGTGAGTCTCCCAGATGCTCTATCCATATCTCCTCCCCCTATATCTTCAATAAACTCTGCTTTTATCTCCTGCTGGCTCACATTTGATTTCCATTGTGCATGAAACCAAGGACTCTCTGGGCTAATCCTACACCCCTCTGGGTCCTTAGGCCCAGCCTGCCTGCACCAAAATGTAAGATCCTGAGCAACTCAACCAACTGTCTGAACTCAAGTTCTTCTAATCTTTGAAAGAAAACTCTGTAGAGTTATAGTCTATATCTCCTCTTTTCATGGTTCTTAATAAAGGGGAACCAACTGCCTCCTGTACCACCCTGCACTGTCAGGGAAAGTTTCCAAAAATATAATATTCTAAACCAAGTCTATACATAAAGAAACGAAGAAAACTTCAGTTTTCTCAAGAAGTTTATAGTTAGACAATCTACAGTAGTACCAATATTGGAAATATTAACTTTAAGACTCTCATTAAGGGGCACCTGGGTGGCTCAGCGGGTTGAGCGTCCAACTTCGGCTCAGGTTGTGATATCACGGTTCATGAGTTTGAGCCCTGGGTCAGGCTTGCTGCTGTCAGTACAGAGCCTGCTTCAGATCCTCTGTACCCCCCTCTCTCTGCTCCTCCCTCACTCATGCTCTCTCTCAAAAATAAATTTTAAAAAGTCTTTAAACACATGCAATCACTATTTTATTATCTAACTACATTTAAACTTCCTGAATTAAATATGTATTTGTTTATCTTTGCTCCCACAAACCCACAAGAGTTTCTCAAGGGAGCAAAGAGTAAAATCCTAATACTTTAAGATGACAAAAATAAAAAGATTAGAAGTGAAAGTGACAATCAATGCAGATGTCAACAAGTTTTTGGAAGATGGGAGGCATAAGATAAGCTTTACGACTTATCAAAGCACGAAAGTCTGAAAGCTAAGGGCTACACAGGCAGATGATAACGAGAAGAAAGCCACTGTGAGCTGCAGGAACTCTCAGAACTGAAAGCACCAAATATCTCAGACAGCAAACAAAATCTACAAACAGCAAGACTGGTTGAAAACCTGTTTGAGAATGTAACCCCTCCCTCCCAATCCCCTTCCACATCATGACAAGAGAGAAGAGTGATTTCCTCTGGAAAAAGTGAGTAGGGAGTTTAAAGAGTCAGGCACATAAGTGCGGCAAGTGGAAGGAAAGGCCTCTTAACTGAAAATAGGGGGCCATGTGAACACCTACATCCTGAATGATGAGACGTACCTCACAAACATTTACCCATCAACACTTAATGCCAACACCTAGCCCACCAACTCCAACACAAGTGTCCTTTCCACTTGGACCATCATCCGTAAACACTAGCAGAGCTGCCTTCCTGCTCCCAAAGGAGCCCTCAGGGGCCGTGACACCTCACATTAGGACAGCTACCCTTATCACTTCAGCTGATTTTCATATATGCTTACCTTAGAACTGAGATTAGCTAGAATCTCAATCTTGCCCTTTGTCCACAAATATGATACTCATTTTTGTTATTAACAATAACACTCACAACATTTGCAGAACCTTATAAGCTTTCCAAAATAATGCTAATAACATTTTCTGACTCAAATTGGGCCACAGCATAGCCCTATATAGTAGGCAAGGCTCTTATCTCTGTCATCATGGCCACTGTCCTGTTTCCACCCCCACCTCCTGCAGCCTGGATGGCTGTCACCAGCAGCCGAAGTGGAATCCATCTTCTGCTCCTGTTCCCCCATGACACTCTGCAGCCAGCTCTAATCACCATCCCTGCTCAGAACCCTGCAACAACTTCCATTTGGCTGAGGAAAAAGCACAGAATCCTACCATATAAAAGGCTTTTCTTGATTCAATCTCTGCTTCCCTACATTTCACTTCTCAACCTGTATCCTGTGTGAAATATCAAAATGGGATCATATATGCTATATGCTATACTCTTCCTTGCCTCTAGGCCCTAGCGCATGACTTACTCTCTCCCTGGAAGGCTCTCTCTGCCCACACCTGCTAATAACCTAAGGACATGTGTACAGTAACAAAGCACCATGTAGCAGGCTCTCTTTCAGGCTCATCCCTAACATGTGTAGGATCAAGGGCAAGTGTCTAAAGTGAGGTGTCCTTTCCTCTTTTATACACACCCACACCTTGAACAGCCTCCACACATACAACAGACAATTCCCATTGTGCACCCACAGTCTGTCAGCGCCACTCCCACAGTCTACAATCCAGATGCACCTGGGAAAAGCCCATGAAGGCCCTGGAAGCAGACCTGGGCCCTTAAAGCATGCAATTCCAAAGTCATGTCATCTAGAGCATGGTATACAAGGGTAGGAGACAGGACATCAGGTGGGCTGCCTGGCCCACTGACTACACAACAAGAGGAGGGACACAACTGGAAGAGAACCAGAATTAGGCCCTCTACCGCAGAAGCCAAGGTAGGAGCCTGGTCTGCAGGTGGTAATGATCCCCACTGTATCACAACACCACACAAAAAAGAGATCACTTGACAGAATTTCCTAGGAGGGAGGAAGAATCAGTCTACCTTTGGAGGGGTTTCTTAATTAGAGGTAATAATTTTTCTTTTTTTTCCTTTTTTTTCTCCCCTAACCTCAATTAAAACTGCACAGTGGTATGTAAAAGGTCAATTTTCCAAAAACGGAAAAGCCAAGTCCTTGGACATCTATCTGTTTTAATTACGTATGGCTGCAAGCTTACCTGTGCGTAACTGCAACTATACATTTTGAATTTCCTTTAAATGTGTATTAATTTTTGAGAAAGAGAGAGAGAGGGAGAGAGAGCATGAGCAGGGAAGGGGCAGAGAGAGAGGGACACAGAATCTAAAGCAGGCTCCAGGCTCCGAGCTGTCAGCACAGAGCCCAATGCGGGGCTCGAACCCACAAATTGTAAGATCATGACCTGAGCTGAAGTCGGACGTTCAACCAACTGAGTCACCCAGGCACCCCATCAACTATACATTTTTCGTTGTGGATTAGGCTTAAACGGAAAAGGCACCTTTACTTCTGAAAAATTTAAGCAACTACTTGCTATTTAATAAGCATCAAGAGAAACTGTACCAAAAGTTTCAAAAATGTATTAAAGGGGTACTAGGCTTAGTCCGTTCAGTGTCCGACTTCAGCTCAGGTCATGCACGGTTTGTGACACTGAGTCCTGCACTGGCCTCTGCGCTGATAGCAAGGGAGTCTGCATGGGATGATTCTCTCTCTGCCCAACCCCCCCAGCCCCCACTCACACACACACTCTCTCTCTCAAAATAAACTTTAAAAAAATACAAAAAACTTGAAAATAATCTAAATGTGCATCAATAAGAGGCTGATTAATAAGTTATTGTGTACTCACGACAGGATTTTATATAGTCCATTCTAAAGTGATAATGCCAATGCCATATTTAATAACAAAAACATTTCTGATATTTAAGTAATATAAAGGTAAAGAAACACTATGTCTTAACCCTTTTAAAGTGTATGAGTATATATAATCAGCACATGGAAAAGTGACTCAAGGTATATATACCAAAAGGTTGACAATAATGAACTGAATGGTGAACATAGTGATTTCTATTTTCTCTTTTGTGATTTTGTATTTTCAAGTTTTTCTACAGTTAAAATGTATTATTTTCTCTAAGTTCATACCTGCTCTGCTAAGACAGACCAAAAAAAATGCTCATATTTCTCTTGACTTCAGGATAAGGTACCTGGTAGGCCATGCAAAAGTTCAAAGGATACTACTGAAGACTTATTCCATTACCACTCATTAGCACCACCACGGTCTAGATTTGTTTCTCTGATGAGTGTCAATCACCAGGCAAGGCTTTAAAGGCAAAGGTCCCAAGATATCGGTCAGACAAATTCTGTACGAGGTAACATGGAAGACAAGACCCAGAGCTTAAGCCCTGGAGAAGCAGGCAGATAGAAGGAGGACTCTGCTGCAAGGAGGAAAAAGGAAAATAGGAAACATCAGAAGGGAGGAAAGAGAACAAGGAGGTACAGGGGTTCTGAAAACACACTTGTGGGCTATCACTTGGGCAAGGAAGAGGCAAAGTCTACATCTCAACCCAGATGAGCCACTGGCCAAGTTCAGACAGAAAAGATTTATAAAAATGCATTTTAAATTCAAAAGCTAATAATCGTCAACGCTACCACTTGAAACTGAGCTTTACTTGTAAAGTGTGTCTACAGAAATAGCATAGGTGATAAGTGGCTCTGAACATTCTGACATCTCAATCATGTTTTTTGCTTGCAAATTTTGTGAGCTGAGTAAAAATAAGCTGCTTAAGTTCTTTTGCACTCAACTGATGCTATAAGACTCTCTCAGTCAACAGAATTTTCTAGAATCCTAATAAATCCTAATAACACCTACTGTCATAACTATGCTCCTAGAAAACAAACTTAAAATATCTATTAAAAGGTTTTTCTTTTTCATCAGAAAGAGTAAGAGTTGTTCCATCTGACAGGCATCTTTTTCCCAGTTTCAGGTAAAAGCATGCCCCTTGCCCTAATTACCCTTTGGGGAACTATTGTAAGATCCCGTGCAGTTCTGACTGGACAGCCTAGAATCCCCAGCTCTAATACGGACCTGCTATCTGCCCAATATCAGCAAACACTCACTGGTGTCTGCCAACATGGAGAAAGCCCACTACAGCCTCTTTTTCCCAACTTGCCCAAAAAACAAATTAAGACAAAACAAAACACAGTAGGTAGGTTGGGGAAGAAAACCAAAACTTGAATGACAACTCACACACTAATCCTTAGTTTGCCAATTTTCTTCTTCCTTTCTCTCCTGGCTTTGAGCCGAAGGTGGGCCTAGTCAGGGAACTGTCTTGTAGGTGCAGACCGCAAAAGTGCCAAGAGAATCCTAGCCTTCTGGCCATAAGACCAAGCAAAGTAAACTCTGTTAGGGGTATAATGGTGGACAGGGAAGAGGGGACCATGGACTTCTTTTTTTTCCCCTCTTTTTTCTCTTCCAGCCCTGCCCTAAGGCCAGCCCCAGTCTTAGACCAGCACTGATGCCACCTTAGTGACCCAGGCAGCTGAGACCCCAAGAGAAAACCCATTGGTCTGGATAAAAGAATGGGAAAGGGGCTTCTGCTGTGCAGAATTCTCGAGAAAATCCTTGTTCTTCTCCTTTCCTTCTCTTGCCACTTCACCGTAGTCAGGAAGAGTTACAGAAAAGCAGAAGGCTAAAATATGCAGTAATTCATCTTTCTGGCCACAGGAGACAGAAAAGGGAATCCTGAGGAAATATTCCAGAGTGACGGGGAAGGAAATGGTCCAGTCCTGTATACAGACCCACACAAGCCCCAGGCTTACCTCCAAGCGGAGCCTGTGTGGAATAGAGGAAAAGAATCACAGCACCGTCACAGAGAACTCAAGGAAGGTATAAACCACCACCAACTAAACCCTGAGGGGCTCAAGCAAGAGGCAGACAACTCCAACCACCCGAAGTAAAAAAATAGCCGATGTTCTGAAAACTGAATTAACACTGGAAATGCCATGTACATAAGGTGACAGTCTGAACCGACCCATGTCAACTGTCTGCTAAAACAAACAAACAAACAACAACAACAACAAACTCTACAGAGTAGTTTTAAAGGACCCAGAAGTCTCACAGCAGATTATTTTTTAATGGAGGTATAATTGATATATGACATTATATTAGTTTCAGGTGCACAACACAATGATCAATATTTGTACATATTGCACAACAATCACCACAGTTAGTTAACATTCATCACCACACATATGTCTAAAACTTTTTTCTTGTGATAGGAACTTTTAAGATTCAGTGTCTTAGCAACTCTCAAATGTGCAGTACTGCATTATAAACCACAGTCATCATGCAGTGCAGGACATTTGTGTGACTGACTTATCACTGGAAGTTGTGTCTTTTGACCCCTTGTCCCCATTTCATCCATGCCCCACACTCTGCCTCTGGCAATCACCAGTCTGCTTTCTGTATCCAGGGGCTCTACAACATAATATTTTAAATATCCAGAATAGAATGCAAAATTATTTTGACATACAAGGAACCAGAAAAAATCTGACCAATACTCAAAATCAATCAGTATACGGTAACTCAAAATGCACAGCTATTAAAGTGATCAAAGAATTTAAAGCAGTTATTATAATCATCGCCCATGAGGATAGGATGTTCACAAGCCTGAGGTCCCATGGTGTCCCACATTTCAACCAATTCTTGGAGCTACCCCAAAAATACATGCACTCAACACCCTGTTTTAAAGGTGAAACTGATTGGAGCTGGGTTCCTGCCACCTTCAACCAAGAGTGTGCACAGATACTTGAGATACGGGGTAGTTCTAAGAAAGCAACTCATATGCAAGACTGTCTCAAATCCCAGATCAGGGAGATGATTGCAGCGGTTGTAACAGCTGCCAACCATTATTGATTAACATATACCAGTCATGGTACCATGTTCTTCCCACAAATCTCAATGCTGTCCACAACCTTCGAGGGTAGAGTGTTTGGTTTTTTTTTTTCAAATGTTTTATTTATTTCTGAGAGAGAGAGAGCGCATGAACAGGGGAGGGACAGAGAGAGAGGGAGACACAGAATCCGAAACAGGCTCCAGGCTCCGAGCTTTCAGCACAGAGCCCAACGCGGAGCTCGAACCCCCGAGCCGTGAGATCATGACCTGAGCCGAAGTCGGACGCCTAACCGACTGAGCCACCCAGGCGCCCCAGGTAGAGTGTTAACTGATAAAGCAACTGGCAAATAGTTAAGGAATCTCCCAATGTCATACAGCTGATCTAGAGCAAAGCCAGGATTAGAACCTAATCTAATCCTAAACCTGCTGAATTCCAAACTATGTCATCCGTGACCATAAGTTTCCTTGTTAGATCCTGACAAATCTTAAAATCTTAGAAGCAGAAATCAATATAAAAACTGGTACATCACTACCAGTCTCTGAACATCACAGACTGTAGAATTTAGCCAGCAGTAATTCCCTTTGCCCAATCCCTCCCCAAACTTCCCCATGCTTACTCCACCATCCTGTGTCCTGGGGAATCAATGAACTCAAAACAAATTTAAAAATAATTCTTCACAAGTTACTTGCTCCAAGAGACCTTTAATTTCTAATTATCCAGCTTTGTCTGTCTTTCTCTTATGTTGGTTTTAAAATAATATTTAATGTTTTGTTTTATAACTACAAAGCAATTCATGTTCAGTGTGACAAGTTTAGAAAATACAGAAACACACAAAGACAATAAATATCTGTTATAATCTCACCAACCAGAAATAACCACTGTTAGGATGTCAGTCATATTTCTAAGCAGGTTTTTATCTCAAAAACTGTTATTGTTTATATTACCTATTTTATATTAAGTCATAAATATTTACTCTGGAAAAATTAGAAAATACAGATAAGGATGGCTTTCCTTCCTACAGGTTTCTCTTGGCTCATTTTTAATTTTTTAATGTTTATTTATTTTTGAGAGAGATTGGGAAGTACAGAAACGGAGGGGGACAGAGGATCCAAAGCAGGCTCCGAGCTGACAGCACAGAGCCAGATGCAAGGCTCAAACTCAGGAAGCAGGAGATTATGACCTGAACCAAAGTCAGACGCTTAACCATGAGCCCCCAGGTACCCCTTGATTCATATTTGTAAAGGCAATATACAATAGTCACTTCCAGCAAGAAAATTAAACATTTGTCTTCCAAAATATAATACACATCTCTATACACAGGAATGAATTACGACAAAAATATATAAGGCACGCTAGTTAGAAATTTTAAAGTCTATTTAATTTTTTCTGTTCCCCAAAACTTACGGGAATCTTTGTAGAAAAATATTTTCTCAGTGCTTTACACAGCCTTGTCTATGATACAGCTCAGGAATGTGAAGCAAGCATATTATTCATAGTCTGAGATGACTCTGATTCTAGTTCTAGCACCTCTGTTTTTCCAGCTGTGTGCCTTAGGAAAGCCACCTGACATCTCTGAACCTTGATTTTCTTGTCTCTCTGGAATAAAGTTGAAATAGCTTCTCTCCTTATCTTACAGGACTATAAGAATAAATTAACTGACCACTATACAAACATGAGATGATCATTCATATAGAAAAGGAAGTAATATTCAGGTCTGTGTGCCTAAAAATCTCTTACTGGATTACCATATTTCAGGCCATGCATTATACTAGGCATAGCAAATAAGGACTGTAACCTATTTAGCTAACTCTAGTTTACAACGATGTTTCACATGTATTTTCTGATGTGATCTTCGCAGCAGCAATGTGCAAGAGGTAGTACCACATCTCTTCAATTCTAAGATGCAAATCTGAAGACTGCTGCAGTCCGTATCAAAAGAAACTCATCACTAGCTATGCAGAATGGCCTAACTGTCACTGCCTGCACTTGTTTAAACTTAAAAGTCAATGATCCATTCATTTGATTATCACTTCAGCTGAGTTATTTGTATCCCAAGGGTTGAATGTTATCTTTGGGGCTTACAACAGCTGGCGGGGGAAATTACACAAGAATACAGCACAGCAACCAGGGTGAGGGTGTGCGCAAGACCACCTCTCCCACAAGAAGTAATGTGACGAGAGGGAGCAGAAGCTGCCGATTCCCTAAAAACAGACTACTGATGTTTAAACGCTAGAATAAGACCACCTCATGCATCTTACAGGACTGTCACTGAGATATTATCTGCCCAACACTTCAGAATAACTCCAAAGAAACAGTGTTTAATTACAAGTGACAAAAGCCAGGAGTGTAACTAGTAGGAAAAAAAAAAAAAGCTTTTAGGGATATTTATACAACAGGGCTCAAATTATTTACACCAGGAAATGTAATTTTAAACAAAAGAAAGAAACAGTAGGAAATGGGAGACCACAGTCCAGCAGCAACCACAGAATACTCTAAGACCTAATTAAGTATATAAATTGACACACGCCTAAGCCCTGCTGAGCCAGGGTGTGAGCCAACAAAAGACAAACTCCGTGGTGGCAAGTTAAGCCAGAATATAGAGAGAACACAGGAGGGAGAGTAGGTTAACAGTGGAGGAAAATGAGGTAGAGACCAGTGTCACGGAAGACGGGACAGAGACTGTGTCAGACCAATTCAGACAATTCAAGACAATTCAGGCCAGTATCCCAAGCACAGGTTCAGAAAAGAGGCCACCCCATCTCAGGGTCTGCTGACTTAAGTAATTTAGAAGAATTTAGCTATTTCAGGTGAAGGTGCAGACTAAGTCTTTGGCAGAAATAGTAAAGAAGAATGATCTAGAACGAGTGGCTACATTTCTACTATGACTGGTTGGAAAAAATTATTGTATGCTTAACATAATGAGGACTTCCTCGTCCTTCAAAAAAGTTAATGCAGTTCTGCTGCATTTTAAAATAAACAGTACCTCAGAAGTGAGGAAATTGGAATTGTGAGAAATCTGGGGCCCAGCAGCACACATAAAGCATAGCTAGGAGCCAAAAATAAATAGCACAGGGAAAATTCTGTCTTTACTAATCACAGCTACTAATGTTGGTCATTTACTTATTAATATGTATTCTGGGTACCTCTTCCTTTTACTACTTGCTTTTAGTGCTTAGCACTTCCTTTCTCAGCTGGACCCCCACCCCCTCAGCTGTCTTCCTGTGCTTCTTTCCCACTGTTCTCGTGAAAATTCTATAATTAATACTATTATTTTCAACCCATATACCAGAGCCCGGCCCCTTCACTTACAACAGATAACCTCGCCTCCTACATAGGCAAGAAAATAGAAGCTCTCCAGGCATGAGATTCCTTGAATGGTGTCCCTTCTTCTGTGTGCGCCTGTGTGGGCACAAACTTACCCACCTGCCTTGCTCCCTCCCTTCGGCCTCATGTGCATCTCTCCTGCTTTACAAAGTGACTATCTGTTCTTCAAGTTTTATCCTCTCCTCAAACTTGCTGCATTAATTATTCTGCCTCCCTCTCCCCTGGCTCTCCTCTCCGAGCCATGCAAATTATTCATGTCTCTCCTAGTATTAAAAAAAAAAAAATCTCCCGTGACTCTGCATGCCGGTAACTCATCATCTGCTCCTGAGATCCACGGTCCAATCTACTGCTCCAAGTTAGGAGGCTGATTGCTCTAGACCTTATCATTCGAGTTCCTTTGTCCTCTGGATTCTGATCATGATTGTCCACTGGGCGGCACTGACAGGAGACTGATAGGAAGTATTTACCTCCCTCCCGCCTTCCACAGCCACTGAGCTTCCATAACCCCATTCTTGCTCTTCTGGCCCCTTCGGGCCTATGAGCACTAATAGCCTCCTACTCTGTCCCTGCTGGTTCCTGGTGCCTCTGTTGCTGGGCCCCTTAAAATCTGTCCATACCTCCCTAAAAAGTTTCTATATTAAATTCTATTCAGCTCAACTTTTTGTGTGAGCTGTTTCCTGCCAGGACCCTGACTGATACACCTCATGTTCCCCTCTAGCTCTTTTCCATTTCTTTCCAGGCATGCTTCCTGAAAGATAGTCTGTGCTATTGTTCACAATGGTCTCTCATTCACCCCTCCATTCACTGGGATCTGGCTTCTGCTTCACTCTATAAATCCACCAAACTGATCTCTCAAGTAGAATATTCAAGACCATTTACGATCTGGCCCTGTCTACTTTCCATCTCTATCTCCCACCAGCTGCCATTAGTCCATGCACGTCCCTAACCATTACAAGTGTCCCTGCTTGCCTCAGGACCCGTACAGGATTCTCTCCACCTGCTTCAGGCAGCTAGCGAATCCCTAGTCATTGTGCAAGCTTCAACTCAAGAAACACCTCCTCCTGGGAATCCCTCCCTAACTCACCAGCCTCCACCAGCTAGAATTGTTCCTCACTTGAATGCCAAGCTCCTGTACCCAATTCTTGCACTCATCACATTATATCATTTGTGATTTGTGATTTATCTTGTAATACTACCTAACATTTATCTCTTTCAGAAAAGAATGACTCCAGGTTCTTCTTTTGCATCTTGAGGCAAAAGCTTATGTGATAACCCTTTAATGCGAAGTACAATTCCAGGGAAGCAAAAGTGAGGCAGGAAAGAAGAGAAAGCAAACCTAAGAAAGCATGTCACTGAGCTAGACACAATTTCTTTTTGAATCCGGAGATTTGTAGAATATCATCACAGAGGCAGGATAAATGCACTGGATCTTCAAACAGCCAGCGCACATGTAGGAAGAAAGAGGAAACTGGCAACTGACTCCCTTCTCTCATTGGTCAAAGTTTGGCCACATAGGATATTAACTCCCCACAACTCATAGGTTACCCATATGTGAGTGAATAGGTCCCACTGTGTTTCAGTGACAATAAGGGAACCTTTAGAGCTTCAGTTAAGAGGCACCTAGCATGGGCATGAAGACGTTCTTGGGTTCTTTCTTCAAGCAACATGAGAGATTGCTCCCACAGCAACTTAGCCACGTTGTGAGAGCAGCAGAGGTTGCCTCAGTCAACACAACAAATGCCCAGATCTGAGGTGATGTATAAACTGAATGTGGTTCAAAAAGCCAATATAGTTCCAGAAAAATAATAAGCATTCAATATACATATATGTATACACACACACACAAACACACACACATATATATGTACTGACTAATTTACTGGAAGAATTTATACCTGTGCCCAATTGATAAATCTCAGTTGAGAAGTCTAAATCTCTCAATGTTAAGTCCAATAAGGCATTAATATCACAAACAGTACCAGATTACAACTAGCAATGAAGCTCATGAGCAGAATTAGCCTTCTAAAAATTAGATGGTTGACAGTTCACTGCTGCAAGTAAGTTCAACCTCTTTATAAATGTCTTCCCTTTCAGAGACAAATCTAATACCCTAAGCTAAGATGTTTTACTTATCAGTGTTTCTCAGTGCTGTGGGACAATTCCCATTGTACAGGGCTATCCTACTCAGCTGACTCAAATGAATCTTACAGTTTAAAAATTAGAAATGTTGCCATTTGACTGAGGCCATTTTTTCTAATAGTAATATAGTGATAGAAAACTTTTTAGAAAATGGATCTTCCACTGGATCCAAATTCCACACCACATTAATAAACAGCAACTAAGCAAGTTTCCATACTTGAAACCATAGTAACCATTCTCCAAAGAACCGGCGCAGCGCTCCAATATTAAACCCGTGTTCATCTTACTTTCCCCCAACACACCCTACTTGTGTACCACTCACTAGTATCTAGATGAGGCCAAATTATATAACTTAGAACAAATGAGGAGAAAGAACTCCCAGTCTTTTTTTTTTCTTTTTGATAAGAAGGAATTGAAATCAACTGTGATTATACTTACTCAGTCATATGCTTAAAGCAAGCAAATAAGGTAGGGTTAACAATTGGCCGTTTCAACCTTAAAGCAGAAAAGTTAGCCCATGTCCACAACCTAATTCAAGTACAAGCAGGTCTGTTAAAGTCCTTGATCACGAGCTGAAATTTAGATTTAGCCAACATTCACATCCTGTAGGCCAGTCCCCTATAGGAACCTTTGCTGGAAGACATCCTGAAATGTCATTTAATCCTTTTTCTCCCCTACAGGCAATATAGTATCAGCAAGATAACAGGGTTTCCATAAAAATTTGCAGCATCACCTTCAGAATAGAGTTAGCCTCCTCTTCCTAATGCAGAGAGGCTACTGGCTAAGCCACAGGCTCCATTATTGGGGGACCTACATTTCATCATGATGAGGTCAAAGGGGCATTCAAATTTCTTCTCTAATATCATATTCTTGAATTACTTACTGTTTTAATGAAGGCTTCCCACTCTTTCAACCAATGGCTCATATTTACATTTACTGTTAAGTAGCTGACTCACAGATGATACTGCAGAAGCCATCACCTCAGAAATTAAATTCAAAAGTGAAGTTCTTCCTTAAAATTTTTATTAAAACGCTCCTGCTTAAATGCTTGTTTTGATTGCCTGCACATCGAATTTTAAAGTTGGTGTTGAAAGAAAGCATTATTTACAACTATTTTCTTAGCTACAGTAATTTAATTCGAGGCAGAACTATGTAGCTGATGTGAGCACATGCCTCTGAAACTACACCAGCTTTGATTCAACAGCAGATTGTTTAATTCTTCATCCTCTGTAGAATAATGCTAAGAATAGTATCTTCCCCACAAAATTGTTTTGACAATTAAATGAGTTAATATAGGACAGTGCTTAGGACATGCCTGGATCCTAGCAACCACTGTGAATGTATTGCCACTATTACTACAAAACAGTTTAAACACAGTTTCCAAAAAAATCATGTCTGCATTAACCTCATGATGTGTTCTTGTTACAGGCCTGGGTGCACGTGTCTCCCCATCTCCAGAGAACCCAAGCAACCCAAGGGAAAGGGTAAATGCCACCTCTGTCACTATAAATCTCGTAAAGCCTATCGTGGAGCCTGAAACTCCACGTGACACACGTGAGTCACAACACATACACTGCATGAAACAATGAACCAAAACAGATCCCACTTACCCTAAAATGAAACTCTCTGCAAAGTTTTAAGAAAACAAAGAGAAGGCCTAAGTGAGTCATTTTACTTTTCTCTCATGCATACCAGCAATTTAAGTACAAATTGACCCGACAACACAGTGTTGTAAAACCATTAATAACTATAAATTAAAATCACCGGAGTCTTCCATAGTGAAAGGTTCTCCTGCTATTACAGTAAAATGAACACATGAAGGCTGACAAATCACCTATATTTTTAAAATTTATTTCTGAGAGAGAGAGAGAAAGGGTAAGCAGGGGAGGGTCAGAGAGAGGGGGGCGGAGATACAGAATCTGAAACAGGCTCCAGGTTCTGAGCTGGCTCTCAGCACAGAGCCTAACGTGGGGCTCGAACCGACGCACCATGAGATCATGACCTGAGCCGAAGTTGGACGCTTAACCAACTGAGCCACCCAGGCACCCCCCAATCACCTATTTTTGTTTGAGTTTCATAAATAATGAACAGACAGATTGTAGGTATTTTTTAAATATGCAATTTCTATCAATTCTGTCTTTATTTCCCTTTTAAATTATGCAGGCTATATGCTCTGGGCTCCAAATATCACTTGGTTTAGCTATAATGAAGACGGTGAAATATGCACATACAAAACATGTGCCTGTTTAGAAATCAGAGATGCTCCCATAGTGCCTTTGGCTATGCTGGCTCTCAAATCAGCAGACTGGCTGGCGGCCGTAGCATGAGACAGCTCAGGAGGCTGTGGACTGGTATTGTGGTGTGAAGGGCTCTGAGTATTTTTAAGTGTAAACAAGCACACTAGCATAGACAGCCCATTTTACAAGTAACATCTGCACATATTTTGGCCCTTTTATACTGCCATGCCGCTGCCAATGGCACTTAGCACCACTTATGCAGAAGCGACTGAAAAGAAATTCATTAAGCAGAACTGGTTTTCATTTTTAGCCCTTGCTTTCCCCTTATGTAGCAGCTCTGACCACCATTTCTGAGACTTGTTGTTTGTGCCTGGTTCTTTGCCTCAAGTTTCAAGTGAAATGCCCAGAGTCCTGTTCTTTATACTGAGATCCCAAGGAGTGAAAAATATATAAATTCAAAATATAACAAAAAATAGTACATCCTTACTATTGTAGAACAAAATTATAAGCCCTCAAAATTTTGATTCAATCATGGACAAAATTAAGAGAAAATATAGGTCAAAATAGTATTTTAAGGGATATAACATGAAGAAATAACCTTGCAAATCTTAGTTAAGAATTCAAAGTAGTGAGGTGAGCCTGGATGGCTCTGTGAGTTAAGCATCCAGCTTCAGCTCTGGTCATGATCTTGCCATTCATAAGTTCAAGCCCCGCCTCAGGCTCTCTGCTGACAGCTCAGAGCCTGGATCGGCTTCAGATTCTGTGTCTCCCTCTTTCTCTGCCCCTCCCTCGGGCTCACGCTCTGTATCTCAAAAATAAATAAATGTTAAAAAAAAATTTAAAGAATTCATGGGGCGCCTGGGTGGCTTACTCGGTTAAGCGTCCGACTTTCGCTTAGGTGATGATCTCGCGGTTCGTGGNAAAAAATTTAAAGAATTCAAAGTATTGAACTAGCTGTTACTCTTCTCAGGGAGATAAAAAAGAGGTCAATGATTATTTATTTTCCAAGGACCGCTTGAACACAGAGCAAAGACAGAGAACCAGTTGGATGGGTTAATGGTTTTATTTTAGATATAACTATATAGTCCATGGCCCTCACCATAAAATATTATTTTTTCAAAGTCTTCAGAGAAGAAATAAGCTCCCAAATTGCAAACTACAAAAACTTTATATAATCGCCCTGGAATACATACTTCAACCATACAGCAAGCTGTAGCCACAAAGCTTGGAAACCCTACTTGTCAAAGGGAATGATGTTTGTTCCTTTCATCTACAGGACACATTTGCTACAAAGAAAAAATAGAATTTGTGCATCTGAGATATAAATAAATCAACCATGACTATTTATTGCTCTATCAATGTATGCAATCACAGATTTATTTATGAATGTATCATATTTAGATCTGCCATACATTGTAACCGAAGACATTGGGCACGGAGTTAAAATGCAGTTTAAGTGCTATGAAGACCCAAAGACTAGCAAAATGCCTGCATGTAGTTGGCACGAAGCTAACACTTGGCAACTGACTGTATCAGGTGACTGGGAGAGTGATGATGATTCATTTTATAGCTGAAGAAACAAGAGTCCCATGCTATTAAATAACTACGTTACTGAACAGCCGGTCAGTGACAGAACCAAGGCAGACATTCCAAGGTAGCCTACTCCCAGTCTCATGTTTTGTCTAGTACACCACACAGCCTCTCCGTCCAGGAAAATAGGTTCTCACCTCCAGACCTCCTCATTTCTAGGGAATATCATGGTCTATGTGGCTGCTGAGAAAAATTTAGTCTTCTATTTTCAAAACGCCTGCATAACATGTATTATACATGTAATTACAGAAGAATTGTTGACAGGTGGGACAATGTGCCCTGGCTTTGCTATGCCATGGTCTGTTCTCTTCAGCAAAAAAAAGAAACAGTTTGGAGCTGGTTTGAAGTTTCTGTGAAGTCATGAGGCTTCTTTTGTCTTTCTACTTCATCTATATTGATTTCTATCCTCTGTTGGGAGCCATTCTGAGCCCACTAGTCAAGAAAGCTCCTGGTGAGGTTAAAGCAAGTTTGCATGGTCTCTTGCCAATCAGATGACGACCAATATCCACCCCCACTCAATTATTTCTGCTTGAGCACTGACCCCCCAGGTACCTTGCTGATCGGTATCGGGAGTGACTTGTCCCCTTATCTGGCCCTGGTATGATGATTGCACCTTGTGAAGGAACTTATTGTGGGAACTTCTTCTATGATTATGGGAACAGACATCATGTCTCCAACAGGTCCTGTTTTCCTCAATACTTTCCTTGAGCTATGAACAGGCTAATGACCCTTACTCATAAAAGATTGACCTTTACATGTACAATTCTGTTTCTACCATTGTGTTAGTCCAAGAGGTTCATACAGCTCAACATGTAAATCAGCTAACCAAAAATATCTCTCACGCCCTAGCTATTCAAGAAATCATAAAACTAGACACAAAGGTAAATACACTCGAAGAGGCTATTCTATGTATTGGAATTGAGCTAAACTCTTTAAAGGTATGGTTGGCTCTCTGGTGCCATAAAGAATATAACTGGAAAATCAAGTCTTGCCTAGAGACAAAGGGCCTAACTTAGAGAGAGGGAACAGATAAGGACAGAACATAAGTTGTTACATATACCTTTGCTAACTGATGATGTATAGCAACCCCTTCCCTAAGGCCTACATTCCACAAACACCTTCCCTTACACTGGCAGCTATGATGAGGATGGATAAGAGTATCTAAAAACCTATGACTTAATCTTAGTGTTACTAAAATGTGAACACCAGTTATTTTCTTAGTTACTCAACCTCACTATAATGGGGGCAGTTCTGCAAGAAGACTTCTGTAAAACCTGTTTCTGTACATTTTCCAAAACATCTTATCACAGAGAACTATCCAGTGTAAAAATTCCATTTTCTGATGCCATGTTAACGTTTGACCTATAAATAAAGACACCAAACCGACAGGGCAGAGATGCCTGCCCGGTGATCAGAAAGATTCCCGTGGCTCTCTCACTGCCCCCCTCGCCGACACCGTCCATCCTTCAGGGATCCCTGAACCTCGCTGGAGCTGGACTCCGGCACTCCTCAAGGTCCTCTGATGATCCAAGAAGGCCTCTGAACTCCTGCCATTCTTATGACAGTCAGTGAGACAAAAAGAACCTAAGAGGAGAGAATGTGTGCCCTCTCCCCTTCAAAGGGCCTTCCTGGAAATCCCATCTGACACATCTGTTTATAGCTCACCTGCCAAAACTTGGTCCATTGCCACAGGCTGCAGAGAATCTTGGGAAAGCATCTTTTAACTAAGTGTGCTTCCCAGGTTTCCATCACTAAGGAAGAGGGGATAATAAACATTGGGAGGGAACTGCCTCATACGCTTTTTCCAGTTTGCAAATAAAAAGTGTTATCAATGAAGGGAGGGAAGTAATCTGCTACAATAGGAAGCTGACTAAAACAAACAAAACACAACAACAAAATAATGTTCTAAATAAAAGCAATTTATAAAGCTAGTGTTCCTAGAATTAGTTCAGGAATCTTCAGTCAGGATGAAATCCAAATAAAATGGAGATTTACTACAGCTCATGCTAAAGAAATGAGACTCATATTGTTTCCTAAGCTAAGTTCATGTGAAAAAAATTAGGAAAGGCAATTTCATAACTAAGCCCTCGTAAATATTGTCTTTCCTAGCACAAACTGACTAATCACATTAAATGGAAAGGTGAAATTCCTCCTTTCTATGCTGCTATGGGGACAGAACAATGTCATTCTAAACAGAAGTTTCTCTAATGTCGTCCCTGATTTTCTGACCCAAAATTATTTCAGCATATTATATTTTGAAAACCCTGTATCAGTTTGAAAACAACACCTAAACTGTTTTAATTAAAAATGTTTAGGCACCTTGGTAGCTTGGTTGGTTAAGCATCTGACTTCAGCTCAGGTCATGATCTCCCTGCATCAGGCTCTGCACTGACAGCATGGAGCCTGCCTGGGATATTCATTCATTCACTCACTCATTCATTCATTCATTCATTCATTCACTCACTCATTCATTCATTCATTTTCTCTCTCTCTCAAAATAAATAAACTTAATTTTTTAATGTGTATTATTTATTTTTGAGAGCAAAAGAAACAGAGCACAAGTGGGAGAGGGGCAGAGAGAAAGGGAGACACAGAATAAGCAGCAGCATCTGAGCTGTCAGCACAAACCATGAGACCATGACCTGAGCCGAAGTCAGAAGACACTTAACTAAGCACCCAGGCACCTCTAAATAAACTTTAAAAAAAAATGTCATGATCACGAATCAAGAGGGCCACTATAAAAACTATAAGAGACTGATCGAGAGTAAAAACGAAATCTATGAAATGAAGTGACTGGAACCCAGAACTAAGTTCACTTCCACAACTACACAGTGGTCCATGCAAATGCGCAAGCAGTATAGCAGTGAATGAGACATGGTCATGCCCTCTGGAACAAGTGGACAAATTCAAGAGATGATGACTTATCTCAATGTAATGCCATAACTACTGAGCATAGAACTTCAAAAGAAGAAAAAAAATCATGCATCTTGGTTATTATAAAATGAGGGGAATCTTACAAATATTTGGAGGACAGCTAACTAGTTACTAACAGTGATAAATCTCTCATTTAATAACTGTATTTTTAAAAATATTTATTTATTTTGAGAGAGAGAACACATGCAAGAGTGCATGCATAGGGCAGGGAGAGAGAGAGAGGGAGAGGGAGAGGGGCAGGGAGGGGAAGAGAGGGACAGAGGGGGAGACAGAGAGATTGAGAATGAGGGGAAGGAGATGGGTAAGCGAGTCGCTCCTAATAGAGGGGGTAGATGAGCACATGGTGCCTTTAGAGGTTAGTAATTAGGCCAGTTTGGTTGGAATACTGGGACTATGTAAAAGTTGAATTCTGAGAAGACTTTGAGGGCTAGATTACGGAGGAGTTGGAATGATGGGCAACTGGTTTGGACTCTGTCACGCTATTAAATTCATGCTTGTTTTTGTAAACAGTCTTGATCTGTAAAAGAAAATGAGAAGCAATAGCATAATTCTAATTTAATATAAAAATACAGTTATTAAAATGAGGGGCACGTAGGTGGCTCAGTCGGTTAAGCATCTGACTCTTGATTTCACTCAGGTCATGATCTAATAGTTTGTGGGTTCGAGCCCCATGCTCACAGGCTCAGTGTGAAGACTCCTTGGGATTCTCTCTCTCATACACACACACACACACACCATGCAGTCTACTCAACTAAATTCTTCTCTTCAGACAAACCCACCTACCACCTCTCCCCAACAGAATCTATACCACATCAAAATCTTGGCTCTCCTTCAGGTTTTCTACCTGTACCACTAGTATGGATCCTCTGACTTCCTTTCTTATTACGGATCTTCTGTTCCTGGCCAAAGTTTAACCTGTCCTGGGGGCAGGAATTACGTTTTACATCTCTGTATCATCTGAGGCTAGAGTGGCAGAGGTGTTCAGTGAATACTGATGATTTTGGTAATTATCAATCATATCTCTTTGCCCTATACACAGAAGGAAGGGCAAAAGAAAAATCCTAGAAATGAGATGCCCACCTGGGAAATGAGGAAACCCCTTTGGACGTTTCTTTCTTCCAAACACACAGAGAGTTGCAAAGATAAGTGTAAAACATTATCTTGAATTATGAGGAAAACAATGAGCAGACCAAAGTCATTTATCAGCTGCTTTGAAATTCCAAGATAAAAGCTCTCAAATTAGTATAAAGTCCTCATCAATCACCTTTGATTGCTTAAGTGATGTGGCGAAGCATGAATAAAATGCACATCCCTGAGGAATGGCTCCACTAACATATATGCTTTTTAAAAATTGAACTGATCCTTGTCTAAAATATGATAAAACTTCCTTTTAGGGCTTCCTAATATCTTATAATGAGAAAGACATGTCTAAGGAATTTCCCCAGGCACAGAGCTGGGGTGGCAGAGGTCAGAAGATGGGCACTGTCACTGTCAATACAGAAACAATAACATAACAAACTGACTAGTATCTCGGGAACTGAATGGAGAGTGGTGGTAAGACAAAGCTGACTTTTCAGCTGGTACAAAAAGGTAATCTGAGTTTCACAGACATACTTATCAGGCATCCCATAAATCAACTCCTCACTGAAGAAAAGAAAAGAGGGCCACACTTCCCACCTAACACTTCACTCATTTAACAGTGCATTGATTCATTCATTTATTCCAACATGTTAAGGACTAACATCTCTGTTAGAATACCTTGGGCTGAAAGTAACAGAAAATACCTTCTTGGGGCACCTGGATGGCTCAGTTGATTAAGCATCTGACTCTTGATTTCTGCTCAGGTAATGATCTCACAATTCATGAGTTCAAGCCCCGTATCGGGTTCTGCACTGACAGCATGGAGCCTGCTTGGGATTCTCTCTCTCCCCCTCTCTCTCTGCCCCTCCCCTGCCTGCTCTCTCTTTCTCTCAAAAAATAAACTAATAAAAAAAGAAAATGTCTTCTCAAACTGATTTAAACAAGAAAATTGAATTTTGTCCTATAACCATGGTAGAAGACTTTTTAAAGTTCACTGATTCAATGGCTCAAGAATGTCTTCAAGGCCATTTTCCTTTCTATTTTCCCTTTCTATCAGGGTTGGCTTCATCCTTAAACTGGCCATAAGATGGTTACAGTAGTTAAACATATAACCTCCACACAACACAACGTCCAAAAACAGAATCAAAAAACATCTTTTCAATTTTTCTTTCTTGCGGTTAAGGAAACTTCCCCTTGCTCCTCACTGGCCAGGACAGGACCACATGCTCACCTTTAATCACTAGCAAGGGACAGAAGGTCTCCATGACTAGTTGAGGTGGTTCATCAGCCAACTATCTAACTCTGCCACTGTAGCAGGAACAGAGAAGACACAAATGAGTAAGAGTCGCTATATTCCAACCATATTTACAAAATTTGATGGAGAGCTGGATTTGTTTTTATGTAGTCTGCAGACTCCCATTTTAGGTTAACCAAAAGTATTCCTATAGTTGTATGTAGGGTTATTTTCTCAGAAGAACATGGTAGACTTGTAAACACAAGTGAGTGATGAGAAGGACTCAGCGGTAAGAACGAAGTGAGCAGATGGACACCCAACTGGGTGCACCCAACCTGCTCGGTGCTCCACCCTAACACTGCCAGTGTGAGTTAGGCCAGGCTGCCCATTGACCTTTTGGGATTTCATTTCTTCTTTCAAGAATAATAATAAAAATATGAAGTGACTTGCCCCAGAGTGTTGGGGATGGGGGTGGGGGCAAGGGGAAAAGTATAAAATAAGTAAGATTCAAGAAAAAGAAGGTACCTAGCAAATAAGCTTGAGGTCCAGGAGAGGAAATTCTCTCTCAGAGTCTATTTTTGTGGATTAATTTCTTTTTTGAACGATTATTATGTATTATATTACAAGTTAAAATTTACTGAGCACTTACTAATGTGCTCAGCATGATGCCAAGTGCATAACATGCATTATGAATTATCTAATTTAATTTTCACAACAGTTCCACAAGACAGATTCCCCAATCTCACAGAAGAAGAAATACAAGTAACAAGATCACAATGACAGTTGTGGGAAACCAGGCCATCTGCCTCCCAGAACCAAACCCACAACCACAGTGAAACCAGCCACTGAGCTAAAATGTGATGGAACTGAAGGAGAAGAAGACAGATAGGATCCTCGCCTTTGGGAAACCTACACTCTAGTCAGGAAAAAATCAACAACCATAATAACAGATTATTGAGGCTATAATGTATATTGGAAACAAACAGAGTGCCCTACTTTAGATGGGGTGCTCATGGAAGGTGACATTTATGATCGGAGCTAAAGGATGACATGTAGACAGTCATGGGGGAGGAAGTGCCAAGGATGGGGAGCAACAGCAAGCCACCAGCAGCAGGAATTGGCCACAGAAGGAAAGAGCCTGAAGAACGTTCTCAGCAGACAAACCAACGACAAAAGCCCAGAAGAAAAACAGGAGTGGACTGCTGAGGAATGTAAAAGAGGTAAATCTGACCATAGTTTTAAGAACCAAAAGAGTAGCATGATGACAGGAAGGGAGGTCACAAAATAGCGCCTTGTAGACCATAAAGTGGAGTTTGGATTTTATCTTCAGTGTGATGAGAAATCATTAGAGTCTGAAGCAGGAGGATAAGGTGAAATAATTTCAATTTCTTCAAAGAGCACACTGGCTGCTACACAGACGTGGATGCAGGGAGGCAGGCACACCAGCAGGGGCTAGTGTAAGGGTCCAGGCAAGAGAGAAAGAGGTGTGGATTCCAGATGTACCTGACTTGGTAAAGTTGAGCTCTAACTCATAGACTGTAAAATTCACCAATTTCAAGTGTACAAGTAATGTTTCACAAGGTTGTGCGACCATCGCTGGATCAACTATTGAATTATTTAACATTTTGATCACTCCCCTAAAAAAAGAAACCCCATATGCCTAATCCCTCTTCCAATTCCCTGGCAAACACTAATTGTACTAATCAGGGTTTCCCAAAGAAACACAACAAATGGATGTGTAGGTAGGTAGGTAAGCAGGCAGGCAGGCAGGCAGGTAGGAAAGAAGATGGATAGATACAGAAAGATTATAAGGAATTGGTTCACACAATTATGGAAGCCAACAAATCCCAAGATTGCAGGTGGCAAGCTAGAGACCCAGGAGTGCTGGTCTCTTCTCTCCTCCGGTGAGAAGGCCAGCAGACTTGAGACCCAGACAGAGCTTAATGTTTCAGATTGAGTCCAAGGCAGGAAAATACCAATGTCCCAGATCAAGGCAGTCAGGCAGGAGTCCCTTCTTACTCACAGGAGGGTCAGACTTTTTATTCTATGCAGATCTTCAACTGATGGATATGGCCCACCTAAATTAGAGAAGGAAATCTGCTTTACTTACTCTACCAATTCTAAAGTTAATCTCATCCAGAAACACCCAGAATAATCTATAACAAAAGTCTAGACATTTTGTGGCCCTGTCAAGTCAACACACAAAATTAACCATGACACCAATCTACTCTCTCCCACATATACTCTGAATGCAGAACAATCAAGACTGGGAGACCAACGTTCTAAGTCAAAAGTTTTAACCATCTCCTGAAACACTTACAATTCTAAATATGGTAGTAACTATATTGATATTTAAGCAAAGTCACAAATTTAGCTATATTCAGCATTTAGTCTTATAAGCCTTTTAAAACTATCTATATACATTACAAATTTCTCTCTGAGCCTGTCATTAATTTTCCCAAGTAGCTATCTATCGCGATGGTTAAATCAGTAAGGAGGAAGGGAAAAAAAAAAACAAATTTGTATTTTCCTTCATGTTTCACACTTTATAGGACTGTTTAAGACTTTAGGAAGGGGAATGTACTGGACTAATATTTTGAAAAGGTGCTCTCCAATGAAAGAAACTGCCAAGTAACCTAAATACAGTTAAATAATATTCTCCCTGCCTGAGTGGTTGGTATTCATATATAAATTTATAAATTTAAATGAAGGCAGATGCTCCTCCCAAAGAGCAGCCACTACAGTTCTCCAGGGACTTATCAACTAACAATAAATCTGATTTCAACTGAGAAAGAGATCAGAAGCTGCCGGCCTCCACTTGTGCTCCCCTTTATGGCCAAAGAAGCTTTTCTACTGTATCTCACAAGAGACTACCAGACTTAAATGGTTCCAGGGATGATTTTAATGTTCCACATTAACTACTCTAACCTCTCTCCATACACTTGGAAAATTTAGGCATAAGTAATTCAAATGGTATGAGAAAATACGGAAGCATCAACACCACCCTTATTTGGCCTGGGTAGCAACGGGCTTTTGCATCAAGTCAGAAAATTCAGATCCCCTCCAGAACTGTTCACAATCCTCGATCTGACTTGGTACGAGACAGATCTGACCCAAAACTGTCAGGAGTATCCTCTCCCACGAGGGTCACTTGACCAGTGGTATTTCTGGGTCCGTTCTAGATCATATGTAGACCCAAATCCCCAAGAGATACACAAGTGTCTCTCAATCTAGTGTTCATCTAGTCAGGTGCACTGCAAAATGATTTGTTCTAGAAACCCTAACCTCATCAGTTAGTTTGGATAATAAACGTTCACGAAAAAACCTATATAGTATGTGTTTATTTAGGAAACATGTTCTATGTGATCAACATTTCATCAAGCAAACTAGAGCACCTAGACCCACTCTCTAGGAGCTGACAGAATCAAACATCACCACACGAGGGTGGACAAACAATATCAAAGGATAGATTTTCATTAACAAAGGATCTACAATATGTATATATACAATTAACAAAAATATGATGTTCCTTTATATACATGGCATTTTACTTGATGATATGAAAGAAATATGTCTTACCCTTCAAGAGATCATTACTTGGAAAATTCTGAATTCATCAAAAAAGTGTTTTGGTGTAACAATGATAACATAAAAACACCCAATTTTTTTTACACTATTACACAAAATTTGTACATAGCCTTCCTTGAGTTTATAAAGCATTTTCACACCCATTAAGTTCAAGGTGATCTGCAATGCAAGACTAAAAACCCTGGTGGATGATGAAGCATTATCTAGATTTCTACAAAAAAAAAATTGAGGCTCAAGCAGTTTTGACATAAGTTTGATTGAGTGGTAGAGCTAAAATTTAAATCCAGGACTCCCACCTATGGATCCCACCTGTGGATCTAGTATGAGGCTTATAAAAAGTGGCACTTTCTGACATTCTGGGCCAGGTAGTTTTTTGTTATGAGGGGCTGCCCCACGCACTGCAGTGTCTTAACAGCATCCCTGACTTCTACCTATCAAATGCCAGTAGCAAAGCTTGCCTTCCCCAGAGTCAAATATCCCCTGCAGGGGGGAGGGGGAGCAAATTCATGCAGCCCTAATTGAGAGCTACTTATCTAATCTACTTTGCAGGCTTCTATTCAGGTTAAAGGAAAGTATACATTTATAGCATGTGACAATTCTGATCTATTAAATCATCAAGTTTTCATAAACCAAATGTAAATATATACACAAAAGAACCTATTTTACCAAGTATTTTTTAGGATTCCAGTTTCTTGAATTTTTCCAAGAACCTGAGAAAAACATAATTCTTATAACCAACAGCAACATCAAGCTACAGAGGTAGGAAGGAGACAGTTAATGCAGAGTGGTGGTTCACAGAAAGTTCTACTTTCATGGTTTAAAATACCCTTTTTTCTTAAATATACTTACACATTAGTGAGGTTAATACCACCACAACAATACTAAGTTGGTTTCTTTTCCATTTCCTCTCTTCTGATATTATCCATATTTTTCAGCCGTGGAAGGAGAGAAAAAGAGACACTTAATAAATTACCTAGTCAATATCAGCCAAGAAAAAACAGCTGACAAAGCTCCTAGTTTGGCACCAATCACCTTTCCTTGGCATTCCCCAATGGCTACATTGTAGCCACTTAAGAACATGGAGCACATAGTCCTACTTGATTTATGCAGGGTATTCAGTATTTTGATTTTCTAGTATCTTTTGGAAACACTTTGTTTTCCTCACTATCTCAGGTGCTTTGCTCTACTCCAAGAATAAAGATGCCTTAAAAGTCCTAGAAGCAAAATAGTTAAAATGAAAAATGTAACTCCCCATCAGTAAACTCTGGGATAACTTTCAACTATATTTAGTAAATGATATATTCTATCAATTACCATCTTGATTATTCAACTATAAAAATCAATTGAGCATATAAAATGCAGAGTAAAGAATATAAATGATTTGAAATTATAGCCTGAAGTAAAAAATTAGGTCAGTTCCCACAATCATGTGTCCTGGGTCTCCTTTCTGCTCTGTTCATTAGAATCACGCTGCAGCTTCTAGAGACAGGGCATGCAGCTTTATCAACACCTAGTGAAGCACTGAGCCTCCCCAGGGAAAACAGCAGTAACAAGCACTGAGTACGGTTTTAGCACCATATTTCATCTGTATTTTAAAAGACCAAATCTAGATTACAGAGAACAGATTCTCTTCCTCCAGGTGATCTCTGTGGTTAAAAATAATTTGATGGCCTAAAACACTAAGGACAAATTCTATGCATTTTTGTAACAAGTGAGGATACTCATTCATATTTCTTTTGTTTTTAGAACAGACCAGTTTCAGGTCTAAAGGTCAATACCTAGGAAAGATGATGCAGGAAAAAACAGTGCCATATGGAACTTCCTGAATTTGACTGAAAAACATCCAAAAGAGCCAACTGAACCTCACAGAGAACACATTACTGGCCATATGCAAGGCAAAACGCCGCATGAACTATCGAAAGCTAAATGTGACATTTGACGATCATCCCTGCAAGCCATCACACCACTCCTTATGAAACTGTCCTGGTTAATACTCATCAACAAAGGCTGTGCTTCTCTTTGAAAACTACATGTTAAAAATGGGGAGAAAAGGGACAGGAAGCTTCATTTGTGAAAGAAGCTGTGAGGTAAGACTGGCACATCATGGGCAACTGCAGACTTCACAGATGGCTATTTAGGAAAAGCCCCTCCCTGCCCCCAAGGCATTCACCAAAGGGTGGTTTTCTAAACCAGGAAAGAGAAAACCGCTGGACCCCTCTCCCAGTAAACATTAAGGTGTCATGTAAATATAATCCATTCCAGAGATGCCTGAAAGAATAGAGAGAAGAGCAGCCTGGATTCATTCACTGGCCCAGACTCAGTGTCTGACTCAGCCCTGCAATGTCCCTGACTTGCTGGAGGTTCTGAGCCAGCCATTTATTTTGCTGCTGCTGTTGTCATTACTCTGCCTTTGCTATTAACCTAAGCAAGTGCCAACCACATTCCACACACTGTGCAGAACATACAATAGGAAATGAATCCCACTCATTGGCTTCATATCACAAGCTTCAGCTTGGCTAATTAAAAATGTAGGAAAAGCACCATCATTTCAATGTTTTCAATCAAGGGAACAAAACATCATCCACTGACCCATATCAGGAAGTTACTGCGCTGCTGAATTAGCTGGCCAAGTCAGTATACTCTGCTGAGTGCTGACCTAGAACAAGTGCATGTTCCGGGGAGAAGGCTAGGGGGCAGCACAATGGAGTGAGGGGTTTAACTCTCTTTTCTGTCTCTTCCTGGATGTGTGGCCTGTGAGATTTCCTTGACTTTTCTGAGCGTCATCTACAAAAGAGTCTTCATTTATAAACAAATGCTGTAGTCAGAGCTGGGGGGACATCAAATGAGATGTGTAACAGGGATAATAGTGTATTGTTTATCATTTCCCTCTATAAACTAGGCTTCCTGGAAAACATTCTGCCAAGAAATGACATAAAGGAAAACTTGGTCCAACAGGAAGAGGAAAGCCCACTGTATCAGGCTCCCATATTACCATGGAGAAAAAAGGAGGGTGTCCAAGGAAGTGGTGAGCTGGTGTGTCTAAAGCTTACTTGTTTGAGCTCCAGGCCCAGAAGAGCTAGATGTGTTGTAAAACGGGTTGAGGAGATCCCATGATGGAAAACGCAGCAGCTTTATTTCCTGTGCACGTCTGAACTTAATGGAGTAAACTGGGATCCCCGAGAGCTGCAAATCACAGATTTGGCTGAAGAGTCTCCACATCATGCTTTTTTTTTTTTCCACTAAATGTTACCAATCCCAAAGTCAAGGATCTTATCCAGTTGGGTGAAGGTCAAACTAACTTGCCAACTAGAAAAATCTCAGTCTAATCCAGTAACATTGCCAGTCATTTCTACTTTAAAAATGAGTCCAATCCAGTTTAAAGCCAGGGTGTCCATCCCTTCTAACACAGATTACACCTGTCAGTTACTAGTTCTGGTGGGGATGGAGAGGGAGGGGCCTGCTTCCTCGGGAACCCTATACTCTGGCTCTATCGAGGACAGCAAGGAGAAACCAAGGGGGTGAAGGATGCTTGGGCAGCCTGGTGGCCACTGCTACTTCTCTGTCTGACTCCAGTGACAAATAATTGTTGCCCTTAGCATGGCCTCTTCCCCCATATGAGCGCTAAGACTCAAGTTTTCTACCAACCAAGTATTCTTAGTGTAGGCAAGCCATGCTACATGTTCCCTCCACAAAGGCACACAAGATGCTAAGGGGTGGGGGGGGGGAGGTTGCATCTCCTCTAGACCTACCAGTGACAAGCAGGATGCTCCCTCATCAGGTATGTACATCAGGCATACAGCTGAGGTACACATCTAACAGGAAAGTCTAAAAATGCCTCCCATCCAGTCAACTACTGTGTCCTTAGCACTGAGGTCCTCCTGAGACTAAAGACCCCTACCCTCCAGGTCCAGAGGATGTTGTGAAGCTCTGGCATCTAGGGCTAGATGCCTGCACCCTATTCGCACCTAAGCGCCCCTGCCTGAGCTCTTCCCTCCAGCACACACAGGGGACTTGTGTGAGCTACCAGCCGACAGTAACTAAGGTGAGAAGGGAACCAAGCTCTTTCAAACCCCCACTGCCACACAATGGCCCTGACGTTCTCTCTGGCTTTAGGGCTTGGTTTTGGAAAGGGAAACATAGGCACCTGAGTGGCTCAGTTGGTTGAGCATCCAACTTTGGCTCAGGTCACGAACTCATAGTTTGTGAGTTGGAGCCCTGCGTCAGGCTTCAGATTCTGTCTGTCTGTCTCTCTGTCTCTGTCTCTGCCCCTCCCCCACCTGTGCTCCGTCTCAAAACTAATAAATATTTTTTAAAACTTAAAGAAAAAAAAGAAAGAGAAACATGATAAATGGCCCTTCCAAGAGAAAGGAAAGAGCTAATTACTACATCACAACCTTGATCTCCCCAGAGGTTTTCTATTGCTACATATATGAGTAAACAAGGAGCCACAGAAGTTCTGTAGGTCTACCCTGTCTTGGGACTGCTAACACACAGCGTTTCTGTGATCTAAAATCTATAGACTACATTTCCTTATGCTCGCAACTATGAACCATCTCCAGAGCAAAGAAGAAGCATGAAGGGCATCTCTCAGGGTTCTTACACATCACCATGTTAATACCTTAACATCAGGAGTCAGGAACTCAGGTGCTTACCTCCAGCCCTCAGATGTACCAGCAGGGGGAGAATTGTGGGACAATCACCTAACCTCTCAGAGGCTGGGTTTAGGCTCCTCAAAAGAAAATAATACCATCTGCATTTTGAAATGAAAGCCTTTTGAAAACTATAAAGTTTTAAAAACACATGTTAATATGCCGATAAACATCACCTTGTTTATTTCCAAAGAAAGATAAGGGAGACAGGAAGGCCTCGCCCTGCATTTTTACAAAGGCTAACATTGCAGAGCCCAGATGAAACCACCCTTTCCCAAGGCTACAGATGAATGAATGGTACCAGCCAAGTGCTCCTCTCCTTGAGTCCTGGATTCCTGACTCAACATTCATCAAAGATTCTAAACTTAGAGCTCAAAAGTACAAGAAAGCTCATCTCAGTTCAAATGTCTTGTTTTAAAATGAAGGAGCTGGAGCTCTGAGAATAAAGCATTAAACAAGCCATTCTCTCAGAACACGAGTTGTACTGTGCTGGAGGAAAGAGTTAGTTTTCCTCCAGAGCTGGGGAAAGGTACAATACAAAGAAGCTAAGAGAAGTAGCCCAGAATGCATTCTCTGCCACTTTGGCAGGGTGGGACAGGCATGGGGGTGTTGAGAAACCACACACTTCACTGGCTACTGTGGGAGCTGAGTGGCTCCGAGGAGGCATGTCCGCAGCTCCCGGTTCTTATCTACAAAGCCATCTAAAGAACTAGGTGTGAGGCCCTGGCGTTGCCATGAGCTCGCTAATTAAAACATATTAACAGCACTGAGTCCTATTATCCTTTCAAAAGGGAGCGAGCGCCAGGCCTCCAGCAGCAGAGAAGATAATTAAGTAAAACTGTTTTCTCCCAGATAAATAATGGATATGACAACAGATGCCCCTCTGTCCTGGATGGGTGGGGATGACAAAGGAAGAATGTGCTTCTTGCCAAAACGGATGCAAAAGAGCTGGAGGCTAAGGATCAGCCCCCTTTGAACACCAGAGCAGAGAAGAGGCCTGGCCTCTGTGCACCAGTGTGAAACAAAAATCAATGTTGCTGCACACGTTACTTACTTCATTATGTACTTGCACTTCACTTTACAAAAGCAGCTAATACAAATTCGATACGGGTCCACGTTTCAGACCTAATGCAGCTGCCTTGTCAGCCATGTGGAGCTCCCGCTACTAACTCTAAGCACCTCTGACAGGCTATTGTACACAGGGTGCTGCAGAGAGCATCTCTTCCTGGGAGCCTTGAGCCGGCCGGCCTGTCATCTGCCATTACTCTTTGCTCAGCCGCAGTGGATTAGAGATAACAACAGTCACCCAACACATTTTTTCCTAAGACACACCATCAAGGTCGCAGGCTGATGGCTACGGGAGGCACATCATCAGCTGCACACCCAGTTACTGGCAGTACATTCTTACCATGAAGCCGTCGGACACATCACATTAATGGCAGAGGAAGCCCTAAAACCGTTCCGTGTGAGAGGTCTAAAAACAAAAAAGGGAGACCATTTTACATGTTTTCCACCAAAGGATAAATATTAGACTCTATTAGAAAATTGCTAAGGTAAGGAAAATGAACCCTAAACAGTAAGCAGTAAGAAGGAAGCTATCATTTCTCTCTGCAACAGTCCAGAGCTGCTAGTAATGAGATCTCCAAGGCAGATCTTCTCTGTCTTCCAAGGAGTGGGGGAACGCACAGGCACGTGTGTGTGCTTATTTTATGAGCTCAGCACAAGTACCCATTATGGCAAATTTCAGCCCTGTCTCTCCTCTAAAATGTTACCAAAGTTTTAAATGTAATCACAAAAGCCAACGGCCATTCGCCCTACGGGCCCATGGTGAAGCAGCTTATATCAGAAGCTCAATACATACATGCCCAATAGAGGAAGAAAACAAGAAAAGCAGGGCAGTTGCCTTTATTTACTAAAAGCACCATGGCACATACGCCTTAATAAAAATGAAAGACTGACTTACTGCATTATTAAAGTCTGATTTCTTAAATAGGGTGAGAAAGAAACATCCCAAGAAGCTTTCTATCTTGGTAAAAGGACAACGTGGAGAGAGGCAAATACTGCCTGCCCTAGGATCCAACGATGGATTTCACCCTAGGACAAATCCCACACCAACTTATCCTACCTTTGATGAAAAACGTGGTCAAACCACAAATACTTCTCGTGTAAAAGCTAAATAAAAATTTTTATGAATGCTGCTTAAAACAGCTCAATGAATATCAAAGTCATGTTTGTAATTAAGATGGTTCGGGGAACTCACACTGATACGCGCCACTGATTTTCTCAAAAGCATGCCGAAGTAACTCAATGGCGAAAAACAGTCCTTTCAACAAGTGGTGCTGGAACAGAATACATAAGGATAAACAAATAAACCTTAACTCCTTTTGTCACACCTATACAACACAATTAATGCAAGATAAATCATCAACCAACGTTTCAAGTTAAAACTCTAACTTTTAGGCACACCTGGTGGCTCAGTCAGTTAAGCCTCTGACTCTTGATTTGTGGTCAGGTCATGATCTCACAGTGATGAGATCAAGCCTGCATCAGGCTCCACACTGAGTGTAGAGCCTGCTTGGGATTCTCTCTCTCCCTCCCTGTTCACCACCTCTCTCTCTCTCCCTCCCTCCCTCTCCCGCTCTCCCCCTCCCTCAAAAATAAATATATAAACATTTTTTTAAAACTTTAACTTTTAGAAGAAAACAGGAGAATATCCTCATGACAAGGGTGAAGATTTCTGTGGTAGGATAAGAATGCAATAATTATAAAAGGAGAAAAAAAGGTAAATTTGAATTTATATTGAAAAGTCCAGTTCAATCAAAGATAATATTAAGAAACAAGATTAGGCAAGTCACAGACCGGGAAAGAATACTCTGAAAACATACCTCTAGCAAAGAATTCACATTCATCATATATAAGGAGCTCCTACAACCCAATAATAAAAACCAAATTTAAATTCAGCACCAGACCTCAACTGAAACTTCAAGAAGTTACATAAACAAATAACCAATACACATATAAAAATGTGCTTTCATCATTGGCCACCAGGGAAATGAAAAGATCACAGTGAGACATGACTACACTCAAACAGCTATAGTTCGGTTCGGTGAAAATTCAGAATGTTGACAAGGATGTGAAGCAACTGGCACCCTCCTATCTTGAAGACAAAAGTGAAAAAATAATACAACCATGTTGCAATAAGTGTTTGGCAATTTCTAACACGGGTAAATAAACACCTACCCAGTGGTCCAGTCACTCTATTCGTAAGATTTTACTCCAAAATAAAGAAACAAAATGTCTGCAATGAAGATCTGTACAAAAATGTTCACAGCTACTTACTTTGTCATTAGGAACAAACCCAAACATGCATCAACAGAAGAAGGGATAAACAAAGAGTGATACTATTACAAAAGGGAATAACTGTTCAGCAATTTAAAAAAATGAACTGCTGATATATGAAACAATGTGGATGAATCTCAAAAACATAATAAGTGAAAGAAACCAGACACACATAAAATGCACTGCATTATTCCATTTATATAAAGTTTGAGAACTGGCAAAACTAAACTGTGATTAAAAGAGAAAAGTTATCGCCTCTTGGCAGCAAGGTTAGGAAGATGATTAACTGCTAAGGAATACAAGGAAGCTTTTGGAGTAACAGAAATATCCTCTGTCTTGATAGAGGTTTGTGTCACACATTTGTCAAACTTACAGTGCACACATAGGATTGTGCACTTGATGTGCGTAGACTTACCTCAAAAAAGTAAGTAAATACTGAATTCTAGCTGGCAGGTTTACTTTTTGCAGGAGTCTGGGCTACTAATTCTCCAACCACTTTCTGTGTATTCTAGACTTGAGCAAATGAGTACGTATATTGAGTATAACTGAAACCACATTCTCACTGATGGAAAGGCAATTAGAAATATAGAAAGGAGGAAGACATGAACATATCCTTGTTTTTTTAAATTGCAATTGAAGTTACCAATATAAACCTCTAACTTTTCATTTGAAAAGACAGATACAAAACTAAATAATATGCATATGTATATATGTGCAAGTATATATATGTACACAAGCACGCATTTTCTAGCTTTGACTACTGATAATAATCTAGAAAACATGGGTTGGTTCCCAAATCTCAGTTTGTACATACCATCCTTTTTTCTTTTTAAAGAAAGGCAGATTGCCACGTGCAGTGCCTCATTTGGATGTGTCTGGAGTCTTGGAAGCTTGACTCCCCTATGTTCTCCTACCAACGGACCCTGAGAGCTTGTTCGGAGGGTCTAGTAGGGGAGCGCAGCTACTTGTATTTCCTTGACCAAAGAACAGTCCTTCCTTCTCTGTCGGGGAAGGTCGTCCTCTTCAATCGAGGGCGCACCTTTGCGAGGGACCCACATGGAGCAGTGAGGGAGGAAGGGAATGCCTGCCTATCGAGCCACATCAGCAGAATCAACACTGGCAATCAATGGGGTGACAGATGTCACAGCCAAATCACCCTCACATCCTACATACCAACCTCTTTTAAAGGAATCAGGGTTCCCTGAAGAAAAATCTAATTCAAGGGCTGAAGCAGAAAAGCACATAATAAGCCTACAACATCCTATGCCAGAAAGTAAGGAAATGTTCAAAAAAATAAATGAGACAGGTGAAAGTGGCACCACAGCTAGCTTGTAGAGTCTCTGGGCCAATCTGTGCATCAAAATAAACACTCCAAATTACTAAACTAAAAATCCATCCATCAATATTGACATAAATTTTTTAAAAAGTCCTTCTTTTCCACTGAAGGTCAATAAGCACAGAAGGAATACTGATGTCAGAAAACCATTAATGGCTGCTAAACTAGTGGGTGAAAGTTGGATAGGAATCAGGATATTCCTATAGCCTAAATCTACAGCCCACAAATGACTAATTGCTTACAAAGGGAAAAAAGTACTTCTTTAGTGGAAGGTCTTGGAAGACTTAACAAAATGATCACAGGTCTCATCAATACCAGGACAAATTGATATCATGCATTCCTGGCATGATTTAATCATGAAGAAATATCCTACAAATCCAATTTAAGGGATATTCTACAAAATAACATATCTATACTCTACAGAAATGTGAAAATCTAAATAAATAGGTAATAAATAAATAAATAAATAAATAAGACTGAGGAACCGTTACAAATCAAAGACAGCTAAAGAGAAATGACAACAAAATGCAATGTGGGCTTTAGACCCTGTACTGGACTAGAGAAAAAAAGAGTTAGAAAGGTCATTACTGGAACTGGTGAAATTTTAATATGAACTCTAGACTTGATAGAAATAAAGTATCAGTAACATATCCTGACTCTGATCATGATATGGCTGTGTCAAACAATCATCTTGTTCTTAGGAAAGGAACAGAATGTCTCCAAGTTACTCTTTTTTTTAATGTTTTTATTAATATCTTTAATCTTTTTTAAAAAAATTTTTTAATGTTTATTTATTTTTGAGAGAGCGGTAGAGCATGAGTGAGGGAGGGGCCGAGAGACAGAGGGAGACACAGAATTTGAAACAGGCTCCAGGCTCTGAGCTGTTAGCACAGAGCCTTACACGGAGCTTGAACTCATAAATTGGGAGATCATGATCTGAGCTAAAGACGGATGCTTAACGACCCAGGTGCCCCAATATTTTAATTTATTTTTCAGGGAGAGACAGAGTGCGAGCTGGGAATGGGCAGAGAGAGAGGGAGATACAGGATCTGAAGGAGACTCCAGGCTCTGAGCTGTCAGCACAGAGCCCAACTCAGGGCTTGAACTCATGAGCCATGATGAGATCATGACCTGAGCTGAAGTCATACGCTTAACTGACTGAGCCGCCCAGTGACCTTCCAAGTTACTCTTAAATGGCTCACACACACAGAATGAATAAAGCAGTAAGAGCAAAATATAAACTGTGAATCTGTATAATAGTTATAGTTATACAGGAGTTCCTTATATTACTCTTGGAACATTCCTGTGAGTTTAAAATAATTTTAAAAAGCAATCAGAGGGCACTTGTGGGGATGAGCACTGGGTGTTATATGGAAACCAACTTGACAATAAACTGAGAGAGAGATTAAAAAATAAAAAACAGAGAAATATGAAGATGCCATAGAAAATCATTTAGTAAATGAAAATCAAACAATATACAAGTAGTAAAATGCAAAATTTAGGATACCTGGAAGGAGACTATATCTGAATTCTTTGATTCATGAATCAGAAAATATTTACAAATGTTAATATTTGTAATAAATGCTTATAAATGTTAAGCATTGCTCAGAAAAAAAGAGACCTATAAGACATGAGCATGCATGACCGTGATAAAACGTGAATTCAACTCATCAGCATGCAAGATGAACTGGGATCATTACTACAGTGAAGGCATAACTTGAACGGGGAAAGCAGAGAGAGCACTGACTTCCACCTAGGAGTAGCTTCATGGAGGAAAGAAAGACTTAGTCTGTGGGTAGGATTTCAACAGATAAAACAGAAGTAGGGAACAGACCAGAAAGGTGTCCCACACAAAGAGAACACTATGCACAAATGCACTGGGAAACCAACTACAGCACTTACTTCAAGAATTGTGAGGACACAGTATGGCTTGGGAGTGGAGTATGAGAAGGAAGTGTAAAAATAAACCCTGGAAAAACAGCTTGTGTATAGATTATATAAGAGCTTTTTTTTAATGTTTATTTATTTTTGACAGAGAGAGAGAGACAGAGAGAGAGAGAGAGCACGTGAGCATGAGCAGGGGAGGGGCAGAAAAAGAGGGAGACACAGAATCAGAAGCAGGCTCCAGGCTTCGAGCTGTCAGCAACAGCCCAACGCATGGCTTGAATCCAGAAACTGTAAGATCATGACCTGAGCCAAAGTCAGATGCTTAACCGACTTAGCCACCCAGACTCCCCTATAGAAGCTTTTAATGCCAAAGGTGCAGGGGGTTAATTTTAGTCAGTGGAGTACTCCAGTGCTTTGGGATAACGAAGAATGGGGAACGGATGGTTATTTCACACATAAAGTCACACAAGTGCTAATCCAACAGTCCTGTAAAGCAGGTCTCCACAGAGAGGAGGCAGAAAAAGACTTGTGTGCCTAAAACTTCTCTGCTCTTCTTACTCTTAGCCACAAAAAAGCTCAAGATAACCACTGGTTATGAAGCAAGCTAATAAGCATGCAATGTGCTCAAAAAATGGTTTTAGAAGTTTATATGGAAAGCAGCCTATTAACCCTCTCTACACAAGAATGAAGGTATTTGTACAGATTTATGAGCTTTCATGTTTTTCTTCCAATAAACCTAGGGAATCTTTAAAGAACACCCTTTAAAATCTCAGTGTATAAAGCTGTTTTTATAAACGCTACCTTTGAAGATTCTTTCCAAGTAAATTCATTGAAAAAGAAATGGTCCAGGGATGTCTGGCTGACTCAGTTAGTTAAGTATCCAACTTCAGATCAGGTCATGATCTTGCAGTTTATGGGTTCAAGCCCCACGTCAGGCTCTGTGCCAACAACCTGAAGCCTGCTTCAGATTCTATGTCTCCCTCTTTCTCTGCCACTCGTGCTCTGTCTCTCTCTCAAAAATAAGCATTGAAAAAAATTTTTAAAGAAAAGGCCCAAATTCAAAGCACTTTGTCCACAAGTCTTTTTTTCTCCCATAGTGAGAAATAAAATCTGTGCCTGTGGCTACTGTCAAACTTCACAGTAGAACTTGCATTTAGTATTTCCAACATATCATCATGCTGCAGCTACAGATAGTCCGCACCTTAGGATGGAGACTTATAATTTCTTAACTTTACAATGACACCAAAAGTGATACACATTCAGTAGAAACCATCTTCCAAGTTTGAACTTTGATCTTTCCCTGAGCTAGCAATAGGCGCAATGCCGGGCAGCATCAGTGAGCCCCAACTCCCCATCAGCCTCATGATCACAAGGGTAAACAACTGACATGTTTACAACCATTCTGTACCCATATAGCTATTGTCTTTCCCTTTCAGTATTGTATTCAATAAACATGAGATAGTCAATAGTTTATTAAAAAATAAGCTTCATATTAGGGCTTCTTGCCCAACTGCCAGGGTTCAGAGCATGTTTAACACCAGCTAGGCTAAGCTATAATGTTCAGTAGGTTAGGTGGATTAAAGGCATTTGTGACTTACAATATTTTCAACTTACCATGAGTTTATCAGGAGGTAACACCGCCTTTTGCTGAGCAAGATCTGTAGTTTTAATTCTTATAAATAAACACATTCTTGGGGAGAGGGAGAAGGAGAGACTAAAAGCAAGACTCTCAATACTTCCCACCCCTGTCAATAGTTTTGTCAACTTTGCAGCTGAAAATCTTTGAAATTGGGATTCAAGCAGGGCTAACATGATTTTACAGATATGAATGAAGCCAAAAAAAAAAAAAAAAAAGCTCCAAAGTAGGGAGTAGAGACAAACTATCAGAAGCACTATCTATAATTTTCATCTGTGTTCATACTGGCACAGAATTAGTGATAGGCTATATAGGGGGAGGCTAAGTATATCCTCACCTCTCTTTGGGAAAAGCTAAACAACATAATATTTAACATTTCCATTACATTCCTATTGAAGGCCACGGTGACATTTAAAATTTGCATTCACTAAGAATTTCTGTTTTTAGGAGATGACAGGAGAGATGAACCTCAGATCAGAAAAGAGTAGAGCCTCATTCTGCTACTGTCTTTACTATGTCTCTAAGAATAACACCACTTATAGACAGGGGCTACTACAGTTTATAAATAAAAAGCCAGTGGGATTTCCACATAAGCCACTACATAAAAAATCATTACAGTTGTCAAACTCAAGACAGCATGATTTTCACCAATCTTACTACGTTCCATAATTGTAACCAACACCATCGAACCTGTGATTGTGAATTACCTATCTTCCTTTCTCTTAACTTCTGGCCATAAAACAAGGACTGAAATTAGGTGATGGTAGATAAGAGGACAGACCCTGACCAACACAAACAGAGGAGTGACCCCCTCCACTCTGCCATAAGCCACCCCTACATAGGGGTGCTAGTCCCTTGGCCCCTCAGAATTTCAGTTTTTTCATTTATGGAAATCAAAACTCTAAAATAAATGTTTCTGGTAAAATAAATACTAGCAGTTGTACTTAATGCTTGGGTGGATATAAAATGACTTTTAGATTAAATTAGATAATATGTGTAAGATATTCCTTAGGGAATCCTTGCATGGTTGTGCCATTTGAACACTATAAACATAGCCTCCTGAGGGCAGTGAGGTAGATGAGGTGTTAAAATTCAACCCTCACAGCACAGATGAAGGGCACCAGGGCACATGGTGAAAGCTCTCCTCACCCAAAAGGCACCTCATCCTCCTTTTCTTTAAGTTTATTTATTTATTTTTGAGAGAGAGAGAGAGACAGAGAGAGCACAGGAAAGGGGCAGAGAGAGGGGAGCGGAGAGAGACAGAGACAGAGGGAATCCCAAGCAGGCTCCACATGCTTAACACAAAGCCCAACCTGGAGCTTAAACTCGGGAACCACAAGATCATGACCAGAGCCAAAATGAAGAGTCCGACACTTAACCAACTGAGTCACCCAGACACCCCCCCTCCTCCGCATGTTTAATTCACACAAAGGTACAGTATAGGTTATCAGTGGTCCCAAATATGCATTCAATAGTAGCTGTAATTCTTAAACATCATAAAGCAATGGGTAGGATTGAGAAATGAGAACTGAGTTCTCAGAACTGAAAACCATTCGTCTTCAAAAGTATCCTCTTGTCTAGGACTAAAATATTTTATTAACAGAAGGAACAAACCTAAACTTTCTAACTTAACAGATGCAGTTACCCAGTCCTCCTAAAAACATGAGAAAATACATACTTCTGCTTGAGGTTTAGGGGGTAGTCAACGGTGGAGAGGGGACACTAATAAAATCAAGTTATTAAAGAAAGAAAACTGGCAAAATATAACTTTAAAGCTTTTCCTTTCTTTGCCAAAATCATCATCATCATCATCATCATCCAGCAAAAGACCACATCAGTTAAATAAGGACTGACTTAGACTTCAGAGCTAGATGAATCTAACCTGGAAACAATCTCACTGTATCTAACTTGGTAACTATGTTAACCTGGTGACATTTCAAACAACACTGACCCAGCATAGATAAAACCAGCTCAAACAAACACCCAAGCTGATCGGTTGTGATGAACAAGAAATAAAATGGTCAATTATTTTTCAAGAATTTTTTAATACTTAATTTTGAGAGAGACTGTGTGTGTGTGTGTGTNTATTTTGTGCCAAGTCACTTTTTTGCCTATTATTACTAACCAAATCTAAAACCAATCCCATGAAACAGAGAAATACAAAAATGACACTCGTAGCAAAATGTTCAGAAGAAATGGTAAGTCAAAACAGATCTTTGAGGATAAACACACACAGAACATTGTAGTAATTACTAAATCAACATTAATTCTGAGCCAAAATATACTGTTTCCCTCTACAGTCAGAAAGTGGATTAGCGTTTTCTTTTTATTACAAATGTTCTTTTTTTTAACTATCACAGGATACCAAACATTAAATTCACCAGCAAATATTAGAGATTGATTTCCATTGCTCCCTAAAGGTCCTTATGCAGGCTCAATTACTCTCTTTTAAAATATTATATAACAGTATGGTATATACAGTGGCGACTCAAACGTGATAAGCAATATTAAAAATACATACAAATTTTCATTGTCCAAATTCATGTGAATAAAATGTTGCTTTTATAATAAAGGCTTTAGAAATTTAAAAGTACTTCCACAACACAAAATTGCAAATAAAAACTGTGCTTGATGCTACACTAAGCAAAATAATAAAGAGCAAAACATACCCGGAAGTGCGCTCATGATCCTTCACAGACATGCAAAGAATAGCAAAAAAAAGTTGACTCATCCAACATGCTTGTTCTCAGCTGAGGTCAAACAAGATTACACTCTGCCGTCCTTTATCAGCTCTTATGCTACAAACAAGTATCCTTTTGGCAGCATATTTTGTGCCAAGCTTTTTGGGTTTTTTGTTTCTGTTTTTGTTTTGTTGTGCTTTCTATGAGTGATTTCACCCTTTAAAGTGGCCCCAAGCATAGTGCTGAAGTGCTGTCTAATGTTCCTAGAAGGTTGTAATGTGCCTTATGGAGAAAACACGTGTATTAGATAAGCTTTCTTCAGAGGTGAGTGACAGTGTCATTGGTCATGATTTCTTCAAAGATGATAATGAGTTAACAATGTATATTAAGTAAGATGTCTTTAAATGTAAATACACAAAACAAGGTTATGTTTTGATAGGCTGATGAAAATGATGTAACCAGAGCCTCTTGTAACTTCATGGGAAGCAAAGATTCAGTGTTAGCTAATTCAGTCTTTATGGCGACTTTACAGACTAAAATTATCATGAAAAACAAGACTTAAATGTGCATGGTAAAAGCTTCAATATTTAAATAAGTGAAATTTCCAAAACCAATATTGGATTTGGCTAAAACATAGCTATAATAAGAAGCTAAAGGTAATGGTTGAACACAAGTTTATTTCCAGAATTTCAAGCACTCCAATGTGACACATTATCTACTCTTTTCAAAAATACACTCACAATAATATTCACAAATAATATGAAGGTAAAAGAAATAACTTTTAAAAATTCTGCTGAAGTGAAGCGAACATGGTATATATTTTAAAATTTAAATACTGATTTATACAAATCAACCATTTAATATAAGAAATTAGCAAACTTTTTCCTCTCATCCAATGTAATCAGATGACTATAATACAGAATTATATTATATTTACATGAGAAAAGAGTAAAATGGATCTGGATATAAACTAAACATTCTTTGATTCATTTCAGGAAGTAACTTCCAAGAAAGGAAACTTTTACAGATGATGAATACGTTCATTACTTTAATTATGGTGACAATTCACGACATGAATGCGTACATTTATCCAAACTTATCAAATTGTATACATTAAATATATATAGTTTTGTATGTAAATCATATTTCAATAAAAAAAAGAAGTGATTCATGACCAAATTCTTTACCAGGAAATAATCATGTGGTATATTAGAAAGTCTGTCTTCATATTTTTAAAAATATTTTTGCAATATATGCAAATACCTTTTGGCTTTAATATTTTATCAAAACAATCTTCATCAACATTCTCTATCAAAATCTAGGACCACAAATAAAACTGACAATGGTTCTGAACTGCAATACTATATCTAATGATCACTAGACACAAATCAATCATCTGCCTCAAAGTTTCCTGACACCAATTTTAATCCCAGGTCTTTGCTACTCCCTGCCTACAGTTTTTTCAACAATTTAATCCTTCACTAACTGAAACTATCAAAGGTGTTTTGAAAGATCTGTTTTGAATCCTTCAAAAATGAAAAATCATTTTCTGATAATATCCCTACATTTCAGATTTCATCTTGAACTCTTTACACAACGGGTTTTTCCTAAAGTGAGTTATTTGTCAATCAACAGGTCTGCATTGGCCAGTTTCTTAATTAAAGCACTGGAAGAAACAGCAGCAATTTCCTCTTTAGGCAACAAATCTCTCTGAAGGTGTGATTACCTTCACATGCTCAGGTCTTTCCTAAATTAGTGGTGTGCCTTTTCTGCGCTCAATGATTCACAATGGAAACTGAAAACTGAGACAAACAAATCTAAACACACAAAAGCAAACAAGTAGAGAATTCTTCCTTACCCTTCAAAAGACAGACAGTCATCTTTCCTCAACTTTGTTGACAGTGAAACTGTTCTGTATTTTTGTGTTTACATATATTGGAGTATTTTAGCTCCAATCTGTATCTTTGTTTTCTGAATCAGATCACTTATCATTGATAAAATGAAGTTCTAGGTTACAAAGTTTTTAAGATTTACAAGGAAGAGAACCCAAAATAGAAAACAGAGCACTGCCCAAATAACTTAATGTTCCAATTGCTCTAGTCAATTATACAAGACTTGGCCCTAGTAAAGTATTTGCCATATCAGATTACCTATCTTGAAAAAATGGACCTATCTTCTCTCCACCCCCATAATCTTGCTCAAAAACTGAACAAGGTGGGCTCTTGATGTCCACGGAAAAGAAAAAGGGTAGAAGTTGAAAACAAGGTAAGTAATCTTCAGCAAACAGTAATGCCAACAGCAAAAACCTTCCCCGGTGTGAAAATAGATAGAACAGACATGGACAATAGAAACTTCCATTCTAAAAATTTGCCCTCAAAAAGTAACCCCGCCTCCGACACACACACACAATCAACGTTCCAGAAAGAATAAAGATAGGAAACAAACCTTCTAGAATTCCTATCACAATGACCCTTTCACATTTGTGTTCTACAGCCAGGAAAATAAATGAGAGTGGAAGATGAATTGCCACAGAGAAATAGAAAGACAAACAATGCCTTTACATGTAAGAGGAATTTTTATTTGATTTCATGTAATAAATTTGAAAAGGTACCCAATCTTTATTTTTCACATTCCTGAAAATTTCCAAAAATAAATAAGCAAATAAATAAATAATACTTGTAAAATTCAGAAATTGGGAAATTGGAAATATTCCATTTTGAGGAACTTGTCCTAAGGAAATACATAAAGATAAATATCTAGATGTAGCAAAGATAGAGCTACAATAATGTTTATTACAGGAGCTCCTGGATGGCTCAGTCAGTTGAGTGTCCAACTTCAGCCACTCACGGTACATGGGTTCAAGCCCCGCATGGGGCTCTGTGCTGACAGCTCAGAGCCTGAAGCCTGCTTCAGATTCTGTGTCTCCCTCTCTTTCAGCCTCTCCCCCGCTAGCACTCCATCTCTCTGTCTCTCAAAAATAAATAAAGATGTTAAAAAAATTTTTTTAAATAATGTTTATTACATACCTGTAATAGCAAGAAATAGAAAACACTCTAAATGATTAACAATACGGAAGTGCTGCATTATATTTTGGTACACCCACACAGTAGAATTCTGTGCACTTATTTCAAACTGTATATATCTACCCCTGACATGGCAATATGCTCATTATATGATACATATAACATGACTGCATTTCTATAGAATGCGTGAATGACTATATATATGACAGGATCTGAATGCATCTGTACAAAGGTACCAACAGTAATCACCTTGACATGATTGGCTTGCTTCTATTTTCTGATTTCCTTCATTATAAACATGTTTACTTCTGTACAAACAAAAAATAAAGTCAGATCATTTAGAAATAAAATACAAAAACAAGTAGATAAATCCTAAATGACTTGTCATTAACATCCTCAGCCTGAAGTAAACAGATGCTCCATTTTATGCCACCCAAAGAGTCACTTCCAATTTTTAATGCAGGAAAAAATGCCAGATGCCTACCTAGGTTAGCACTGATTCATCTAATTTGTTTCCCCTAAGATATAAAAAGACAAATGAATTGGAATGCCTAAGAAATGAGGTATTCCAGGTAAATGATTTTCAAAGGATAAAAACAATTTCCCCCTCAAAAAAAAAAATAAAAACCAACACCAGTCCAATTTCCTGTCCACATCAATTGGGCATGATGAACAAAATTCAATCTTTCTTTGATGAATGCGGATCTCACTGCCTCAAATGTCAATGCAAGCTAGAAGGCTCTGGACCCAGAGGAAATATGGAGAGAAGATAAAGTCAGTGTGTTCAGGGCACCTGGGTGGCTCAGTCAGTTAAGTGTCCGGCTTCGGCTCAGGTCATGATCCCACAGTTCCTGAGTTCAAGCCCCGCATCGGGCTCTGTGCTGAAAACTCAGAGCCTGAAGCCTGCTTCTGATTCTGTGTCTCCCTCTCTCCCTGCCCCTCCTCCGCTAGCTCTCTCACTCGCTCTCTCGCGCACGTGTGCTCTCTCTCAAAAAAAATAAACATTAAAAAAATAAGTAAACAAATAAGTCAATGTGTTCTGACTCAAATATATGCTGTCGAAATGGGTTCCCTGAAAAAATTCCCAGATAGGCTCTTGTCTTCCGTGATCTGTGTCTGCCTCTTAAGTTTAACACAGAATATCCCAGGCTGATGGTTTAAGAAGCTCTCAGTTTACCTGCAATGTTGTCTAAGTCACTGGGGAAAATTCTTATATAGTAAATATATACTGAGACAAGCAACATTTGTGAAAAATATTTAAGTTTTAAACCATATTCATATAAGATAACATAAGGTTTTTGCTCATTATCAAACACAAATACCAATCACCTATTAGAAAAACATGTGCACAAAGGCAGAAACAAGGAAAAGCAAAGAATGATAGATTTCACTAAATAAAGACAGTTTGATCCCCTGTGACCAAAATACCACAGCCAAAATGAGAAGACCAACAACTAGGAACATGTTTGTAACAGATTGTCAAAATTTGTATCTTCATTATACATTTTTAAAATCCTAGTTATTTTGAAAAATACGAAATTCACTAAGGTCATGAAGTAGATATTCACAAAAGGGAAACAACAAACATATGGTGAAACATTTTATATGAGTAGAAATTTAAAAAACAATATAAATAGATACGCTTTTTGTTAAAATGAAAATGATGATGAATAAAAGAATATGAACAAATAAAAGAGGAAACAGACACTCAAATATTACAGGGGGGAATGTAAATCAGCATAGTATTTCTGGAGGGAAATTTGGCAGTGTGTGTCAAAAGCCTTAAAAGCATGTACTCTTTGACAAAACACTTCTATTCCTAGGACTTTTTATCCTTAGACAATAATTAAGCAATATTTTCTATAAAAAGATACTCATCATAACATTAGTTAAATAGAAGCCAAAAGTTACTTTATCAAAAGAGATTGGAAAAACAAATTCTGTTTACTAAAAATCATGACATACCAGAACACTTAAGAGACAGAAAATATTTAAAATGGTAGATGGTAGATGGTAAGCGCTGACATGAAACAGAACGTAGGTTGTTCACAGTGGGATTGCTGCCCAAACACAGGTGTCATGAAAACCATCACTAAGTCCGTCCGATGGAGAAAGGAAAAGGCTCCTATCAATACTGTCCTCATTGGACATGCAGATCCAGGAAGTCTACCACTACTGGCCCTCCCACACACAAATGTGGTAGGAACAAAAGAACTATGGGAAAATTTGAGAAGGCCACTGTTGAGATGGTAAAGGGCTCCTTCAAGTATACCTGGCTCTTGGGTAACTGAAAACTGCATGAGACCGTATTACCACCACTGATATCACCCTGGGGAAACTCAAAACACAAAGTATGATATGACCATCACTGATACCAGAGAACACAGAGACTTTATCGAAAACATGATTACAGGCACATTACCAGGCTGACTGTGCTGTCCTGATTGTTGCTGCTGGTGTTAATAAATTTTAATCAGGTATTTTCAAGAATGAATGTGCCCTTCCACCTTACACACCGGGTGAAAAACAACTAACTACTGGTGTTAACAAAATGGGTTCCATTTGGCCACCCTAGAGGCTGAAGAGGCACATAAAAAATCATTAAGGAAGTCTGCACCTACATTAAGAAAATTGGCTACAACCACAACACAGTACTATTTGCGCCAGTTTCTGGATGGTACAGTGACAGCATGCTGGAGCCAGCTGCTAACATGCCTTGGTTCAAGGAACGAAAAGTCACCTGTAAAGATGGCAATGCCAGTGGAACCATGTTGCAGGAAGCTCTGGATTGCATCCTGCCAACAATTTACCCAACTGACAAGCCCTTACATCTGCCTCTCTAAGATATCTCCAAAACTGGTGGTATTAGTACTGTCCTAAGGCCAACTGGAGAGTGGTGTTCTCAAAACCAGCCTGACAGTCACCTTTTCTCCAGTCAATGTTACAACTGAAGTAAAGTCTGTTGAAATGCACTGTGAAGCTTTGAGTGAAGCAATTCCTGGGGACAATCTGGGCTTCACTGTCAAGAACACGTCTATCAAAGACTTTCATTGTGGTGATGTGGCTAAGCAAAAATGACCCAACAATGGAAACAGGTGGTTTCATGGCTCAGGTGATTATTTTTAATGATCCAGGCCAAGTCACTGCTGGATATGCACCTGGGCTGGATTGTCACACAGCTCACACTGCTCGTGAGTTTGCTGAAGGCTGATCATTGTTCTGGGGAAAAGCTGGAAGATCGCCCCGAAGTCTTGAAATCCACTGCTGCTGCTGCTGCTGCTGCTACCATGGTTCCTGACAGGCTCATGAGAGCTTCCCTGACTATCCTCCCCTAGGCCATTTTGCTGTTCATGACATGAGACAGACAGTCACCATGGGCATCATCAAAGCAGTGGACAATTAGGCAGCTGGAGCTGGCAAGGTCACCAAGTCTGCCCAGAAGCTCAGAAGGCTAAATGAATGAATATTATGCCCAATAGCTGCCACTCTAGTTTGAACCAGTGGTGGACGAAACATCTCAGGACTGTTTATGTCAATTGGCCTTTTAAGTTTATTAGTAAAAGACTGGTTAACAATGCAATGTAAAACTTTCAGAAGAAAAGGAGAATTTTTTGTGAACCATTTGTTTTGTGTGTGGATGGCAATTTTTAGTTACATTTTAAAATCAGTACCTTTTAATGGAAATAACTTGACCAAGTATCTGTCACAGAATTTGAGATCCATTAAAACAAAGTTTAATGAGGAAAAAGCCCAGAATGTATATGATCTCCAATTTTCTTTTAAAAAGGTAGCACTGCTATTTTATGTAAATGATGAATCACTGGGTTCTATTCCTGAAATCAGTACTACAGTATATGAGAACTAACTTGAATTTAAATATATAAACTTAAAAAGAAAAATAAATTTAAAAATCTAATAAAAAAGATTTTTGTACACAACTGTGTTTTTTAAACATATATATATATACATAGAAAATATATACATAGAAAATATACCCTCCACCCATCTTCCTCCTGGTAACCATTAATTTGTTCTCTACAATTAAGAGTCTGTTTCTTGGTTTCTCTCTTTTTGTTCCTCTTTTAATCCTTACCTCATTGACTTTATTTCTTAAATTCCACATATGAAATCATATGGTATTTGTCATTCTCTGACTTATTTCGCTTAGCATTATACTCTCTCATTCAATTCCTTTTGTCGCAAAAGGCAAGACTTCATTCTTGTTTATGGCAGAGTAATATTCCAGTGTGTGTGTGTGTGTGTGTGTGNTGTGTCTCACACACACACACGCCCACACACACCACATCTTCTTTATTTAGTTATCTATTGATGGACACTTGGGTTGCTTCCATAGTTTGGCTATTGTAAACAGTGCTGTAATAAACATAGGCTCCATGTCTCCCTTTGAATTAGTGTTTTTATATTTTGGGGTAGATACCCACTATTGGGATTCCTGGATTATATGATAGTTCCATTTTTTATTTTTTCTGCATTTCTTAAATGTTTTATAATACCCTACCACAACAATTATTTAATAAGAGTAAACATCTATTCATATCAGCACTATTCACAAAAGCAAAAATGAAGAAATAATCCAATGTCCATCAGTGGATGAACAGATGAACAAATCATAATTTTATACATATACATACAAAGTAGAATATTAATCAGCCATAAAAAGGAATCAAGTACTGTTACATGCTATGATGTGGACAAACCTCCAAAACATTATGCTAAATCAAGCCAGACACAAAGAGTCACATATTACATGATTCCATTTATATGAAATACCCAGAATAAATAAGTCCATAGACATAGAATGTAGACTGGTGGTTACTGCAGCCACTGCAGGGAGTGGGGAGTAAGGACAAACTGCCTAATGGGTACATGGTTTTACTGTGAAATAAAGAAATGTTTTGGAACTCGACAAAGATGATACTTGCACAATATTGTGACTATACTAATTGCCATTGAACTGTTCATCATAAAATGGTTAGTTTTGTTTTGTTTTGTTTTTAACACTTATCTTTGAGAGAGAGAGAGAGAGAGAGAGAGCACGCAAGTTGGGAAGGGGCAGAGAGAGAGGGAGACACAGTATGGGAAGCAGGCTCCAGGCTCTGAACTATCAGCAGAGAACTCAGCGCAGGGTTCGAACTCATGAGCCACAAGATCATGACCTGAGCGGAAGTCAGACGTTTAACTGACTGGGCCACCCAGGAGCCCATAAAATGATTAATTTTAAAAAATAGAATAAAATGGCTAATTTTGTGTTATGTGAATTATGCCTTAATTATTTTTAAAAGTTAAAAAAATAGAGGGGAGCCTAGGTGGCTCAGTTAGGTGTCCAACTTCGGCTCAGGTCATGACCTCAAGGTTCGAAGGTTTAGAGATCCACATCAGGCTCTGTGCTGACAGCTCAGAGCCTGGCGCCTGCTTCACATTCTGTGTATCCCTCTCTCTCTCTGCCCCCCCTACAAATACTTTGTCTCGCATCCTCTCTCTCAAAAATAAATAAAAACATTAAAAAAAGAAAAATGGTAAACATCTGATCATATTCCTCTTTAAAGTTTATGAAATTGCTTCAATTTGATATGCTTGCGTGCATAACAGACCTCTACCATTGAGTTCTAGGTATGCTAGTGTATCTGTCTGTCCATCTGTCTCTCACTTGCCCACTCACTATACTTACTAACAAATAATGGGAGCTTACTACATTGATAGTAAGATATGGTACTTACTACAAATTGTTTTCAAGAACTCACATACATGGAATATATTGAATCCTCGCAACAAATTTATGAGGTAGGTATTATTCTTATTATTATCATCTCTGATTCATGGATGAGAAATAAAGACACAAAAAAAATAAAGTGATTTGCTCAAGACTACATAGCCAGAAAGTGACAGTACTGGGATTTAAACCAGCCAGACTGACTTTGGAATCCTATCTTAAGTGCTTCACTTATGAGGTTCTACTTCCTCTCAAAGAATGCATGGTCTTGGTAGAAAAATGAGAAATAGAAGTGTATGAAATAGAAGGAAGACCATCCACCATCTTGCTACCTAAGTAGAACCACTGTTAACCTGTTACACAGTTTTCCAAATAAATACACGCATTTATATACCTACACCAAAGTTGTCATGACATGCTTTATTTTCTGCTTATTATAAACTCCTTCCATGTAAAGAAACACACTGCTATGTCATCAAAATTAATGGTGCCATGGTATTCCATTTAACATAGAAAACAATTTAAGCAGCCACATATTAAAATTTGGGGTTTTTTATGTATGAATAATGTTGAGATGAATCACCTTAAAAGTACATCACTGTTAAGTTAACCAATTTAAGATATAAAATATTTGGTGAGAATATGTGTTTCAAAGCTCTTGACCAAAGTCATGTAACAATTTCTACAAAGTCTTTAACAGCTGATACTCCCATTTGCAGATTATGAAAGTACTTCATCTTACCACCCTTCTTCTGCAGAATTCTCCCACCTGGTCTCAGAACATATTTTATTCCCTACTCCACTCTTCCAACAGATACATATATCCAAGGAAAAACACTTTATTTAGATCTGGGGGGAGGCTTTCAAATGCATAGATCTGTGGAACACAGAAATCTTCAAAATGTTGAGCGTTTCTGTCTAAGAATATAGGTCTCTTCAGGAATAACTCTTCTTATAAACATCCCTGTGGGCCATGATCATTTTCAAATGAGTAAACAAGGTCTCAGAACTTGAAATAAGGACCATAGGTCAGGGACTAAACTGGGGAGGATTGAAAAGAAAAGCAAATGTCATCCATGCCTGCTTCATGTCACTAGCCTGTGAGTCTTTTCCTATAGAAAAAAATCCTAGGCTGTCACAGATGTAATTTATTACTAAAATTGAGTCCTATTTATTCTAAATCATCCCATTACCCAAGGCTGAATTACAGAAGTCTAAGACCTTCTAACTCCCCAAAACCTTGTCTTGAGGAATATTAAGTATTTCAAGCTAAATGTCTAAACTCGATTGACTCAGATGGCTAGATGAAATTATGTAACTTGTCATCAGCTGGTAAAAAATGCAAACACACGTCTATGTCAAACAGAAGTTGCACAGGCCTGATTCACCAAGCCTTCTTGTTGACTATTTGTAGACAATGCTTAGTCTCTACAAACTATCAAGCCTCATCACTCTGCCTAGTAGGCCCATACTGGACACAAAAAATTCCACATTCAATCAAAAGTATCCAATAAGAAGCAAAGACCTAACCCCTGTTTCTCTAAAAATATAAAACTAGAAGAAATGAAGTCATAAGATGCTGAGCTTGGAAGAGCCTTTATAGATTATCTAAACCAATCTTTTTCTCTAATGAGAAGATTGAGCCCAGGAGAAAACAAGTTCCCCAAGGTCACAGAGCTAACTACCAAGAAGAAAAGTTCCATACCTGGGTCACTTGACTCCCTGGTCAATATCCATCCCACCCGAGTGTGGTATATATACATCCAATTGAACATTAACTCTCTAGCACTTCATTTCCCCCCAAAAAAATGCTATAAAAATAAAACTTTTCTTCTGAATAATTAAAGTAGACTGTATTTTTAAGCTGTTGTAAATTAAGACCAATTGTGTAAACAATTTTTAAGAGACATTAAGCCTCTATCATTAAATTTTAATAAATTAAAAACATTCCATTTCAAAGGAAATCAAATTTAAGCACAATTCTTCAAAAATCTTCAACATTCTTAAAATATACATGTCAAATATATTAATATAGTAATCCATTGAAAAATTGTCAATTGGAAATTTTTACCAAGTGGTGTAGGAATGAATAAAGGTGTACAATTCTGGCAGGCAAGCCTAGGAAAGAGAAAAAAGCAGCAGCTGGTACAAAGGAAAACCTTAAACAAACATATTCGCCTGTTGTATTTGCTTAAATAAACCAGTCTACCAAAACATAAAATCAAGACCTACGCATATATCTGCTTCCATATGCTCTTTGTATTTCATCAGTACAGTCATTGAGAAAGTACTAAGAAAAAGATGCCTTCCCAGAGTCACTGAACATGAGAAAGTAAGGGAAGAAGCTGATCCCATGAATGCATAAGATCAGATTTCACTGAGCCATCGTCATCAGTTAGGTAGACTGTGGACCCAAAACAGGAATCCATCATAACAAACTGTCTGCTTTAATACACTTAGTATCTGAACTACTGCCAGGCTTAATCTGTGGAAAGCTTATTGAGGATATATTTGCTATTTTCCATAAGAGAAGAATTTATTTTCTTACTCAGAGGGCTTTAGGGTTGTTTTTTTTTAATGTTTAAAGTTGAACAATATGAAAAAAAAATTTAATTATTTAAAACAAGAATGCCCAAAATCAAAAAAAAAAAAAAAAGAAAAGAAAGAAAGAAAAACCTTGGCTATCTGCAAGAGATTCATTCAGTGGTCTCTTCAGGGCACTGCCAAAGGTTAGGTTTCTAAACCAAAAAAAAAGTAATTCAAAAAATGTCCAAATAAGGGTTCTGCACTAATTTTCACCACAGATTTTTTTTTTCCACTTTAGTAAAAGGGAGTAATAAGCCCACAAAAAAAGTATTTGCTATTCCACAATTAAATTTACATCTCTCCCTTGTTGCGCTATTACAGAACTGAGAGCTAACGAGTCCATGAGCTAACAACTGCAATCATTAGTTACATTCTGTAGTTTAACAATTTCCAAATAAAACTCATCACAGTCACAACCTGTATTAGGAGGATACATCTTAATGGCCTGTATTCCAAGTACAACCTTCTGCTGGGAAAGCAATTCTTTAGAGAGAACAGGAAGGGCAAAAAATTGGAAACAGTTCCTTGGATCATGCACCCAGATGTGCAAATATGAATCAATTTCTATAATGCCTTTTCATGCAACAACAAAACTTCTTTTAATAAACAATGGAATTTCTCTCTATAACAAGGCTGATAAAGGGTCAGATGTTGGCCTTTATTTAGTCTGTGCTTCCATCTTTATACCAGGGAGGTGATCTATAGACTTAATGTGGACATCTTCCCGGAGAAGGAGCTCTGATTTACCTCTTCTTCTTCCCAAGGTAGAGAGAGTCTGTATCTACTGGCTTACTTTTTCTACTATTTTAAACATGAAAGTAACTGAGAAGTCTAAGAGAAGTCGAACTTCATGTTCACATAAAGTATTAAGAAATCACCTCTCTAACTCATTTTATATTTCTTCTCAAAAAGACAGTTCACTGAAGTTCCAATTCACCAAGTGCTCATTTTACGTCAAGAAATCCACCTCCTGGTCTGAATTCTCTAAAGCATCACCTAATGTCCCCAAAATGACTAAATTAACTGTACCTAAATGCCACTCAGCAGAAAAAAATTTAATGTTACTAGAAGAAAACTTCAGAATTGAGCCTATGAGTAAGTAAAGGTGTCATGTCCCCTCCCCAAATGCATCTGCTCAAATCCTAACCAATGGTATCTCACAATGTGCCCTGATTTGGGGACAGACTGTCTACAGAAGTAATCAAGTTAAAATGAGGTCACTAGAGTGGATCCAATTCCAATATGACCGCTCTCCTAAAAAAAGCAAATCTGTACACAAAGGCAGGCAAAGAGGGAAGATGGATATGAAGAGACAGAGGGAGAAGTTGGCCATCTACAAGCCAAAGAGAGGACTGGAACAGATCCTCCCCCAAAAGGACCCCATCCTGTGGACACCTTATTTTGGACATCCAGCCTCCAGAACCATGAAAAAATAAATACTTGTTCCTTAAGCTCCCCAGCGTGTGGCACTTTGTTATGGGAGCCCCAGAAAACTAATGCAAAAAGACATGCTCACGCTGGAAAGGAGGAAGAACGGTCATGCAGTGTGAATAAAATGGCTGAGCTTGGTTTATAAAAGTCTCAAATTAAACAGGATAGAAAACTGCAGGTGTGCTTCATCTCAAGAAATTCTTAAACATGGCATTACAAAAAATAAATAAAAACAGAGCTACTAATTATGGAACCAAATCTTGCATTTGGAAGGAGCCTTAAAGTATAATTAGTTTGGCATACTGTGACCAAGTATTTGCACTCCCCCCTTGAGCTACTGTCGTTTTTCTCCTCTCCCCTTCCTAGCAATGCTCCTCCAAAGCACAGTCTATTCTCGCTGTGTCTGCCTACTTTTTTCCTTATTCTCTCGTGAGCCCACTCCCATCACATTTTGCCTGTACCCCTTGATCAAAACCGCTCGTCAAAATCACCGATGACCTCCACCTCACAAAATCTGAACATCAGTGCTCAGCTCCGCTCTCACTCAGTCTAACAACAGAGTTAGACTCAGTGCCCGTTGTCTCCCTCACTTGCTTCATCTAGCCTCAGGGACCCCATTCTCCTGCACCGTCTCCCCTACCGTTGATGCATCCCAGCACTTGGTCCTGGACCCCTTTCTCTGGCCAACGTCACTCCCTGGGAGATCTTAGTAAAGCCTACAGTCCCTTTAAAAATATTTTTAAAATACATCTATAAGATATATATACATATATGTATAATAAATATAATTTTTTGAAAAAGAGTGCACATAAGCAGGGAAAGGGGCAGAGGGAGAAGGAGAGGGAGATGGAGGGAGAGGGAGAGACAGAATCTTTTTTTTTTTTTTAAATGTTTTATTTATTTCTAGGAGAGAGACAGAATAAGTAGGGGAGGGTCAGTGAGNGAGAGAAACAATCTTAAGCAGGCTCCACACTCAGTGCAGAGCCCAATGTGGGGCTTGATCCCACAACCCCAGGATTACAACCTGATCTGAAATCAAGTCAGACACTCAACTGACTGAGCCACCCAGGTGCCCCTTAAAAATATTTTTTATATTCAAAATATGCACAGAATCCAACTGCTTCTTACCATTCCACCCCTAAAACTTTCATCTAAGCTGCCATAATGCCTCACCTAGATTACTGTAATAACCTAATTCATCTGTTTCCATCCATGTCCCAGCATCTATTTCCACACAGCAGCTAGAATGATGTTTTTACATATAAATCGTACTATATCTGTATTCAACACCCTCCAGGCTCTCACTTCATTCAGAATAAAAGTCAAAGTCCTTAAGATGCCCTAAAAGGCATCATGTGGTCTGCCACACCCCATCTACCTGTGATTTCTGTGTTCACACCTCCTGTCGCATGCCCTTCATTCATTCTACTCCAGCATAGTGGGTCTCTCTTCCTTGAATATGTCAAGTGTATGATCATCTTAAGGCCTTTGCACTTGCTCTTCCTTGGGCCTGGAAGCCCTTTCCCCAGATGTCTGCATGGCTTGGTCCCTCTCTTCTCTCAGGCACTACTCAAATGCCAGAGCATCAAAAGCCCTTTCCTGACCTCTCAGATACCTGACACCTCCTATATCCCCTCATCTCCTTTACTTTTCTTAGACTTAACACCAACTGTCATGTGTTTGTGTGATGTGTGTTTTCTACCATTCTATAAATTCCATAAGAGCAGTAAGTCTGTTTTTGTCCAATGATGTGCTCCTGGTACCTAGATCAAGGAAGAACACAAAAAAGGGGACTGGATAAATATTCATTGAAAGAATAAATTAAGATCCTATGGCCTGCCCTAAAGTAGGTGTTAAATAAATGACACTTTGAGGGGCACCTGGGTGGCTCTGTCGGTTGAGCATCCGGCTTCGGCTCAGGTCATGATCTCATGGTTCGTGGGTTTGAGCCCCGCGTCAGGCTCTGTGCTGACAGCTAGCTGAGAGCCTGGAAACTTTTTTGGATTCTGTGTCTCCCTCTCTCTCTGCCCCCCCCCCATGCTGTGTTTCTGTCTCAATAATAATAAACATTAAAAAAATTATTTTTAAATGACACTTTGAAAAGTAAACCTTATGTAAGTCAGTATAACCATCCATGGCTATACACTGGAATATGTTCCATAGACCCTGTCCTCTGAGATTTCTAAAACAGAAATAATTCACTGGTCTGTGATTCTAATCCATACCCAGGTTGAGAACGACTACATTAGACTATGAGCTCCTTCAAGAAAAAAATTTGTTTTCATCTTTGAACCTCCAGCACAGCAGGCTGACAAAGTGAGTAATAATGTCGATTAAATGAATGAATCCATGAGAAATGGCCATTTAGTCTTTGGTTGTATACTTCTGCTGATGAAGAGTTAACTAGTTTAACAAGTGTTTTCCATTGCTCTAATCATTAAAGGTTGCAGTTCTTCCTTAATATAAAGAAAAATCTTCCTCCCCGTAACATCCACTCACTGGTCCCAGGTCAGCTATCTGGAATGTACTTGAAGTCCATTCTTTAAAGGTAGCTCTTCATAGATTTAAAAGCAATTGTAAGGAGAGCATTTAATGGGTGTCTTCTCAGTCAGGATAAATCAAAGCAAATAGGAAGTGTTAGGCCTCAGATTCATTCCATCTGAATGAACGTGGCAGAAGTATCTCAACCACATTAACCTGAATGCTAGTTAGAGACAAGCTATACCAGAGAGAGAGGAAGCGGCTTTTCACATGGCCACTGGCTAAGCATGTTAGGATGGAAGTGCATGAGAATCCCTGAAAACTGGGAATTGTGGTTAGATAGCAGGGTAAGAATGAAAGGAGGTCTAGAGCACAAAGAGAGAGGTAAAAAAGATCTCCTGAGACCATGTGATAAGGGACTTTGACGACCACATTATAATGATCCATTATGACTAAGTGATGTGGAGTTTACAGACAAGAAGGAAAAGGACTAATGGCATCAAGTTGCTATTAACCAATCAGAAATGGAAGCAAGAAGAAAATCTAGTTTCAAGGACAAGGAAAAATAATTAATTTGGTTCAGAATGTATTTAATTTGAAGGTATCCAGGACGTCCTACTAGAGGTGCCTGTTAAGAGTTGTAAATGTGCTTTTGGAATCCGATAGAGAATTAAGCATTTAGAAGTTGGATTTGAGATTGATTTAAACAAAGGTTTAGGTAAGACAAGCGGTCAGATGAAAAATTTCAACAATGGCTCTCCACCGCGGGACTGCAGGGGACACTCATCATTTTTGCTTGTTCAAAAGTGTTTAAAATGTACACAGATCATACACTCAAGTTGTGTATAATAAGTAGGTATTACTCTTACTTATATAAAAATAAAAATGAAAGAATATATGGCTAAGGCTCAGAGAGGACATATGTAATACAAAGAGAAGCCAACCAAAAGCAAAATCCTGGGAAAACCACCACTTCCCCCCCCCAAAAAAAAAGAAAGAAAAGAGGAGGTATCTAAAGAAATATAGATGTTAACGATGCATAATACAAGATTTTAGTGTCTTACAAAGCAAAGTGAATCGCCTGGAAACAGGGCTAAATCCTGCAGAGAAATGGAGGAAGATGGAGAATAAAGAAACCACTAGTAGTTAGGAGATGATTACTGACCATAAAAAGAGATTTAGGAAAATGACTGGGATAAAAGCCAGACTACGCTGTGTTGAAAAAACAGTTAAAACTTTGAATAAATAAAGGTAGAGAGTCTGGTTTTGAAGGGAAGAACAGAAAAAAGTCAAGAGCTGAAAAGAAGGCTGGGTTTAAGGAATGGTCTACCTGTAACCATGTCCGGCAGTGAAGGCAGAACTCGTTGCTATCAAGACAAATGAGTCACATTATTCTCCTTGTTGTGTCAAAGTCATCAGTTACTGCCACAGAAGAAATCAACCCAAACAGGGCAGGACAGCCAGTCCCACAATCATAGTTCCTATTAGTACCTTTAGCTTCTCTGGAGAAGATTTAAACAAAGATAAAGAGAAGGAGGAGAAAAAAGAAAAGAAAAAAAGACAAAAGAAAAGGGGAAGTAAGGGCAGGGAGAGAGCAGGGAGAGTGGAAGAGAGAGAGAGGGAAGAGAGAAAGAGAGAGACAGAGAAGAGAGAGAGGGAGAGAAAGACAGAAAGAGTCCAAAGTTTGTGGAACCACTACTAGTCTAAAAACTTCTTACTTTGTTCTAAATGCAAATGTGTTAGCCACCCAAATTCCCATCACATCCCACCAAAAAAAGAAAAATACAATTAAATCAGGCTATCTTGCTAGATTTTTTAATTTTGAAATATAATCTCAACTAACATGTGAAACCAATGAATATATTTAATTGTCCTTCCAAATGAATATAAACACTACTCTCATCTAGAGAGTACACAATTGCTCATCACCAAGATGAACTAAAAAAAAAATTTCTCATTTTAGCCTCTGAATGCTTGGTGGGACATCTACCGTTGTCCCTTGCACTCTAACAAACATTAATTGATAACGAAATGATCTATAGGCAGACAGGCAGGCAAGTGGAAGTAATCCCAACAAGCATATTTAACTAACTGAATGATTAGCTTTTCAAAAATCAAGACTTATCTGAAATAGCACTAAATACTGAGTAAAACAGAAAACTAAATTACCTCCCAGAATATCTCAGAATGCCAAGTCCTTTAGTGCTTACATTTACATTTTAGGCTGCTGCTGCTGAACTTTATAAACAATCTATTTGAAATGCTCGCTAATGAGTTCTTGATATTCATAGATTACATTATCATATTGGAGCTTAAGGATATCAAGTACCATGATTAGAACTATAGCATGTTAAAAATAGATACGCATATGTGGTATAGACATACAATGGAATGCTACTCAGCAGTAAAAAGGAACAAACTGTTGTATGCACCACAATGTGAATCAATCTCAGAATCATTATGCTAAGTGAAAAAAGCCTGTCTGAGAGAGAGAGAGAGAGCGAGCATGTTATTGAATTCTATTTATATGAAATTCTAGAAAATGCAAGTAGATCGATCTACAGTGACAGAAAGCCGATCCGTGGTTGCCTAGGGACAGAGTGGAGGGAAGAGTAGATTACAAGGGGAAGCAAGAAACCTTTGGAGGTATTAGAAATGGCTGTCTTGATTATGGCAATCGTTTCATAAGTGTATGCATACATCAAAACTGGCCAAATTATATACTTCATATTTATGTTGTTCAATGTACTTCAATTAATCTTCAATAAAGGTTTAGGAAGATTGAGGCAATTGGTGAGACTTCCCCTGAAATATCTGAATAACACTTTAAAGCAGTATCATTTACGTATGTGCTTTTAAATGAGCTAATAGGTCTCAAACACTAACAACAATGCCTGGCCCACATAACTCTGATGTTAAGTCTTTAAAGAAAGAGGAAATACAGAAAATATTGAAAGAGTTGTGGTAAAATGATAGAACTACAGTCCATTGATTTCCACTCTTAATTGTCTTTGGTATATAGTGTTTTTTTTCAACAACAGGATTTGGCCTTTTATGTATGAAGTTTTATAGGCTTCTGGTTTAAGATGTCATCAGACCCATACTCCTCGCTCTGGCTTAGCTCTTCTCCATCCTCTATTCTCAGAACTTTTTTTTTTTAATATATTTTTTTTAAATTTATTTCTAGGAGAGAGAGAGAGACAGCGTGAGCAGGGGAGGGTCAGAGAGAGAGGGAGACACAGACTCTGAAATAGGCTCCAGGCTCTGAGCTGGCAGTCAGCACAGAGCCCGACGCGGGGCTCGAACCCACGAACCGCGAGATCATGACCTAAGCGAAAGTCGGACGCTTAACCGACTAAGCCACCCAGGCGCCCCTATTCTCAGAACTTCACAGGGAAAGACAGAGACAGAATGTGCAGTACATCCAGGGGCCGTCAGGTGTGCTTGCTGTAGAAGAGCCACAAACAGCTGGTCTCCTTTTTTCCATCTAAAAAAATTCCTCTTCTAAAAAAATGTTCCTAAAGAAGAATCTAGTTGACACAGAATGAGCTCCCCCCTCTGTTGATCAGCCCAGCGGGGCACAGTTTGCCAGACAACACAAATTGCACTAAGGACTCAGCACAGATACCTGATCCTCAAGAGAAGAGGAAGTGGCCATGGCCACCTACACACCAGTATATGACCTAAACGCAGCAGTACAGAGAGCTCTTTTTGTTAAAACATGTATAACACCAATATCTACCTTGGAGCAGAGGGTAGATTTCTAAAACACATGAGAAATGGATTACTATCTGAGAAAAAGGAATCTAAAAATGATGCACTAAAGGAGGAAAACATTATAAATAGTTGCTCGGTGCACTTGGTAAGATTCCATGTGTATCCTGACATAAGCGGTTGTACGGAGCTAGAGGTATAGACCAGCTCTGTGTAGGCAGAGTGGGAGGCAGTGAAGTTCAGTGGTAAGTGATGTCTCCAAGGACAAATACATCCCAGCCTTATGTCTCACTACCTTTGACATCTTTCACAATGTATTAACTGCCTTTAACCTTCAGTTTCCTCAACTCTAAAAGCAGAGGTATGGAGAGCTATGAGAATTAGTTAATATAAGTAAAGTGCTTCATACATTTAACAACTCAATAAATGGTACCAGTTAGCAAGAAAATCTGGGGTACCTGGGTGGCTCAGTCAGTTGAACATCTGACTTCAGCTCAGGTCATGATCTCACAGTGTATGGGTTTGGGCCCTGCATCAGGCCTTGTACTGACAGCTGAGAGCCTGGAACCTGCTTCAGACTGTGTGTCTGTCTGTCTGTCTGTCTCTCTCCCTCTCTCTGTCTCTCTCTCTCTGTCCCTCCCCTGCTCACACTCTATCTCTCCAAAATAAATAAACATTAAAAAATAATCTTTAGAAAGAAAATCAAAGATAAATAACAAAATACTAGAATTAACAAGCCCACTCTATAAGAAACTATATACACAATTAATTTCCAAAATCCAATGGCTTCTCAGTCTATCAGGGGAAAATCAAATAAAAAATAAAATGGTAGGGGTGCCTGGGTGGCTCAGTCAATTAAGTGTCTGGCTTTGGCTCAGGTCACGATCTCATAGTTCATGAGTTCAAGCCCTGCCTCAGCCCCATGCAGACAATACAGAGCCTGCTTGCGATTCTCTCTCTCCCCGACTCTTGCCCTTCCCTGTTTGTGCTCTCTCTCTCAAAATAAATAAATAAGTTTAAAAAAAAGATAAATGTTAGGGGAATACAAAGTCAGTGCTCATGAAAAGTACAGAATACTCCAAGCACCAAAGGAAACTAGGTCATCAAATGCAAAGATAACACTATAAAGATGACAATTTTTTGTAAATAAAGAGATTTAACAGAATCCAAAAGAAAATTCCAGTGAGGTTTTTTTTTTTTTACTTTTCAAAATTATTCTGAAGTTGAACTTGAAGACTAAGTGAGAACAGCAGAGGAATATTTGAAAGAAAAACAACAAATAGATTATAAAATCATATTATAAAATTCTGTGTGCAATCTTGGTAAAAAAAAATTGACAGTATACAAAGTAGCCCAAAAGAAATCAAATATTTTTGAGCATATGTATGTCACTTATCATATGTAACATAATAGATTAAAATAGATGGTACAGAAAACAAATCAATGGCGAAAGAATGAATTATGGGTTGTTCAAAATACTACTTATGAAAGCGGGTTATTCAGAAAACAAAGTTAGAGGCTTACCTTACATAAAGCACTATATAAAATTCTAGAGGAGTCAAAATAAGAAAAGAAATTCACAGTATACAGTTAAATGCAAAAAAAAAAAAAAGGTTGCCAAACTGAATGTGCAGAATATTCCCATTTTGCAAACTTACATATATTATTTGTCATGAAATATACGCAGACATCTAATATATGTGATAGAGACAGGGTATGCTGATGGTTACAAGTGTGAGCACTGGGGCAGCAGCTGGGGCTCACAGGTAGTAATTCCACCAAGCTAGAGGATGAATTAATTAATTAGTAAGTGAAATGCCCTAAAAATGTACCTATTGTTCCTTTTATTAATTGTTCCTATTACAAATGCTAAGATGTTAAAAGTAGTGTGTTTATTTGGTAGGATTATAAGTATTTTTATTGCCTCATTTTTCTAAGATGCACATATACCACATTTAATTTTCAAAAGGTCAAATGTAAAAAAAAAAAGGCATCGTAAAAAAATAGAGCAAATAGTGTTGATATTTACCTGCTCTTTAGATAGGGAAGCACTTCTGCAGCATACCAAGCTCAGATATGTTTAAGCATCTACTGTTATCTCATTCAAGTTATTTCCTAGTATGCATTATTGATATGCCCAAGAATTACCAAATAGAAGTCGGCGTCAGACTTAACTTTTTTTCCACTCTCCATTTTAGGATGGAGATGCACCAGAGGGCACTTGTTTTATGTTTACACTGTAGCAATCTTAGAATAAAGCGTTAAATATGACAGCTTAAGAATGAATGTGTCCTAGAACGAAAGTACAGAGGATAAAGATTTCTCTTCTTATTTGTAACAGTAGGAATGTATGTAACCTTGAACAGTCACTGAACTGTCCCTTAAATCCACCCCATGAATACAGACACAGAGTAGGGGTCAAGAACTCATCATTCCCATAGATGTGACCTAGGCCATCTGTCCAAAAGAGGAAACCTGCAACTTTCAAAATACAAAGAAGCAGTTCATGGTGCTACAGATATAAAACACCTTCTTGGATGAACTACATTCTGCATTCTTTTGTCTATTACCCACCAATCCTAATACCATCCTCTAAAGGAGCATTATACCAATGCTTCTAATACAAGACTGAACATAATGCATTTGAAGCTCACTATCATGATTCCTTTAAGTTTTCTCAGAGCTAACCATCCTCAATTTCTTTGGTCAGTCATCAAGTATTTGGACATACTTTCTAAAGTGTTCATTTCCTCCATATGTCAATATCCCTCTTCAGATATCACTCCTAAATTGAATCACTAACCTAAGTTAAATGTCTACCTTCTGTGAGCCAGGTACTCTGCTCTTATTAATAGAGCCTAAGACACACACCCCATCAGTGCTTTTAGCAGCCACATGACATCTGTGGCTTCAAAAGTACTTTTAAGCAAGACTTCCTCATCCTATGCTTGAACATCTAAGTTTCAGAACCAAAAAGAACAGTCTATACTTAGAACAATTATGTTTGCCCATTATTCTAGCCTTTCAAATCATCTTGAATCCCAATTCTGCTTTCCAAGTCATTAGGCATCTTTCCCAGATTCTGACTTTACAAAATTTGGCTAAGCCTTCCCCAAACCAAACATCGATTAAATAGTAAAACAACAACAACTCAAAGATTAGACATTAAGATCAAAGGTACATAGGCCCCCTCTCTGTGGTTTTGCTTTTGGTGGTGTCAGTTACACATAATCAACCATGCCCAAGGCAGATGATCCCCCTCCTGATGTATAATCAGAAGGTCAACAGTAGCCTAATGCAATGTGGTCATTCACCTCATTTCATCTTTTATCTTCCCACACTATCACAAGAAGGGTGAGCATAGTAAAGTAAGACAGAGAGCACATTCATGTAACTTTTACTACAGTATACTGTTATAATTGTCCTATTTTATTATTTTTGTTGTTGATCTCTTATGCAGCCAAATTCATAACAAGCTTCGTGACAGGAATGTATGTATAGGAAGAAACACAGTATATATAGGGTTGGGTACTGTCCAGGGTATCAGGCATCCACTGGGGGTCTTGGAATGTATCCTCTATGGATGAGGGGGAGGACTATAGCATTACACTGAAGACCTTGCTCCAGATTAGCACCAGTTTCTTAAATTAATAACTTTAGGGTACCTTTGTTCAAATAGCCAACAATTTGCCTAGTGATACCATCATTCAGCATCACGTCTGCTTCTTGCCCACAAGGATATGACATTTCAAACCCCTTACTAAACATCAAGAAACACCACGTGGGTATCATAGTCCAGATTTACTGGTGGTCAGCTACCCCTTCAAGCCTCAGCCAGCGTTTGTGCTATCACTGTACCGGCTATGCCTTCTCAGTTTCATTCTCAACTGCTTTTGGCTCAGCTTGCTTTTGAAATGCCGGCATTTCCCAGAGCCCTCTCCTCAGCACACTGCTCTTGCTGCGCGCTAAGGGCCCAGGTGACCTCATCAACACCAGTAGCCTCAAGTACCTCTTATGTGCTCGTGGCTCACAAGCTGTCTCTCTGTTGCACTTGCAGACATCCAGCTGTCTCTGGGAGAGCACTGTTTGGAAGTCCCCTGGGCACTTTAAACTCATGAGGCCAATAATGAACTCATCCTCTTTCTTGCAGCCACCTGGCCTCCTCCTAAATGTTCAATCTCAATGAAAGGCTGAGCAGATACCCTGCAGCCCAGGGCTAAATCCCTAGCAGTCCCTGGAGACTGCCATGTATCACTGAGTGCCACCACTGACCCTCCTGTCTGGTGCCCAGCTCTGACTTCTTGTTCTCCCTGTAGAAGAGGCAGCTGTCCCCTAACTGATCTCCCTGCCTCCAATCAGATCCCTCTTTCATCGTTCTCCATTCACCAACAGAATAATCTGTCTAACCTGATGTCAGCAGCTCCCCGTAGCTTTCCTGCCTTCCCCACTAGCTAGCCGTCTCTTGCCACTCCTTCCCATATGCCTTCACTCTAGCCCTTGAAATGGTCATAGGCATTAATTTCTCTGTGCTATTACATGACCTATTTTCTCTGGCAGAGAAATGCTGGCCTCTGTGCGTTCAGAAAGCACTTCGGGAAGTCTTTGAAAACTCCGCTCCAACGGCACTTTTCTCTGAGGCCAGGGCGCCCTAATCTGCTTCAGTTGCCCTTCTCTTTGTTTCTATCTAAGCCCGTGCACAACTCCCTCACAGTACGTAACCCATCTGTACTATAATCATAGACATAGGTATTATTGATTTCCCAATGAGAGAAACACAGGATATGAACTCATTAAGTGCTAGATGAACAGATAAACATATGAATGGCCACCGAAAAAGAAGTAACCAAGAATGAAGTATGGCGGTCCTGAAATTTCAAAAACACAATCTTAGAACAAAAGACGGTCATTCCAAGCCCAAGAATTCTTAGTCATTTTGCAGTTGCTTTAGTAGTTTTGTCAGCTAAACACATGATAGACTTCATTTACTGGAGGAATTTAGTAAGGTACTGTGTACCAAACAGCAGTGTTTTTAAATATTAAATTTATTTCGGGGTGCCTGGGTGGCTCAGTCGGTTAAGCGTCTGACTTTGGCTCAGGTCATGATCTCACGGTTTGTGGGTTCAAGCCCCACATAGGGCTCTGTACTGACAGCTAGCTCAGAGCCTGGAGCCTGCTTCTGATTCTGTGTCTCCCTCTCTCTCTGACCCTCCCCTGCTCATGCTGTCTCTCTCTCTCTCTCTCTCTCTCTCTCAGAAATAAATAAAAAACATCAAAAAAAATTTTTTTTAATTAAATTTATTTCTAAGGGAGTCTGAGTGGCTCAGTCAGTTAAGCATCTGATTCTTGGTTTCAACTCAGGTCATGATCTCACGGTTCATGAGACCAAGGCTGAGAGATTGGAACCTGCGTGGGATTCTCTCTCTCAAAATAAATAATTAAACTTAAAAAAATAAAAATTAACTTTATTCCTATTCGATGTGCTAAGCAAAGGGTAATTCCATAGATTTTCAGACCATATATTTTTATGGTCTAAATAATTAACTGCTTTCTCTGGGTATTATATTATCTCAAGACATGTGGACAGGAAAAAAATCTAGGGAAATATATTCTCAGTGTATATTGAATGGTATCCTTACTAAAATGAGGAGTTCACATAGGTAAGAAAAAACATTAAATGAAAACATCTAAACAGAAAATTCTCCAAAAAGCTAACTGATATGAAAAATACTGAGCCTCAGTAGTGATTAAATAAATGTAAATCACATCAATGAGACAGCTTTTCCACCATCAAGTTAGTAACAATAAATAACAATTTCCCGTGTTGCCCAGGATATAGTTCATATCCTCTGACCTTTCTGCTGCAAATAATCTTCAACAGTAAGAAATTCAGACAATGTTTTATGTTGTTATAACATTTTTACATTACAAACAATTAAAACACTCAGTGCCCCAAATTAAAGTTACTCATCATTCAAGAAGCATGTATTAAGCATTTACTGTCTCAAGCCCTGTTTGAGATGCCAGGAATAAAGTAGCTTATTTTCAAAGAGGAAGAAAGAGAGGGGAAGGGAGGAAGGAACTGGCTTGTCTTGATGGAGCTTACAACTTATTGAGGGGGTAGGTCATAAAAAAAAAAAAGTGATTAGAATATACTTTAAAATGGATGCTGAAAAGTGCTGTGGAGAAAAATAAAAGCATGAAATTAGGATAGAAAGGAGGAGGCTGCTATTTTTTAACAAGTGGCCAGAGAAAGCCTTCCTGAGAAGATGACAACTGAGTAGAAACCTGAAGCACATGAGGGAGAAAGCCAAGCAAATAGCTGAGTGAAGGAAGTTCCAAGCAGACCAAAGAGCTGGAGCAGAGGCCCTGAGAAAGGAGCTCACATAAAACATTCTACAAAGAACAAGAAGCCTGGAGTGGCTGAAGCAGAGTGAAGAATGGAGAGAGTAGTATGAGACAGGCTTTCTCAATCCTCATTAGAGGCGTAATGGGAGGTTGGGCCACGTTGGGTCCTGTAAGCCACCACCAGAGCTTTGGTTCTGAATGAAGCCTTAGAAGAGCTATGAGTAGTAGAGTAACACTTTTTAGGACTTAGGTTTTAAGGTGGTCCCTTAAGTGCTCTGTTGAGATTACACTAAAGGAGATCCAGATGGGAAGTTTTGATGGAAGCAAGAGACGATGGTGGCATGGCCCAGAAGGTGAAAAGTTCTGACACTAACTACATTGAACGAGAGACAACAGGGTTTGCTGATGGACTGGATATAGGAAGTAGGAGAAAAGTCTGTGGCGACGCTAAAGTTTTAGGCCTGAGCCACTGGAAGGGAGGAGTTCTCACTAGATGAAATAGGGAAAGGGTAGGTTTGGGGCAATATCAGAAGCTCAGGTTCAAATGTGTCGGGTTTGAGGTCAACTATCCAAGTGGAGACACCAGTGCTGTGACAGCTGGGAATCCAGGGAAAGGTCCAGTGAGGAGAGATGTAAACCTGAGAGCTGTCCACATGCAGATGGTATTTAAAGCTGAGAAACTAGATGATATCACCAAGAGTGTGAGGATGACAAAAAAAAAAAGATAGGAGGGCCAAGGGTTAAGCCTGGAAAGCCCCAATATAAGGAAGTCAGGGAGAGACAGAACCAGTAATGACTGAAGAATCACAGTATAGAGAAAAGCCAAGAGCGTGAGGTGTGCTTGAAGCCAAGCACAAGTTTTTGGTGGTAACAGAGCAATCAAGACCAGGGTATCTAATAAGGCAGGTAAAGGTGAGAAAAAACAGCTGGATTTAGCAAAGAAAAGGTCATTGCTGACCTATAGAAGAGCATGTGCAGTGAAATGATAAAGTAAATGACTTATAAGTAAACATAGGCAGACATTCAAATGATGCAATATTTTGCAATGTATTACATATTAAGATATTTTATAACTATTATGGAAATATTTACAGTGTTAGTGGCATTTGGAAAATGGTTACAAGAGAGGAAAAGATACAATATGAGATCACTTGTGGTTTTGAAAAGAAAAAATATATGCAAGTACAAATGTGCTAAAACACTAATACCAGATATCCCCAAGTGGAAGAACTACAGCTGACTTTTTTTATACTTTATTTTCTAAATTTTTCACAATGCACAATTTCCATAATTAGAAAAAATACACCTAGGGCCACCTGGGTGGCTCAGTCGGTTAAGTGCTCAACTTCAATTCAGGTCATGACCTTGTCCTTCTTGAGTTCAAGCCCTGAGATGGGCTCTGTACTGACAGCTAAGAGCCTGGGCCTGCTTCAGATTCATTCTCTCTCTCTCTCTCTCTCTCTCTCTCTCTCTCTCTCTCCCCCTTCCCTGCTCGTGCTCTGTCTCTCAAAAATAAATAAAACATTAAAAAATTTTTAAAGAAAAAAGTATACTCCTATAAAATACTTTTGTATGCAAACAAATTTCCTAGCCACCTCCTAGCCCTTTCATACTTCAATCTATTCCTTCAGAAACACCGTTCTTAACTTAAACACACATAATAACTACTATCTGGCATTGCATTAAAATTTACAAAGCATTTTCAAGTTCATTAGATTCTCCCAGTAACTCTAATGTAGATAAGGCAGGAGTTACTATATCCATTTTCAAAGAAAGACTCAAAGAGGATGATTTGCACACAGTCATATAAAACCGCAACAGAGCAAAGATTTGAATATTCTTTGCTCACCTTTGCTTCTACACCTACTCTAACAAGACACTTCGCAGCTGAAGCAAAGTATACACAACACTCTCCTCCTCTTAAGTAGCAAACATTGGAAAATATTAACCTAAAAGGCTGACCATGTTTTCCTTTTTCAATGTCTATTTCGGAGAGAAACACTCATTAATTTCCATGTTTGCTTCTTCCCTTAGGCCTTAGGCTCCTACAGAGGTATACAATGGCCTCTGCATCCTGTATGAGCAGCAGCACGCTGCCAGCACCTGGCATATAGAAGATTAACAGAGAAATGCTTGTTGATACACTTCATGGTCATGGGAGGAGCTCATGCCCCACTGGATGTGATTATTGCAGAAGCGTCTAAGATGCCTGGCAGAAACAGCAATCAGCCTGAGTTACAGCTGAAGGAGTTGTTAGGATGAAACAGACCCCTGGGCTTAAGGGAACTAAACTGCACTCCTCCCTTTATAACTAGGACAGTGGTTTGCCTACTTCAGGATTTAACATAAGCCCCTGGAGAGCTGGTTGTAACACAGACTGGTGGGCGATCACCCCAGGGCTTCTGATTTAGCAGGTTGTGTGCAAGGCCCAAGAACTTGCATTTCTTACAAGTTTCCAGATAATGTTAACACTACCACTCCTAGGATCCCACTTTGAGAACCACTGACCTAGAGAAAAGAGCTATAAAAGTGAAGATCTGAAAAGGCAATAAACAGTTTCCTGAACTCCACAGCTATACACTGAATTGAGAATAAACTACAATATATTCTGTTCACTGGGTTTTTATTTCAGAGTCTTAAATCTGGTACAAATGAGAGAAGATGTCAATTAAGATTAAATGTACTATAAAGATCAATTTCTTTTTATAATTGAAAAAGTGGAAGCCACCCACAGTACTTTATTTTCAAGGCAGTGATTAGTGCTGCCGGAAAACAGGACCTACATCTTACTCATCTTTAAAACCTCTAAAGTGTCTGAAACATAAAGATATTTAATCACTATTTGTTGAAAAAGATGATGAAATCCTGCCCTCAATGAGCATATCGTGTACTTGGGGATGAGGGAGGATGTTCAGAGCCTCCAGGAAAGCATGTGAACCTTTGCATGACTTAGAAAATAACATCCCTTCTGGACACTGGAAAACGGTATTCTTTCCTGCAGATGGACCAGACCCGTGCCAGGTCGGCTGGCCGGCCACACGCACACTGGAACTGTTCTAGCTCTTACCTGCCCCCATAGCAGGGTGTCCTTCCACAGGGCACAACTCACCCGTCTGCACAGGATGGTCCTGCGTTGTACAAAACATCGGTAGAACAGCATACACATGCCCAAGAGTAAACAATGGGCTGTGATAAGAACTCAGAGAAAAGATCCTTTGTCTTTAGCAGTTAAAGGGCTGAGGGGTTAAAGAAGGATATAGGAATTAACCTTGGGCAGGAGGCTTCCTTTGTCTGAGATGTTCTATCACCACCAAGGACAGCCTTCATCCAACAAACCCTTGCCCTTCCTTTAGGTCTTGACTTAAACGTCTTTTCCTCAGGAATCACCGTGACCCCAGACTAGAAGAGCTGTACACCCTTCCTGTACACAGCAAATCATGTCACTATGGCAAACATGATTATATGATGGATGGTGGTGTTTTGATTCTGCCCTCCCAAGATTATAAAGCTCGGGGCCATACGTATGGTGTGTCACTTCACCACCACCAGTACCTGGTAGCCAAGTACACAATAAATAGGGGTTTAATACTGAAATATCACACATAGCTTAGAAATGCAAAAATGGACAAGAACTAGCCATAACTTCTTCTAGGGGGAGGATAAGGCAACACAAACTGCCTGGTATTTTCTGACAATAAAGAAGAAGATCCAAGACATTTCTGAAGAATACACTAGAATAGGAAAATGTGCCACTCTATACTATGCTCTGCTATTTCCATCCCTTGTGCTAAAATATGACACTTCACAGAACTGTCAACTCTTAGTTTTACATTGTAAATATTGATGGTGTGAATACTTGTTCGCATTTGCCTAAAACATGAGAAATGGTTCTCAGCAGAACTTGAAACGGAAAATTCACCTCCACAAGCCTAACACACAAGATTAATTATGTCAACTGCTTGAAAACAGAGGTTGAGTCGAGACAGTGTGACTTCAGAATCTCTGACATCCTCACCCATAGCCCATGACCTTCAGAGACCACCTGCTGAAAGGATGTTCTCAACTGCTGCCATCCAATTCGGAAACAGAATACATGGCCATTTGCAATTCTTCTGATTTATGCAGACCTGGAAGACCCCATCTCTTACCTAATCTACAAAGTCTGTAAAATAAAGTTCTGTTCTATCACCCCTGCCTCACCTCCCAGTTAATACTCAAGCCATCCCCACCATTCCACAGGAACCACTCTGGCACTGAGTACCAACAACCTAATGGTCAGATCCAATCTTCTATTCAATCCTCATCTTAACTTGAGTTTCTTTGGGCAACTGACACCACAACCACCCCTTTCTTCTTCCAAGGCTATTCTCACCTTCCTCACACTCTGTACGGGCCGTTTCGCTTATGCTGGCATTATTTACACGTCTCCTTTGTGGATGCCTCCATTTCTGCTGCCTTTAATGTTAGTAAAACCCAAGTCTGACCTTTCATCCTCTTTGTTCTCACTCCCTGGATGATCATCCAATCCAGCAGTTTCAACCACGTCTTTTTTTCAAGTTCAAGTGAACTTGAACAGACCCCTGAGTGACAGGGCCTTATACCCAACTGTCTACTGACCAACTCTACTTAAAGTCAACCTCTCCAGAACCAAGGTCCTCATCTGGTCTTCCTCACTTTCTTTCTCATGGAGGTTAGAGGCACCATCTTCTTGTCAAGCCAGGACATGGCATTTCCTCATCCTCCAGATCCACTTACTGGAAATTCTACCTTCTAACAGCGCACCTCCTTTGCCTTCTTCATGGCTACTTCTTAGCTGAGGTCCATCACCCTTTACTTGGACTATTGTAATTGCTCCTAGCAGGTCTCACCCCTTTCTATCTCCTAGTCCTCTAATTTGGATTCCATATTGTTGCCAAAGTAGAGCATATTTTATTGCTCCTGATTTTTACATCTTTCTATTGATCCCCATCACCTACCAAATAAAGATCAGCTTATTAGCATGATATGGGCTCCCCTATAGATCAAGCTTCTTCTACTTGCCTCCCAGACTCATCTCTCACTAAGTGCTGTTATCCAGTTACAAGCTATTATTCTAACACAACACCATGTGGTTTTGTCTATCTGCCCTTTTTCAATCTGTATTCTATACCAGAACTGTCCTTCCTAGCCCACACTCACATCTGACCCTTGTCTGCTTGGCAAATTCCTCTTCATCTTTCAGGTCTCATCCACTTACTCTACAAGGCCTTTTATGACCTTCCTCACTAGATGTCACCTCCCCTTACTTCTCTCATGGCACCAAATCAATTCACTGCAATTGTTTACATTTCTGTCTCATCCTTACCCAATTAAATTTTATATTTTAATTTGTAATTTCACATCATCTGACATGTTGCCTGCCACATAGTATAAGCTCAATAAATGCCTGTGAAATAAAAACTGTTGGCAGAAGATCATCATTCTCAAGATTCAGAGACCAGTAGAATTGTATTATGCAGGATTTGAGAGCAGTGAACTAAGAATCAAGCTATTTTGTGATTTAGTTTTCAAAATTTAAATAATGCATACATAATCCACTTACTTCTGTTCTTTTATACTCTCATGCACTCTATCTGCTAATACCTTACTCCAACTCTGAATCATCTGTTGGCCTTTATCATTTTTTTCCTCTGGCAGTTCCATTAAGTCCTATTATTCAATGAGTCAAAAATTCCATTCAATTCTTGGATAAGCCCATCCTCCGAAGAAGCTCTGAAATCTCCCCATAGACCCTTCCTGAAATAACAGAATCTAGGTCCACTAATCCAGCAATAATCAACTCTCACATTTACATAGATTCTTTTCCTTTAATATATATCAATTTCATCCTCACAAGAGAAATAATAGGTCAGTTTTTATTACTGTCATTTTTCAAGCCATGAAACGATGCCAAGAAATCCAGAGGAGGCTTACCCTTCATAACTTTCCCCACGCACAGCCCTGAGGAATTAATTCTGCACCTTCTGCCATCCAGCCTTCCTAATTTTTTTCTTTAAGCACAATTACCCAAGTCACATTCTCTTGTCCTCCCTCTGCTGGCACCCTGACTTTACATTTTATTTCTGTCTCCCAACCTATAGCCTTCCTGTCTGTACCTGCACGTCCACTCTGCTGATCGGATCACCAGCTGAGTATTCCAAAGCATTTTTCTCCCCTTCTTGGCTCCATAATCCAATGAATTGACAAAGGAAGTTGTATTTTATGAGTTTCACCCCTGAGTCCAATGCTCTGAAAAAAATCTAAGTGAAACCATAACCCAGTTGTCTTTTTTTTTTCCTAATCTCCAGCAATTATAACTTGACTAGTCCCAGGCCAGTTTCCTGTGCTGCTCTTTTTCCTTCTCTTGCTTTCCTCCAAAACCAAGCAAGGAAAATCAGAGTCTATCGAAGTCAGTTAATCATGACTACTTTTATAAGAATATGATCAATGAGGGTGAGACTCAAGCTCCTGGGGGGAAAAAATCAGATTTAAAATTACAGACTTTTCCATCGTTTTCAACATTCTCTCAGGTTACTGAGAGCTGGCCTTTGTTTCCAGTCTCTGACCACCCACTTGTACCCTCATATGCTCCTCTCCAGCTCACAGTTTATTGTGGTCACTCATCTCCATTTTTTTAAACCTTATTTTAAGAGAGAGAGCACGTGAGCACACATGGGAGGGGCAAAGAAAGAGGGAGAGAGAAAATCTCAAGCAGGCTCCTTACCATCAGTGCAAAACCAATGTGGAGCTCAAACTCACAAACCTGCATCACCTGAGGGGAAATCAAGAGTCAGTAACTTAACCAACTGAGACACCCAGGTTCCCCACCTCTGTTTCTGTTACTAAATAGTGGAAAGGGATAAGCGGACAAGAGTGAACACAAAATAGTTACTTTAGGTCTGTGCTCACAGGAGTGAGCCTAGAATTCCACACCTCTATTTCAGAGGACATCTCCCCCCTACCTCTCTGGGCAAGCATACCCTTACCCTCAGAGCCTGAAAAACACCTGCCCTTCTCCCTTTCCTCTTAAAAATGTCAGAGAGAAACCGTAATCAATTCTATAAAACTGTCTCAGCTAGTTGGTCCAGATGCCCAGGAGCAGATTTAGCCCCTATGAGCCTGCCTGGCCTCTCCAATTTCCAAAGAAAGCTCTCACTCCCAGTCAGTCATCTTACAAATGCTGCCAGTCATCAGAAAGAATATAAATGGATCTGTGCAGCACCATTTCTAAAAACACAACCAGCCACAGGCAAGCTCAATACAATCCTCCTCTATGAGTCATTTATTCCCACTTTTGGGGGGGAAATTCAAACGAGACCCCAAGGAATTGAGTCACATGCAATTTCTAAAGTTAATGCAACAAAGGGCTAGGATTAATTGAAGAGAGCATTCCTCAAGGTTCTGTCACCATCCTGCCTCTCATTTCAATATTTCTTCATTAAGCTGCAGACTCCTGTTCTTTCTAGGTGTACCTGTGTGGTCCGTGTGATCATCTCAAGGATCAGTCTAGTTGTAGTGACCAAAATCGGCCTACCTTTCTCCCTGAAGGTGCAAGTAGATTCCTCATTACTAAGCGTTAATGTTACAAGACTTCTCATTTCAGAAAGAAAGGAAGTATGTTGTGCATATTAAGGCTGGGGGCTGGAGGCTGGGCTTTAGGTTTGTCCTGTTATAACGGTTCAACCCGAGGCTGCCCAAGAAGCAGCTTTCCATGGAAACGAGGAGGAACAGGTCACTCCCAGGTGATAGGGAAAGTTGGCGAACACAGATTACACCACTAATTATACTGATAAACTCTGAAGTTAAACACAGCTGTTTGCTGAGAGCATGCACTGATTTCCCCAACTGCAACACTTCTGCGTGCTCCCACACATGCCTTTGATCGGATTCTCTCTCATTTCCGTCTGTCCTGGCACTTACACTATGGGAGAGGAGGAGGAAAATCCAAGGAAGATTGACGATGTCCAGAACACACACAAATACTCTGTCATTCAAGCCCGGGTAAAATTCAGAAGTACAGCATTCGCACACAAAGGAACAGCGTCTGGCCTTTCTTCCCATAAGGGCTATGGGCTAACCTATTTTTGCTATTTTATTTTTGCAAAAATTAAAATGACCCATCACCCCGATTCCTCGCTATCTTCCTAAAAACAGTATTCACTCCTCATATCCTGCCCAAGGTAATCACTCAAAGTAGGTCAGAAATGCTGCTTCCTTCCCCTCATTGATTTTCATTAAGAGGATGCACTTTCTGGAACACTAAAAGGAAAGTTAAACACCCAACACAAGTACCGATGACAACCCCTGTAAATTTTTGGCCCGTTAAGTCCAGCTCCCGTAAAAGCAGGAGAAAATCTCATCACCCGTCACTTAGTCTTTCTGGCTGTAAATAAACAATAATCTCGAACCACAAATTAAACAGTGGCAAAGCTTCATCCAGACGAACACCTCCCAAAAGCAGCATATTCACTGTCTTTTCTAATTTTCTAGATCGCCAACCCGCCTCTTCCCTAAGTACACTCTTTTATTCTCCCTAATTCATACCCATATTTTGCCAGAAGGATGCCAAGTGATACCACACACTGGCTTAGCAAGTCCCCAGGGCCTTAATCAGGACGCTGAGCGTGGGCGAGGGAGAAGACGGGGTTTGTAGAGACCCCCACCGGATCTAGGGGAAGCCAGGGGAGTGGAGAAAGGGGGAGGAGGGGCGGGGGGAGCGGGAAACCCTCGGGTGGCCGGATCTGGCTCTCTGCGAGACGGGTCTCCAAATCCCAGTACTGGGGCTCCCCAGTCTCCCCGCCATCCCACTCGCTGAGACCTCTCCCAAGGCCCCAGGTCGTCAAGCCCGGCACTCCGAAGAGGGCGCCGCAAAGTCCTTCAGAGCCCTCGGAACAGAGCGCGAACAGAAAAAGCATCACCCAAAACACAGCAAAGCCACACACCCTCTCTCGGCCAGCCTCCCGGGGCGGGCAACTTCATCCCTGCAACAAACGAAAGCCCCAGTCCCCCAAGGGAGGCAAAAGGCGACCGCAGGGAGGGACGAACTGGCGCCGGCCTCGCCCCTCTCTGCCCGCGCCCCCTCCCCCGCCCCCGCCCCCAACTCCAGGTAAAGGACCAGGTGCGGCTCACCTCCAGGCAAGGAGGAAGCGGGCGGCCGGAGGAGGAAGGCAGGTCCCCAGCCCAGGCCNGAGGGGCGCTCCGGGGACGCAGCCGGAGGGAAACGCTGGACATCGGGATATTGTTCATCCGGCGGCGCGTCTTTGAAACCTCCCTACTGACCCGAATCCCACACGCTCACAGATGCGCCCTAGGAACAGCCCTGGGTGAGGATCCAAGCTAGAGGGCGTCAGATCGAATTTTAAAGCGATTAGGATTTGCGTGAAATGGCAGGGAGAAAGGAGGAATGAAATATCAGTGCAGTGGGGGATTCAGTTTTCTCACCTTTGTAACGAAAATAGTAACCATACCCTACCCCCTTAGGGTTGGGAAGAGAATTAAATTAATTGACGCCTATAAAGCATTTAAGGGAGTGCCTGGCAAGCAGTAGATGCGGTACGTGGTGGTAGTGGTAGTAACCACAAGTACGGCTACTATTGGTGTCATTTCGTGGGGAAACCGTGTAACCTTGGGCAAGAAAGCCCTTTTGTTTCTGGACGAAGCAGATTTTCCAGAAGTACAATTACTGAAGTAGTCTTCATATTTTCTTTCATTGAAAATATACTGAACTAGGTAGTGGACACCAACTAGGTAGCGGAAAATATACTGAACAAGATTCCTCCTTAGTTGTGGAGATCTGAAAGATTCCTTCTTGGTTTGTATTTCTGTAATTACATGAATTATCCTGTGGTTCAACAGGAGCACCCAAGTTTCTGATAACTGAGTACCTGGAGAAAGGTAACTGGCAGACTCATAATTGACCTGAATTTATCTCTGACTCCCTTAATACTTTTTTAAATAAACATTTCCATATAACACCCAGTGCTGGTTAGATGGAAACAAACTTGACAATAAACTATTTAAAAATAAAAATAAAATAAAATAAGGGAGATTAAAAAAACAAATGTATCAAGTCATCACACTGTACGTCTTAAACTTACACAATGTATGTCAATTATATCTCAATTAAAAATAAACTGGGGCGCCTGGGTGGCTTAGTCGGTTGAGCGTCCGACTTTCGCTTGGGTCATGATCTCGCGGTTCGTGGGTTCGGGCCCCGCGTCGGGCTCTGTGCTGGCTGCCGGCTCAGAGCCTGGAGCCTGCTTCAGTCTGTGACTCCCTCTCTCTCTGACCCTCCCCTGCTCACGCTGTCTCTCTCTCTCTGTCTTAGAAATAAAATAAATAAATAAATAAATAAACAAATAAACATTTCCACGTGGAATGTGAAAGTTTCTCTCCCTGCCCCTACCCGCCCCCGTGTCTCTCTCTCGCCTGGTTATAATAATAATGCATATTTTATTGTAAACATTTTAGGAAATACTTAAAAGTATCAGGAAGAATGTAAAAATTACTAGGGATTACCCCAATGAGACATGACACCATTAATGGTGTTAGCATCTTGAAGAATTTTCTTCATTTCCTTTTAACTGCCTGTGTGCTACAAAACTAGAATTATAATATGTAACTTCTATTTTCCCTTGACAAAGTTAATATTTTCTCAAGTCATTGAAGTCTCTGCCAGCACAGCTTTAATAATTATCTAATAACGTCTGCTCTTTGGAGATACATGACTTACTATTGGATATTAGGCACTGTTTCTCAAGTATTTGAGATAAATAAAATATTATTATAAATAATTCTAGAATGACTGCCATTGGTACATAATCTGTTCACACCTCTACCTTTAATTTTCTATGATGCCTTTCAAGAATTGATGTCATCGGATAGCATTATATGTGTATTTTCAGTTTTGGATGAATAGTGCACAAATTCCCTCCAAAAATTTTATATCAGTTATTTTCAGCAGTTTGAGTAGTTATTTGACATCATTCTAGGTTGTAATAATACTGTAGATATTTGCTATTTTGGTAGAAGAAAATGCTACGTTATTAGTATTTTTACTATTTGTGACTGAATAACTTTTTGCCTATATTTATACTGACTATATATTTCCTTCTCTTGTCAGTGCACGTGAATTTTCCACTGGCACTTTGGCTATTTTTCTATTAAAGTTCCATCTTTTTTATTGGTTTGTAAGCAATCTTCTTCATTTTTTTTTTTTAATTTTAGTTCAAGAGAGAGAGAGAGAGGCATAGAGAGAGAGCACACAAGTGGGGGAGGGACAGAAAAAAGAAGAGAGGAAATCCCAAGCAGGCCCCTCACAGTCAACACAGAGCCTCATGCTGGGCTCCAACTCACACGCCATGAGATCACTGTCCTGAGCCAAAATCAAGGGTCAAATGCTTAACCAACTGAGCCAGCCCCTCAGGTGCCCTAGCAATCTTTTAAGTTTTGTGTACCACACCTTGTTTACCATAAATGTCACAAGTACATTTCTGAGTTTGTAGTCTTTTAATTTTGTTTCAGGTGGCCTTTTTTGCAGAAGACTGTCATTTTTATATACTAAAATATAATGTTTCTTTTTGTGATTTCTTCTTTTGTTTTATTCTTAGAGACACCTGTCCTTCTACAGATCATGTAAATGCCTATAATTTCTTATTTAGTCATTATTTTCTTTTTATATATTTTTTATTCTTTAATCCATCTAAATGTGTGAGTCAGATTATAGTATTTTCTTCATCTGAGCAAGACTTAACAATATGGCTATTGGACAGTTTCTTTCCTTGTAAAAATAAAGATTGTCCTACTCAATGCACATGGGTTAAATGACAAGTACAGATTTTCCAGCGAGACATATTATCACTGGAAAACTATCAATAAGTAGTTTTCTCACTAACAACAAAATCACAATAAAGAAATGTAAAAAGTNCATAAACTTAACTGAGGAGGTGAACGACCTGTATTCTTAAAACTATAAAACAGTGATGAAAGAAATTGAAGATGAAACAAGCAAATGGAAAAATATTCCACGCTCATGGATTGGAAAAATTAACATTGTCAAAATGTCCATGTTACACAAAGCAGTCTATAGACTCAATGCAATCCCTATCAAAATACAACAGCACTTTTCAGAGAACTAAAGCAAATTTGTATGGAACCACAAGAAGACCCCAAATTAGCCAAAGAAATCCTGAGAAAGAGGAACAAAACTGGTGGGATCACAATTCCACATTTCAAGATACTAGAAAGCTGTAGTAATCAAAACAGTATGGTACTGGCACAAAAATGGATCATACCAGAATAGAGATCCCAGAAATAAACCCACATTTATATGATTGATTAATGTATGACAAGGGAGGGAAGAATTTACAATGAGGAAAAGACAGTCTTTTCAATAAATAATGCTGGGAAAAGTGGACAGCTGCATGTAAAAGAAAGAAACTGTACTACCTCCTAATACTGTACACAAAAATAAACTCCAAATGGATTAAAGACCTAAACATGAGACCTGCAACCATAAAAATCCTAAAAGAGAACACGGACAGTAACTTTTCCAGCATTACTCATAGCAATATTTTTCTAGGTATATCTCCTAAGGCCAGGAAACAAAGCAAACATCAACTATTGGGACTGCATCAAAATAAAAAGCTTTTACACAGTAAAGGAAAACATCAAGAAAACAAAAAGACAACCTACTGAATGGGAGAAGATACTTGCAAACAATATATCCCATGAAGGGTTAGTATCCAAAATATATAAAGAACCTATATAATCAACACCAAAAAAAACAATTGGGTTAGTCAAAAAAAATGAGCAGAGAACCTGAATAGACATTTTTCCAAAGAAACATACAGATGACCAACAGACATGAAGAGATGCTCAGCATCGCTCATCATCAGGGAAATGCAAATCAAAAGCACAATGAGATATCACTGCGCACCTGATACATCGGCTAAAATCACAAAGACAAGAAACAAAAAGTGTTGGCAAGGATGCGGAGAAAAGGGCACCCTCCTGCACTGTTGGTAGCAATGTAAACTGGTACAGCCACTGTGGAAAATAGTTTGAATGCTCCTCAAAACGTTTAAAAAAAATAGAACTACCCTACAAGCCAATAGTCACACTACTGAGTATTTACCCAAAGAATGAGAAAACACTAATTTGGAAAGATATATGCACCCCTATGTTTATTTCAGTACTGTTTACAATAGCCAGGACATTGACAGTAGCCAAGCAACCTAAGTGTGCATCAATAGACAAATATATGTATATTACATAGCCATAAAAAATGATGAGATCGTACCATTTGAGACAACATGGATGGATCTAGAGAGTATTATGCTAAGTAAAAACAAGTCAGACTGAGAAAGACAAATATCATATGATTCCACTCATAAATGGAATCTTAAAAAATGAATAAACAAATAAAAAGCAGAATCAGAAATCTAAATACAGAGAACTAATGGCTGCCAGAAGGGAGGAGGTGAGACACTGGCAAATGGGAGAAGGGAAGCGGTAGAAACGGGCCTTCCTTCACTTATGGGATGAGTAAGTCATGGGAATAAAAGGCAGAGCATAAGGAATACAGTTCATGATATTATAATGATGTAATGGGACAGGCGGTAGCTACACAGCATCATGGATAAGCTTATCAAATCACTAAGTTGTACACTTGAAACTAATGTAACATTGTATATCAACTATATAATAATAATAATAATTTTCTCATTGCAGTGTTACCTATAGAAAAGATCTTGTCTTTAGGTCATGAAAACCACCACGAGATTGACAGAGAAAGGACATTTCTTTTTAAATTCTGGTTCTCTTGTACTGTTTTAGACTCTAACAACAGGTTATTCAAATGGTCTGTGATTTTATGATCAATAACTTTACTTTTTTTAAAATAGTTTATTGTCAAGTTGGTTTCCATATAACACACAGTGCTCATTCCCACAAGTGCCCTCCTCNGAGTTAAAAAAATTGTTTAATATAAAATCCTAATGAAATTTTGGATGGGGAAGAGAGTTTCAACTCAGAAGGTTTAAATAGCTTAAAGTCACTAGGTGTTCATCAATTTTCCACTTTCATTTATGAAATATGTACCTAAAAATTAAACCAAACTTTGCTAATTAACAAAGCCTTTGCTATATCCAAATGATGCTAAACACATAGATTTTTTTTAATTTTCTTTTTTAACCTAAAGGAGATTATGGTATAGTAACCCTAATTTTTTACACCTTGTCTAACTTCACAAAGGTTAGGAAAAAAATCTAAATAAATTCAAGCAACAAATTTTCTACAAATCTATTTTAAACCGTCAAAATGAAAATAATAGTGAAAAGTGTTTTCTGTATCTAATTAGCAAAGTGATAACAGTTTTGGCAAATGTATGTTGAGCATTATATGCTCAGAAGAACAGGTATTTCTGGAAACCAATTTGACAATATATATTAGTTATCTTTAATATATTTATGCCTTAATCCAGTAATGTTTCCTTTCAGGACTCGTTTAAGGAACTAGTGAGCGAGGAGCACAAAGTTCTATACAAGAATACTCACTGGGCACCTGTATGCTTAGTTGGTTAGGCGTCCAACTTTTGATTTCGGTTCAGGTCATGATTTCAGGGTTGTGAGATCAAGCCCTGCATCGGGGTCTGTACTGGGTGTGTGGCCTACTTAATAATCTCTAATATTCTCTCTCTCTCTCTCTCTCTCTTTCTCTCTCATAAATAAATAAATAAATAAATAAACACTCATTATTGTCTAACACAACTAAAAATGAAATAGCCTACATGTCTCCAGTAGGGGAATGGTTACATGAATTATGCTACTTCACATGGTGGAGTTATATTGATGTTGAAAATTATATTTCCCAAAGAATCCTAAATGAGTCAAGACAATGTGATCATACAATGTTAACGTAAAAAGCAAGAAACAAACTTTTATAAACAATACATTCCCAAGTATAGTGTGTAGCGCGAGAGGAGTGTCTAAGTGCGCTTTGTAGAAGGACAATGACTAGAAATCAATACATTAGTAGTGATCATCTCGCAATGGTGGCATGCAGATGTTTTTCCTTTTATTTTTACAGATTTGTTTTTAATTTTCCCATAGTTATCATAGATTATTTTCATAATCTTATGAATCACTAGAGTGTGTATGTTCTTTAGTGGCTGTCAATCCTACCTCAAGAAATCATCATATAAAAGAATAAGGACAAAAGTGTACACAAG
>NW_027530502.1:1170388-1199737 GCF_008692635.1 Crocuta crocuta
TTTTAAAAAATGTTTACTTATTTATTTTGGAGAGAGAGAGAGAGAGAGAGAGAGCATGTGCACACAAGTGGGGGAGGGGCAGAGGAAGAGGGAGACCCAGAATCTGAAGCAGGCTCCAGGCTCTGAGCTGTCAGCACAGAGCCNAATGCTGTAGGAAATAGTTAAGTAAATAATAATATTCAATGGTACATAATCTCAACACAAAGAACTATTTTATGTAAAATCTCTGAAAAAGGAAAGTGCTTTTGTGAAATGCTTTCAGTTAAATGGGAAAAATCATAATACAAACTTATATACAGTAGATCTATTCAATATAACAAAAATAAAAATAACATGGACAGAATGACATGAACCAATTTCAGCAGTGATTGCCTAGAGAATAAAGGATACTAGGATTGGGACGGAGAATAACAGGGACATCACTTACACCTTTGTTATTTTATTTCTGAAAGGTAAGAAAAGAAGAAAGTGTTGGGGCGCCTGGGTGGCTTAGTCGGTTGAGCGTCTGACTTTCGCTTAGGTCGTGATCTCGNGAAAGTGTCTGGAGTAAATATGACAAAATGTAACATTGTTTCAGGTGTTAGATGGTAATTATTATAATAGCTAACATTAGTTGAGCACTTCACACATAGAGACCAGCACTGTTCCAAAAGCTTTCAGAGCACTACTTCACATAATCCTTAAAACAACCCTCTCTGGAAAGGACATTTTGCAGATGAGCAAATAAAGGCAAAGATTGCTCAGCAAGGTGCAGGATGGCCATTCAAACACAAGCAGTCTGATTATAGAGCTCACCCATATAGGAGGTTAGTTTTATTATCCTCTGTATTATTCTATATTTTAGAAATATTCAAAAACTTAAATTATTACATTGAATATGATCCTTACTCGTTTTTAAAATTCCTTTTTAAAAAATGTTTACTTATTTATTTTGGAGAGAGAGAGAGAGAGAGAGAGAGCATGTGCACACAAGTGGGGGAGGGGCAGAGGAAGAGGGAGACCCAGAATCTGAAGCAGGCTCCAGGCTCTGAGCTGTCAGCACAGAGCCCTACACGGGACTCGAACCCATGAACCACAAGTTCATGACCTGAGCCGAAGTTGGGTGCTTAACCAACTGAGCCACCCAGGCGCCCCTAAAGATTACTTTTGAAAAGACTGAAGTGGGGAGCCTGGGTGGCTCAGTTGGTTGTGCAACTGACTCCTGATTTCAGCTCAGGTCTTGATCTCAGGGTCTTAAGTTTTAGTTCCACTTGAACTCTGCACTGTGCAGGGAGCCTGCTTAAAAAAAATAGTAAAAATAAGATAGATAGATGATTGATAGATAGATAGATAGATAGATAGATAGATGACAGATAATAGCCTGAAGGGATAGATTGAATGTTTCATAATGATGTTTTCTAGATAATATGTTATGGGTGATTTTTTTTCCTATTTCTATTTTTCCACGCTTCCAAATTTTTGAAATTTTTTTACAAAAAATACATTTTAGTTCAAGTTCAAAACTGAAGAGTATTAAAAAGGAACGTGATCCTTAAGCGATTTTTCTACCATACCCTACATTTTATACTTCAATTTCGTCACCATATCTTAAATAACTAGTAGGGGAAAAAAAGAATGGGGGATTGGGAAGGATAAATGGAGAGGACTCAAAAGGGAACAAAATGATTATTCAAAAAATGGAAAATAGGTCATATGAAGAAAGGCTAAATTAGGGTGTCTTGATTTACTGTCTCCAAGTCCAGAGAGACTCTTACCAGTGGGATACTTGTCCCTTGCTTTCCATTTCCTTTAAGGCTCAAAACAAAACTATTTTTAGCAAAGAGAGAAAAATGTTTCACTTGGGTTTACAGTTGAACCTTCTGTGAGAGGTTATGGAGATATTCAAAAAGATTGCGAAATCAGTCAAACCTGCATTTAAAATCAAAACTCCATTGCTTACTGGCTGTGTGATCTGGGGAACATTATTTAATCTCCCTTGGCTTCAGTGTCTTTATCTGTAAATTAGAGTTAAAAATACCTGACATCACAGGCTTGGTTTGCAATGACTTAATAAGTATAGTGAGTTAACCTGCCTAAAGCAATGCCATGCTTATTGGTACATTTGTAGCTCTTTATAAGTGTTTCCTTCGTAAGAAATACCAGTATTTCTCCACTGGAGTCCAAAAGCCTTCAGGGAGGGGCGGAGAGGGGGGCACATTCAATGTCTTCTTAAGATATCAGGGGGCTTCTCTAGGAATTTTTATATTTTGTATTTGCATTGTATCAATAATCAGAAACGGTATACACATATGCATAAGAAATACACTTTTTAGATGACGTGTATGTCACTCTTTAACAAAATGTTCATACCATTGTTTGCACTTGACTTTATGATCCCTAGGGCTCGCTCCTTGTATGCCAGACACACTAGCCTCCTTGCTGTTCCTTCAACCTGCCAGATGTGTTTTTTCTACCTTAGGGTCTTTGTATTTGTTGTTCCCTCTGTCCAGAATGCTCCTTCTTTTTCAGGATGCAAATGTCATTTTCCCAGTAAGGACCTCCCTGGCCACCCTTTCTAATATCCCTGACACTCCCTACCCCCTTTCCTGCTTTACTTTTCTCCCTACCAGATCATCATCTTGCATATTGCCTATTTTACCTATTGTCTATTTCTCCTCACTAGAATGGAAATTCCATGAAAATGGGTTTTGCTTTTGCTTTAAATTTCTGTATTTACAGATCTAATACATAGGCACCTGATAAACATGGGTTGCATGAATGAATGCATCATGAGAATACCATTAATGAGACAATTAGCTCATTACTGTTCACATGAAATATTTCAGATGCACAGCAATGAGTTTAATCATTTCTAAAATTCATCCAAAGATGAATTTGAGATGAAATCCCCAAACTCTCAATTGAGAACCAAAGAATGAGTTGTGGACAAGGGAATCCACTTCATGCAGTATAAGGAAAAAGGATTACACAGCATGGGGTGCTTTACTGAATTTCTTGAGGGGCCAAGGAACAAAGCTTGGATCTCAGCACATGTGATGCTTAAAACTTAAACATCCGAAAAATAAAAAATAAAACCCAAACATCCAAACCTCTGTGACTACCAGAGCAGAAGACCCAAATGCCCTTGTTGCCATGTCAGCCGGAAGAATCCATCTGCACTCAGGCAGCTGCTGTCTCATGTTGTTCCCTCCCTCCTTCTGAATCTCATGTGAGGACATTTCCTAAGCAAAATCTAGTTTTAATGTACAATCTGGTTTCCAGGGAGTCTTGGGGATGTTTTAGCTAGCTGTCTCCCCTTTTTGGTTCAGGAAGGCACACTAAAAGTAGGACAGATTGGGTAGAAGTGAGTTGAAGTGCATTTTCTATGGCAGTTCCTGGTCTTGTCACTCACCCTATGTAAACGCTCTCACTCTTGAATTGAAGCTGCCATCTCTGAGGGATGGTCATCGCTCTCTAGATCTCAGTGACAATCCCACCTTGATATCCTGAAATCTATCAGATAAATTATAAAGTTAACTACCATATATTAAAAATGAAGGGATTACTGTTCGGCGACACACATTAGAACTTGGATGAATCTCATAGGCTCTATGCTAAAAGAAAGAAGCCAGTCTCAAAACTGTACATCCTGCATGATTTCATTTATATGGCACTCTCAAAAAGACAAAACTATCATGATAGGAATGAAATCAGTGGTTGTCAGGAATTATGGTGGTAGTAGAAACATATGACTACAAAGGAATAACACAATGCAGATTTGGTGGGAGTGATGACATTGTTTTCCATTTTGGTTGTGATGGTGGTCACACAAATCTGCATATGCATTAAAATTCATAGAAGTGTACACCCAAAAAAGCCAATTTTAATATATGTTAAAGAATTATTTGGGGGAGGGGCACCTGGGTGGCTCAGTTGATTAAGCGGCCAACTTCAGCTCAGGTCATGATCTGATGGCTCGTGAGTTCAAGACCCGTGTCAGGCTCTGTACTGACAGCTCAGAGCCTGGAGCCTGCTTCAGATTCTGTGTCTCCCTCTCTCTCTGCCCCTCCCTCACTCACTCTGTCTCTTTCAAAAATAAATAAATGAAAATAAATAAACGTTAAAAACTTTTTAAATAATTATTTTTTAACATTTATTCATTTTGAGAGAGAGAGAGAGAGAGAGAACACAGAGGAGTGGCAGAGTGAAAGGGAGAATCCCAAGTAGGCTCAGTGCAGAGCCCCATGTGGGGCTTGGTCACACAAACTGTGAGATCATGACCTGAGCTGAAATCAAGAGTCTGATGCTCAACCAACTGGGTAATCCAGGCACCCCAAGAACTAAATTCTATTCAACTAGTGCAACCTCACGAATACTAAAGGTAGCAACCACTAAAGTTGACAATGTTAGGTTTTATGGACATTAAATAGTTATTAATTTTTTAAATTTATTTCTGAGAGAGAGAGAGACAGCATGAGAAGGGGAGGGTCAGAGAGAGGGAGATACAGAATCTGAAACAGGATCCAGGCTCTGAGCTAGCTGTCAGCATATAGCCTCATGCGGGGCTCGAACCTACGGACCGTGAGATCTGACCTGAGCTGAAGTCGGACATGTAACCGGCTGAGCCACCCAGGGGCCCCAATAGTTATTTTTTTAAAAATCTAGGGAAAAACAATATGTTATTATATATATACAAAAACAAGAAAATGTGAGTAGGGACAATAATTTTGAATCCTGCAGCTGCTTCTGAGATTACCTTTGATATTCATGACTTTCTTCTCCATGTTCCCTTTGTACTCAGGCAGCATCTCAGTGGTCCTGGTTCTTTCGGGAGGCAATCCAAAAATGAATTTCCAAATGGTGTGAACCCTGGTGACCTTAACTAAATGGGGCTGCTGTAGTCTCCCATTAACTGTTGTCATTGGATATTACAAGCCTAGGAGGCATTCCAGAGGAATTCCTGAGCTCCATTGTTGAAAATCATAGTAAACTTTTTGTTTCCCTTTCTGCTTCCTGTTTGTCAGGAGGAGCCCTAAAAGGCCAAATGGCCATCTCAGCATCTCAACTCTCAGTTCAGCTGTCTCATATCGCGGAATATTTCTCCACTAAATACTAAGACCTTCAAATTAGCAGAATTTAAAGTAATTGACTTGGAAAGGAAATTTTTGTGCTTTGTTCATCCAGGATAATAATGAGAAATACCACTTCACTCCTCAGTTTCTGGACCAATGTCACCTGGCTTTAGGAGAAACAGCATCATATATTTGTCACTGGTTCAGAGAATATGCCTTATCCTGAAGGACACTACCCTAATGTCACAGGGTACTGTTTCCCAGATGACACGGTAAATCAGTTCCTTAGGTCATTCTGCTAGGCCATAAGCCAGGATATCTGGGTGGATGTTTTGTGGAAATACCAGTGAAACCCAACAGCATTGGCCTTAATTATTTTAACTGTGAAATGCGTTTCTGTATTAAAAGCAATACTGTGCGGGGAAACATGAGATAATAAGACATGATGTACATAAGGCATCAAGTCAACAGAGGCAGTATAGTGGACCAAGAAAACAAACCATCCAGATTAAGCATTTATTTCAGTGAGGATGAATGCTGTTCATTTAATAATGCAGGAGACCCAATATAATCGACCTGGAGTTAGACTGGTCCCCTCATTATATCATTTCAAGAGCCCACTATCCATATCTACTGCCAGCAGATTGGACATTCAGCCATGGTAGGAGATCCAGATCAAACTTGGAGACAGGCAATCAACTTTTTACTAAGACTTGTACAGTCTTCATCACTACTGTGATGGACCATTGTTTATGTGCTAATTGACAAAGTAAAGTAACCAGAGAAAGGAATTGACTGACATCAACAGAGTGAGTCATCTGGCTCACCTGGCTATTGAACATTTGGTGAAAATTCACATGGGACCTTAATATTCCTACACACTAGTCTCTTTTCAAGAGATTCATTTACATAATTCATCCTCAAAGCTCTTTATCACCAAACCTCCAATCTTGTTCCTTCCAACTCCTGCCCCAGATGCCAGGTCTTTAGTATTACCCATGAACTGTGTAGATGAGACATCATGTCACCCTCTTCCAGGCAATGTTTACAATAAGGTTGTATCCATTGGAGAAATACCCTTTTCCATCGTCCTTCAGAGCCACGCATGATTTATCTACTAATCAATATAAAAGCAGGGAGATATATCGTCTTTTTCTGACACATAATTCCAAGGCCAAGAAGCACAAATGAAAAATCAAAGAAAAATTAAACCGCTTGGAAGCAGACTATTATGCCGAATGAAAATAGTAAATGTCAATACAGCTTTTTCCTAGGAAGCACATTGTTCAAAGAATTCTCTGCAATAACAAGCTTGCATCTGAACCACATATCCAATATTTGCATGTCTATTAACTAATATTGACACTACTTGGGGCAAGTCATTGCTGACTCTTAAAGTTTTGCCATCAGAAATCCTATGGCCATTCTTTAACCATTTTATCAACTGTCCTATTAAAAGGCAGGCAAGTCTGATTGGCACACACAGATTCTGCAAATCCATTTACCCAGATACTGGCAGATAAGAGCAGTGAAGGAAATAAATTTCAGCCCTTAAAGGTCAGGGATATGCAATTCTTACTTAGTGTGAGATGCTCGTCAAATAGTTTTTTGAAAGAGAAGACTGGGTGAGTGGACAGCAGATTTTTTTTTTAAGATTTCAAATGTTAAGCAACTGTAAAGAAGTCAACAGCTGCAGAACCACAGAACCTAAGAAGAGGATTGGCCTTTAAAGATCACTGAGCCAAATCCCACCTCGAATCCCGAGTCCTCTCTGCAAGCCTCCATCAAATGACTTTGCAGACTGAAAAAAAAAAAAAAAAAAAAAAACACAAAAAACTTCTGTCGCTGAGAAATCACTACTTTCTCAGGCAGCCATCTTACCTTTGCATTAATTCTCCCGAAGAAAGTCTTCCTTCAGGGGAGCAGAAAAACCATTCTCAACGCCATAATCCTCACTTTAAGGCCTTTACAAAGCGAGCCTCTTTTCTCTTCCCATCACGTCCCTTCACATAGCTTCCTCCTCTCACAACCTTCTCCAGAATAAATATCCCCAGTTTCTGCCATCATTTTTCACATTGTTCGATTTTATGTTCACCTCAATTTTCCAATACTCCTCTTAAAAGTATACGTTTAAACTGAAATAATAGCATAGATTCATCTCTAATCCAGTAGGAGTATAATTTCCTTTATTCTAGAGAGACTGTAGTTCTCTTTTTGCAACTTAATTCCAGGTAGGCTTTCTACAAGTCACATGAATGTTCCCTGTAATTGCTAACACGCATTAGGAGTCCACCAGGTACCAAGCATCTCAAAAGGGGCCTCACATTCTTCATCTCATTTACTTCTCCTGACAGCCAACTATGAGGTAGGTACTATTTTTATCCCCATTTTCAAATGAAGAAAATGAAGCTTAGAAAGAATAAGTTCCTTACTCAAGTTCAAATACACCTTAAGTGACAGAATTTGTATTCTACCCCAGGATTTCTGGAAAAGTAGTAGCTAACACCTATTGAGCACTTACTATGTGCCAACACTGTGCTGAGCCCTTACCCCAAGCCGCTAAGTAGCTAGCATTATTACTCCCATTTTATACACAGGGAAACTGAGGCTTAGAGAGGAGTAGCAAAATGGTTAGAAATTAAGAACTAGCTTATCCGAACAGGATTCCGGATTCCGGATTTTATATTTATCCCATAAAATCTATCTTACTGGATTCAGTCCATCCCTCTAGTCTGTCAAAATTTTTTAGAGATACTGATTTGATCTAAAGTATTTTTATCCTTGCTACTTTTTTACAACTGCAAGTCTCATGAGAAAGGTTTCCATGTGTTCAAGTTACCAAAAAATTGCACTGCAGAGAATGAGGCCTCGGAAAGAGTTAACCACAAACCACGAGAAACCTCTCCAGATGCCATCAATTCGCTCATCAGACCATATCCGCACTCATTCAAACTGTAATACACTATCTACTCTCGGCCATATTTCTTCATTTTGTCCACAAGAATACAATGAGTTTGTTAAGTGTTCTACTGAAATATAGATTAGTTATCCCATCTCAAACTTAGCAACCCTATCAAAAAAGAATATCATATTAGTGGGAAGTAATTTAGAGATGGAGAAACCATCTTGGACCTTAGTGATTACCATTTCTGCTTCTAACTATTTATTGTGTTTTCAGAGACAAAACACTAAATGAGATATATGTTGTTTTCATACTCCTGGTACTGTATTGTTATTCATGTAATTGGAGACAGCCCTTTCTGCACCATCAAAATGCAATTTGAGTTCCAGTGTCTTCCCACTCAGCCTTCTGAGTTGATTTTGAGTCTTCTGAGTTGATTTTGGTCAGGCAGCATGACAACATGTTGCTTTTTATAATCCGTGCTTGCGATCTTGGCTCCTGGGCATCTTTAAGATTGACAGTATTATTTTAGGGTTTTGTTTGCATTTCCTGTCTGGTTAAGCTGATAGTTTCATTTTTTCCTTAATTGAATTACCCATCACTATAAGTGAATTACCTTCTCTTGAGAGTCATCCAGAAGCTTTTGATAGATAGATGCTTGGCACCTGAGTAATAATCCTTTAGGACCAGGAATCTGTCATATAATCTTTCCTGGCTTTGAAAGTCCATAATATATTATATAGATTTGACAGTTTTTTACTACCTTTGATTTCACTGTTTGGTTTTCAATAGTCTTTCTTTGTATAAAATGTTTTCTTTTAGTTCTGTATTATAGTGGGTGTTTTTTTAATTTTTATTTTTTAATTTTTATTTTTTTATTTTTTTAAAATATTTTTATTTATTTCTAGGAGAGAGAGAGAGAGAGAGACAGCAGGAGCAGGGGAGGATCAGAGAGAGAGGGAGACACAGACTCCGAAACAGGCTCCAGGCTCTGAGCTGGCAGTCAGCACAGAGCCCGATGAGGGGCTTGAACCCACGAACCGGGAGATCATGACCTAAGCGAAAGTCGGACGCTTAACCGACTAAGCCACCCAGGCGCCCCTTTTTTTAATTTTTAAAGCAGTATTACAGATTCCAGCTCAAGTTAATTCGAGCATTGAATCCTACCTCATATGACTGTATTATCACTCACAAAGATAATGACCTCTAAGAAGCATAGGAGATGCAGCATGTCCTTATTTGACATTGCTTTTTAGGAAACACCCAGATTTCAAGTATGTCAAAATGTAAAAAATATGTAACTCTGATAATTGAAGAAAACAATAGTTACAATAATTATTGAGGAGTGTAGGTTATAAATTGTGCCCATATTTCAAAACAGTATAAAAATGGAGAATTTGAAAGTATTTTTCTGTCCTCCATTCCCTATCTACAGCCTATAACAGAAGATAAAGTTGATTAAGGAGTGATAAAGGTCACACATCTGTCTAATATTATGAAATGCTTTGTATAACATACTCTATATATTTTAACTGAATACCAAATTTCCCCACCTATTTTTGCAACTCTGGTGTCCTGTCCCAATTAGCCATATCTTAACTATATCTGTATGGCTATTACCCCTCTAAGAGATACAAAAGGTCACTTTCCTTTTCTAAAATACAGAATTATTCAACAGAGCTTAATAGCTACACTGCTAATGTAATTCTTACTATACCTCTGAGACAAAATACTGCCTGAGATAGATTTGGACCAACTTTCATTTGTAATGTTAATGTCTTTTGCCTGAGAAAGCCTCAGCTGTGTCACCCCCACAGGCTGGCCAGAGCCTAATGAGGTTTTGGGGACTGGAATGGAGAACGATGCACATTCTCATTTTGCATCTCAGTTCTGAAATAAAAATTGCTATAGCCATTTGTAGTATGCCTATTAGTATTCCTTTGATGATTTCATGATCCCTAGCATTTTTAAGTAGACCTTGAATTTCAATACCAGAGGTCCTAATTGGCATTTAATTATTCTTTTTCTTATTAGCAAAATGAGTTGACCTAAGAAATTTATAGAGATGCTCTGTTAAACTAATATCCTAACAACATCAAAAAAAAAAAAAAAAGATAAAATGACCGAAACTGAGCAAGAACCAGCACAGTTCTTTCTCTTTTAAAATGAGGGAAATATTAATTCCTAAACAGTGTGTCCTTAGGGTTACAACTCAGGCTTGAATCTTAATTCATGGAAGGAAATACCAAGATGTTGCTTCAAACCTACTCAGAAAATTAGGGTTTTTTTTTTCTAAGCTATGAAAGTAATTGTGTAAACAACACCCTGCCATCGTCAGAAACCCTGAATCAAATATCTATATTTTGCTTGTCTCACACTCCCATACTTTGTCCCATCCTCATTTACCACTGTTTATAATTGCAATCGATTAACTGAATAAGTCTTGAATATACCCTCAGCCTCCCGTAAATGACACATTTTAAACTGTATAAGGTATGTGCATCTATTAATAACTCAGTCCCCCTACTAATTCAAGTTCAAATTGCTTGGCCTAGAATTCATGGTCCTTCACGCTCTGGCTTCAGCCTAACTTTCCATTCTTATCATTAACCATTTCCTTAAAATCACTTATGATCCACACAAGCATCTATATATCTAAAGCCACCCATACTTTTTTATCTCTACACATTTGTTCATGCTCTTTGATCCTTCTACCTGGAATGAACTTCCATTCATCTCCCTCTGTCTATCCTATAGATTAAGATAAAATAGCACCTTCTGTGCAGTGATTTGCTTTAGTTCCCCAACTGGGTATGAGTATTTAGTTTATACTATCTCTATTGAATTTATCATTTATAAATTTATATCTGTAAGTGATATAAAGACTCTTTGATGTCCAGGGACCTTTCAATATACTTATTGGTACCTCCTGCAGCGTAACACAGCATCTCACAGAATGCCCAGTAAATATGTAAAAAAAGAGTGAATAACTGAATAAGTGTTTAGTCTATGATCTTATATTTATACTACCTATTATTCATAAAGGATTGCCCCATTCTTTTCATGCCAATGCAAATTTATTATAGGAATAAATTATTTTCAAAGACCCTAAGAAATCTATTTTCTAGTAATATGATACACTTGACACATGACCAGCCCTCCCACTGAAATAATTAAAATAATTGAAAAAAATTAAATACATCCCCATGTTAACAAGAAAGTAAGGACCCTCAGAAACCCAAAACTATGTGAAACTAGAAATCCAGAGAGGTAACCTAAGCGTTGAATCTGGCTTTCACTTTGAGGACATTTGCCTAAGAAGGTGAACTTGAGCTTCTGTATTTATAAGTAACAGGAGATAAATCCTGAGAGGCACCTGACCAAGATGAGGAATCTAATTGAAGATACCTTAATAAATCAGGTACCCCAGAGGCCTAAACCCTCGAGGTATATGTGAACCAGAAATAAATCCAGGAGACAACAAGGAAAATTGCCTATTATAAAATATGGCATTAGGTAAAAGGAAACATTAAATCCTACCTTGGGATTCATATCCACAAGCTGGCCTTCACCTGATCTCATCCTACCTGGGAATATATATAAAAAAAATCTTCAAGCAAGAAAATTTAAAGTGTTTCTATGTTAGTAGAGTTCCATAAGTTTTGGCAGAAGCTAACACAAATAGTCATGAAGGTATAAATTGCCAGTACAGGATTTGAAAAATTCAAACAGATAAAATGTCAAAAACGAAGAACTTATAGTTAAAACTTGTAACATGCGTGACGAAATTTGCCTTCGAGTGAGAGATAGTAGAAACAAAGTTAGATGTGGAAGAACTTCAGATATTGCAATCAGAAGGCAAAGAATAAATACTAAATATACTTAATCTATTTTAAAAATTAAAAGAGCCCTAAAGATAGAAAGGAAAAATAAGAGAATATTTTTTAAAGATTAAACTGATTTTAAAAGAAACAGAGAGAGCGAAGTATACAATGCTCATGAGCTAAAAAACTAATACCATGAAGATCATAGCTCTGTAGCTGTTATATAAATTCAATACAGTAGCAATAACGTCCATCAACTTTGTATGTACATTAATGTTTAGTCTAAATTATTTTTTTAATATTTGTTTATTTTTTTAAAAAATTTTTTAAATGTTTTATTTATTTCTAGGGGAGAGAGAGAGAGAGAGAGAGACAGCGTGAGCAGGGGAGGGTCAGAGAGAGAGGGAGTCACAGACTCTGAAACAGGCTCCAGGCTCTGAGCTGGCAGTCAGCACCGAGCCCGACGCGGGGCTCGAACCCAAGAACTGCGAGATCATGACCTAAGCGAAAGTCGGACGCTTAACCGACTAAGCCACGAGGTGCCCCAATATTTGTTTATTTTTGAGAGACAGAGCAAAGGTAGGGGAGGGGCAGAGAGAAAAGGAGACACAGAATCTGAGCTGTCAGCACAGAGCTCTACATGGGACTCGAACTCACAAATTGCAAGATCATGTGAAGTCAACGCTTAACCAACTGAGCCACCAGGCACCCCTTTAATCTAAAATTTATCAATTGAAGTTCAAGGATCAAAAAATTGCCAAGATGCTATTTTATTGGAAAAAAGTTTTAAAAGCTCACCCTACTAGATATCAAAACTTTTTATAAAGTTACAGAAATTAAAATTAGGTAGTATTGACACAGACTGACAAATAGAGAAATGAAATCTAGTAAAAAGGTTAGAAATGGACTCATATATTTATCACATGATATATGATTAAGATAGTACAAAAAAATTGTTTAGAGGGGCACCTGGGTGGCTTAGTCAGTTGAGCATCCAGCTCTTGATCTCAGCTCAAGTCATGATCTCCCAGTTCATGGGTTTGAGCCCCAGTTGGGACCCTACTTAGAGCCTACTTAGAATTCTGTTTCTCCCTCTCTCTGCCCCTCCCCTACTTGCACGCAAACTCTCTCTGTCTTGCACACTCTGTCTCTCCCTCCCTCTCTCAAAATAAATAACTTAAAAAATAAAAGTCAATAAAAATAAATTAATGAGAGACAAATGGACTGTTCAAGATGGTACTGGGACAACTGAGTATCCACAAAGCGTAAAAATGATGGTGCATCCTTACCTGATATTGTTAAACAATATTGCATTTTAGTTGGATTAAAAAATCTATACGTGACTGATAGAACTATAATTAGAATACAACATAGTAAAATATTTTCATTACCTCACTGCACAGAAAAATTTCTTAAAATGTGCAAGCATAAAGAATATGATTGAGAGGTGCCTGGGTGGTTCAGTTGGTTAAGCCTCTGACTCCTGATTTCAGCTCAGGTCATGATCTCACAGTTGTGAGATAGAGCCCCACATTGGGTTCTGTGCTGGGCAGAGCCCTGGGCATGGAGTCTGCTTAGGATTCTCTCTGACTCCCTCTGTCTGTCTGTCTGTCTCTCTCTCTCTCCCTCCCTCTCAGGGGGAAAAAAAGAACATAACTGATAGAATTGACTACATAAAAATTAAGACATCTGCCTCAAAAGACACTATAAAAAGATATAAAACAACAACAAAACCCACAAACTAGAATATCTTCCTGAGAGAAGGATTCATATCCAAAATATATAAAGATTTTCTATGAAACAATAAGAATGCAGAAACCAAATTTAAAACATCCCTCCAGCAGAGTTACCAATTACGTGCAGATATTTTCTAAATCTCTACCTGTACCCTGTAGCCATATCAATTTTAATAAATTTAACATTTAAATAACCTTGTTTTTCCTAAAACTGGAGTTATCCAAGATCAAAAGTTATAGTCATACTTACCACTTACTTTACTTTGCTTTCCATATTCCATTGTTTACCAAATGCATTCAGTTCCTCCTCTGCAAGTTTTCTCACAATTTTGTCCTTTCCATTAATATGTCACTCTCATTATTCACAGCCTCATTGCCTTAAACATGTGATGAACTCCTAACTGGACTTGCCTGCCTCAAAGTTCTCTTTACACCCTCCCTGTTTCCTGCCCACCAGATCTAGATTAATCCACCTTAACCACACTTTAGTTTTCAATAAAAACATATAATCATAACCACATAATAACATGTTGAAAATGTCTACAAATGGGGAATGGCTTTTGGTCATATACCCCAATTTGATGGATTTAATTTGTTAACCATAGGGTAAACAAATGAATTATATTTCTAAAACCTACCATTTTATTAAGAAAATCACATACAAAACAATGAAATACTTTTTTCAAGCAATGGTTTCCTTTATTTTATTTTATTTTTTTATTTTAGAGAGAGAGCACAAGCAGGAAGAGGGACAGAGGGAAAGAGAGAGAGAGAGATTGAGAATTTTAAGCAGGCACCACACTCAGTGCAGAGCCCAACATGGGGCTCCATCCCACAACCCTGGGATCATGACCTGACCCAAAATCAAGAGTCAGATGCTCAGCCAACTGAGCCACCCAGTTGCCCCCCAAATGAAACATTTTTGAAGAAGATGTGACTATCTTTACAAACTTGGAATAAAAAAAATTTCTTAACTAACACACCGTATACAAACTATACAAGAAAAGATGATAAATTTGACGTTAAAATTTAATACTTGTATTTACCAAAAATTCCATTTAAAAATGAAATAATAAATCATAAACTGAAGGAAAAGATTTGCATCACAAATTACTGTCAAATGATTTGTGTTAAGAAAATATGAAATAAAAACCACCTGTCCAAATCAATGATAAAGAGTCAAAGAGCCCAATGGACAATGGGCAAAAAGCCTGGAAAGTAATAGAAGTGGAAACATGAATAACCAAAAAAAATAAGAAGCCACGTTTAATCTCATTATTTTCAAGGATATACAAATTTAAACTACACTGAGCTACGAGATTGGCAAGAGTCAAGTGAAAATAACAAGGGTAAGATGTAGTTTTGGAGCAATAAAATTGTTACATGACTGGAGCATAACCTATCAGCTTGTCCAATAACTATGTTGTATACCTAACACTAATGTAGCATTGTGTATTAACTATGCTTGAATCAATCAATCAAATATTCAGTCAATCACAACTGTTACATAGCTGTTTGGTGTGTAAACTGACACAACACTCACTCTGGAAAAACACTATGACATTATCCAATAAAGCTGATACACTCACTCTAATACCCAGCAATGATACTCCTAAAGGATATTCATCCCTCACAGCTGCATATGTGCACCCGGATATTTGTAAAAGAATGTTCACACCAAAATGTATTTGTTATACCAAAAACCTAGAAACAATCCAAATGTCTATCAACAATACAAAGGATTTAAAAAATTGTGGTATATACGTACAATGGAATTGCATACTCAGCAGTAAAAATTAAAGAGCTACATATGACACAGAACAACATGGATAAATCCCAAGAACATAATATCAGACACAGAAGCTGGCTATAGAAAATGTATATAATATGAGTCCGTTTATATAAAGTCCAAAAGCACATACTATCTACATGGATTTATTTTTTCTTTTACCAGTGTTGTTGGTTCCTCACAATCTGGAGGCAAGCAATCTACTTAGCTAGAAATTTGAAAATAATTTTACTACATTATTACTTTCCTGGGAGTCAGCCAAAGAAGTTACATCAATCATTTTCTAGAAATTGATGAAATATAAATTAGGAAGAACAGAAAGAGAATGAGAGCATGAACTGTAGAGAGAGGCACACATGTTTTTCTGTGATGCCAAATCAATGCATTTCAATATTTTACCTTTCTCCCTTTCGTTCATCTTTTTTTTAGATTTCAAATAAGCAATCTTTTATTTTACCTTATATGGCTTTATGAATTGCTCAAAATATCAACCATCTCTGGTTGACAATAATCAGTTAAATTTATGTCACCATTATAATGTAGAGCAATGAACCATGTCCAGAGACTTGGTTTCTAGTTCCAGTTCCACACTTAGTCATGTGTCCTTCATTAAGTCATGTTCCTTCACTGTATTTCGGTTTTCTCTTCTGACAAAACAGGGTTAACAATGCCTGCCTCTGAGCATCCCCATGAGAATTGAAATAGTAAACATATTTTGTTGACTGTTTCCTTCACTGTGCAGAAGCTTTTTATTTTGATGAAGTCCCAATAGTTCATTTTTGCTTTTGTTTCCCTTGCCTCTGGCAATGTGTCTAGTAAGAAGTTGCTATGGCTGAGGTCAAAGAGGTTTGCTGCCTGTGTTCTCCTGGAGGATTTTGATAGTTTCCTGTCTCACAAAGGCAGCCTACAGAATAGGAAAAGATATTTGCAAATGACATATCTGATGAAGGTTTAGTATCAAAAATCTATAAAGAACTTAGCAAACCAAAACCAAAATATCCAGTTAAGAAATGGGCAGAAGACATGAATAGACACTTTCCCAAAGAAAACATCCAGATGGCTAACAAACACATGAAAAGATGCTCACCGTCACTTACCATCAGGGAAATACAAATCAAAAAACCATGGTGAGATACCACCTCACTTCTGTCAAAATGGCTAAAATTAACAACTCAGGAAACCAGATATTGGTGAGGATGTGGAGAAAGGGGAACCCTTTTGCACTATTGGTGGGAATGAAAACTGGTGCAGCCACTCTGGAGAATACATGGAGGTTCCTCCAAAAACTGAAAATAAGGGCGCCTGGGTGGCTCAGTTGGTTAAACATCCAACTTCTGCTCAGGTCATGATCTCAAGGTTCATGAGTTCCAGCTCCGTGTTGGGCTCTGTGCTGATAGCTAGGAACCTGGAACCTGCTTCAAATTCTGTGTCTCCCTCCTCCTCTGCCCCTCCCCTGCTCCCACTCTGTCTCTCTCTCTCCAAAAATATAAATAAACATTAAAAAAAAATTTAAGCCAAAAATAGAACTACCCTACGATCCAGCAATTGCACTACTATGTATTTACCCAGAGGATACAAAAACACAGATTTGAAGGGGTACATGTACCCCAATGTTTATAGCAACATTATCAACAATAGTCAAACTATGGAGAAAGCCCAAATGTCCATTAACTAATGAATGGACAAAGAAGATATACATGAATGATGAAATAGTACTCAGCCATCAAAAAAATGAAATCTTGCCATCTGCAGTGATGTGGATGGAGCTAGAGTATATTATGCTAAGAGAAATAAGTCAGTCAGAGAAAGACAAATACCATATGATTTCACTCATGTGGAATTTAAGAAACTAAACAGATGAAAATATGGGAAGGGTGAAAAACAGGAAAAAAAAGTGGGGGTGGGAGAGAGAGGGAAACAAACCATAAGAGACTCCTAATAATAGAAAACAAACTGAGGGTTGGTGAAGGGAGGCGGGTGCTGGATGGGCTAGATGGGTGATGGGTATTAAGGAGGGTACTTGTTATAATGAGCACTGTGTGTTGTATGTGAATGATGAGTCACTGAATTCAACTCCTGAAACCAATATTGCACTGTATGTCAACTAATGAATTTAAACAAAAAAATTTTTTTAAATAGTAAACATTTTTTAAGTGCCAATGTGTTTCCCAACATATAAGAGACATTCAATAAGTATTAATTCCCTACTATTATCATTGGTCTGTTTAATTATCTGAATCACTTAAAAATAAGTATAAGGGTGGGAATCAAAATTGGACCTCAGAAAGCAAGCAGCTACTTAATTTGCTGGAGTCCAGCTCCAGCCAGTCCAGGGGTCCCTGAAGGATGGACAGCGTCAGTGAGACAGTGAGAGAGCCCCTAGATTCTTTCTGATCACCAGGCAGCCATCTCTGCCCTGTCAGTTTTGGTGTCTTTATTTATAGGTCAAATGATAACATGACATCAGAAGATGGAATTTTTACAGTGGATAATTCTGTGATAAGATGCTTTGGAAAGTGTACAGAAACAGGTTTTACAGAAGTATTCTTGAAGAACTACCCCAATTATAGTGAGGTTGAGTAAATCTTACAACTAAGAAAGTAACAGGGTGTTCTCAGTGAAAAACAGGATAACATACACATTTGTTCAAGTCAATAACGCTAAGATTAAGTCATAGGTTAAGTTGTATAAAGGTAGGCTAGGAGTCATTCTGCCTGGCTCACAAGAGGAAGAATGTATTTGAGCTGGTTAATAAGTTGCGTATGCAAACTTTTTTATTTGATGCTGAATGTGTAAATACCATGGGGGCCCTAAATGTGTCAACCTTTGTATTTGGGTTTATGTTTTATCTACTCATATCCATCCTCATCACAGCTGCCAGTATAAGGGAAGGTATTTGTGGAATGTAGGCCTTAGGGAAGGGACTGCTATACATCACCAATTACCAAAGGTATATGTATTAACTTATGTTCTTCTGTTGTCTATTCCTTATCTCTAAATTACGCTCTTTGCCTCTGGGCCAGACTTAATTGTAACTCTTGTGTTCTTAACCCCCTTTATTATCTATGTCTTAGATCTAAAAGGCCCATTGGAAGAGCCTTTTGACAAACATCTACAGTGCTTTTATCTAAAGTCTCCTTTGTAGGGGCAGGAATATGCTTTTTCTTATGAGGTATCTGTGTGGGGAATATCGGTATGATTTGGAATATTGTGAGGCCTGGTCAATTCTAGCAGGCTCATTTCCAACATGAGCCCGTAGTAGCAGAAGGAGATATCAGTTTTCGCTACTCATGGCAGGAGCTGTGCAAACGCTGCCATTTTCTCACTGTGACTGTGTCATCCAGCAAGGCCGGTGTGGCTCCCAGCATTAATTTGCTTTCATCTTATAATTACAAGGTCACCAAGTCTGTTGAAAATATATTTGTATCTGTTGCAGCAAAAAGTAGGCCATGGTAATTTCTAACTTATGTTTTCTTTTCTTTAGCTATTAACATCATTACATTTTCAGTAATCATACTAGTTTGCCCTCCCCCTTTTATATTACAAGCCCTTGCCAATTTGATGACAATCAGCATGTCCTGTCACTTGTTTCCTGTTCATTGATATAGTTTTCTCATGAACCAGATCCCTGGTCCAGATCCCAACTTCATTTAGGTTGCCACTGACTGCCTAGCATGAAGTATCTGTCTTCATGCTTACGCGAAGAGTTAATCTGTTACTCGGATACCCAATCGCCTACATCATTTCTGCTCATCCTCTTCAGTTGCATATCTGTTGGAAGTGGAGGACTACCTATAATCACTACCGGGGATCTAGACACTTAATATTTGAACCCAGAAAACATGTTATCTGAAACACACACTATAATTTATATGTCATTTCCAGGGGTTAAATATGCCCCTGATTTCTAACAAAACTAACTTGCAATGGAGCATTGAACTCAACCTATTACTGAATGATTTCCTTAAACAGAATGAGTAAAAAAATATTTCTTGCCTGAACCCACTCTCTACGACCATGCTTGGGAACTTTTGACTCTCTTCTTACTTTCATGGTGCTTAATACAATGATATGCACCAAACTGATCATCAATAAATATTATTGACTGGCAGATTCTTATTAAAGAATATGACAGAGACAATAGGAAGATCATATTTCCCCACCCTTGGCATGTAGGTCAGACTGTGTAACTAGAGTGAGCCAAAGACATACGGGTCGTGATATATCTCACTTTCTGGCCTGACCCTTATAACATACCATGTGGTCCTCAACATGATCAATTCAGATAAATGCAGTCTTTAGATTGTTATGGTACTAGACAAGATAATATCTATGTATTACAAACGTCATACAGTTGTCATCTTCCTACGTTTTAGATAGAAAATGTATAAGAATACAAAAGTAGTAGATACTTTGGGCAATATTTGGGAGATATAAAGCCAACATGTTTTCCCCTTGATAATCCCTAGTTCCTGGCATTCTGAAGCTCTTATAACAATAGTCAAGCCTAGAAGTCTCCTGTGATAATTTCTTCCACAATGTAGAACTAACACACCTTCTACCTTAAAGGCTGAGATATAAAAACTGCTTATGAGTTAGGGATGTGTATGTTGGGAGTCAATTCTCCATGAATCGTGTTTCTTTACATTTTGTACACAGAGGCACTGACAGTCTTCTACTCTGGACTATATTTCTAGGATACTTTACAGAAAACAATCTTGAAAGATAGAAATAGTATGTCCCTCTGGAGAACAGGGTAGGTTTGTTTGCTGTCTAGTAAAATGAAAATAATGTCTCCCTCGGCTTCAAAGTTTGAGATTTGGAGTTTCCTAAGCCTGGAGTTCCTTAGCTGTGACATAAGTCCATTGTGTACATAGCACCCATCTAAAGCCATCAATATTGCTCCCATGGGACTTGGGGGAACTGGAGAGTGGGCACAAATATGAAGCTCATACTACCTCACATGCCTTGAGTAATAAAGCTCCAGTCTCTGACTTGGGAATCTCGTGTCTTCTGTCAGGTGCCATGAAACTGTGCCATGAAACTGACTTGTTAGCTTGAGAGCAGGATAAAATCTCAGACCCTTCACTGTTCTTGACAACATAATATAGGAGAAATCCACTACAGAGAAGAGAAAGAGGACAAAACAAAGCCCACAACTTACTGTCCAGGGTGAGTGTAGAAAATAAAAATGACAGGGAGATAAAGAAATAACATCAAATGACTACATCCTTTCCTTTCCTTCTCAGGGCAGAATGCCTAGACAGAATGGAGGGATGGAGTAGACCTATCCAGATGAATAAGGGGGATCCCAAGAATGTCAAGTGAGAGTCAGGAGTGGCTAATGGCATGCTTCCCCAGAACAGTGAATGCTGTGGTATGGCCCCCAGCTCTTCCCATCTTCAAGACTAACGCACTGATTTCCCTAGATGGTGGCAGTATTGACATCTGACAGTTCACAGCTAAATATTTCTCAGGGAACTGCTTTCAGCTAAAGAGAGACCCACTGCCCAAGGGAATGCCTCCCCGGGGATCAGGTGGGCAGAGAGCAATTCTCACCCAGTGACTGGTCAATACAGGTCTAATACTGATCCAGTAATAGCCAAAATAGGGTTGCCTAGAACCCTTGCCTTAATTCAGGACAACTTTATGGTTTATTTCAGCTTGAAAGCTTTTCCACAGGGCTTGCTGAGATTTTGCTGCCTTCCATCATGCTTCAATACTGCTGTCATCATTTCCCCTCACTTCCACCAGGGTGTAGATTCTGGGAGCCCTCCTCACAAACTTTGGCATGCAAATCTCCATCTCAGAGTATGTCTCCTGGTAATCTTATTTGCAACCCTCGAAAGACTTTCTGGCCCTAGTTGGAATGCCGCATACAGCCCCATCCAGGATGATGCAGAAGCAGTAATATTGTGTTGGGGAAGGACCTCGAGTGGACCTGAAGCAGCACTCATGTGTCCTACAGCCCACACAAGGGATACAAGGGACCCAGTGGTTGCTGCATGCTCTGACAAAGGGACACGACATTCTGCGAGCTGGAAGACTCTCCAGTACAAGTGTGGAGTTGGGGCTGAGAAGACACAATATGTGGAGATTTCACCTCTAGAAATATGTGTCTGGGACTGGGGTATATGCCAGCATAGTGCTCAAATGGCCACACAGGCCTAGGTGCATTTCTGCAGATACTAGTGTAGGAAGAAAACCAGAATGGCCACTCCACAGCAGAGACCAGCTAAAATGCACAGGCCCGTGTAGCATCCTATGATCATGTGGTCACACAAGCCTCATCCCCAAATACAACCAGAAACCATTTTAGAAAGATAGAGAAGGAGGGGAAATAAATTTTAAATCTAAGAATCTGAACCATTCAGAAGAGAATGTTTAAACCAGAAGATACTAAATACTGGCAAATTTGAAGTTTATGTCTTACCCTTTCTTCCCCATATTCTGCCATCAGAAGGTGTAAGAAACGTGAAGGCTACATTCCCATGGCACAAGTGTACTAGTAAATTTGCAACCATCAGTAAATGGGTTCATAGCAATTCCATAAAGAAAAATCTAGTTTTTAAATCCTAATGCCTGTGAATAATAGGATAGCTACAAAAGGACCAGAATTTACATGGGTGGCTTGAAAGTCCTCTGGTCCAATAAAATGAATTTTCAATAGACCAGACTATCAACTCACTAGGAATAGCAACTGCGCTCTTCTTATCTTTGAATCCCACCCCCAGTGACTAGCATAGCATATGATGAATAAATATTTGAATATAATTTACTTTCAGCATATTATCAATTTTGGATCTTATATAGCTCTGTCCTGTGTCTTAAAGATTCAGAAGTCTTTTGATTTTCAAAATCTTTAGATACTGTGAATATCCTCAGAAGTGTCATTTTTTTTTTAGCTCCTATTGCAAAATACCTTATTAGAATTAGCCTTAGACTAGGAGTAAGAAAGGAAAGCAGAGATTGGGGGAAGAAGAAATAGGACAGGGTGGTGGTGGGGGTGGGGTGGATTGACAGGCCAAACAAAGTCAATTATAAGTTCATAATTTGCCCCAGTCCAATCAACTGATGAATGGATAAGTAAGATGTGGTATATATACAATGGAGTATTACTCAGCCATCAGAGAAAAAGAAATCTTGCCATTTGCAATGACGAGGATTATGTTAAGTAAAGTAAGTCAATCAGAGAAAAACAAATACCATATGATTTCACTCATCTTTGGAATTTAAGAAACAAGACAGATAAACATATGGGGGTGGGTGGGGAGAGAGAGAAACAAACCAGAAAAGACTCTTAAGGATAGAGAACAAACTGAGGGTTGATGGAGGGATGCAGGTGGGGGATGGGCTGGACGGATGATGGGTATGAAGAAAGGCACTTGTGATAAGCTCTGGGTGTTGTATGGAAGTGATGAATCGCTGAATTCTACTCCCGGAACCAATATTGCCCTGTATGTTAACTAATTAGAATTTAAATAAAAATTTAAAAATTTTTCCTCAGGCTAGCTCTGAAAAGGGGCATGCAAGAATAGTAGTAATTTTATCCCTGAAATGTATTTTAGACTGCAACAGCTGAAGTAGTAAACTAGTATGACTGAGAAATAGCAATGGGAAAACAAAATCTTCCCAATGACTCTGTTCCTATTCAGCTATTATCTGTTTGGTTTTTTTTTTTTTTTTTGAGTTAAAGTGTTTGTGGGTAAGCAGAATACCACACCCACCAGAAAGATGCCTACATCCTAGTCCCCAGAACCTGTGAACAGCTGCCTCACATGCTCAATGGTCCACTGCAGCTGTGGTTAAATTAAGGCTCTTGACCTGGGAGACTATCCTGGATTGTCCCTGGTAGACTCAATGTAATCACCAGGGACCTTAAATGACACCCAGAGTGTTAGGGTCAGAGTAATGCAATGTGATAAAGACTGGACAGGCCACGGTTAGTTCTGAAGACAGATGTGAAATGAAGTGTAGAAAAAGCAAGAAAATAGATTGCTCTTCCAAGATCTGCAGAAAAGAACACAGCCCTGCAGTCACCTTGATTTCAGTCTAGTGAGAACTGATTTGGACTTGCGGCCTCCAAAAATTATAAGAAAATACATTTGTGTTGTTTGAAATCACTAAATGTGAGGTAATTTATGTCAGCAGCAATAGGACACTAATACAGTGTTCGTTGAAGCGAAGGGAAGCAAAGCTTAAGGAAGACGCAAATCATTATTCAATCAGTATATTTGTTTAATCACTTGAGAGAAGGCATTTGAATAGGTCTTCAGACTGACACATTATCGTTTGTTCCCCCAACAGGAAGCATTCCCACATGGAGCCTCTCTGGAAGACAAATCTGAGCAAGAAGCCATGATGGAGTTCCCCAGGGAAGACAGAAGCTAGGAAGGACGTGTGTCACAGCAGCACTGAAAGGGAGAAGGATCCTAGGGGCTTTTTATGTTTCTATTTCCCTAAGAAATTTTTAAAATATGAGTGGTGAAAAGGAACACAGCAGTAAATACTCAGGCTGGTGGGATAATGAAAAAAATCAATCATCTCAAAAAACTTCATCTCCAAGATGACTTCAGTAATTTAGGAAATAATGGTCTGTCCTGGATATGAGCATGACTTGTAGGAAATACATGCAACCTTATATTCCACAAGAAAAAAAGACACAGGTGACACCTAATTATTTATCGACTAAATATTACATAAACATTATATATGAGGCTAAGCTAGAAACAATCAGAAAATAATGAATGCGGGGTGCCTGGGTGGCTCAGTCAGATGAGCGTCCGACTTCGGCTCAGATCATGATCTCACAGTTCGTGGGTTCGAGCCCCGCATTGGGCTCTGTGCTGACAGCTAGCTCAGAGCCTGGAACCTGTTTCAGATTCTGTACCTCCCTCTCTCTCTGACTCTCCCCTGCTCACACTGTCTCTCTCTCTCTCTCAGAAATAAATAAAACATTAAAAATTTTTTAAAAAGAATATAATGATGCATCTATCTTTTTGTACTTGAGCATTTCAGTTAAAATTAATGCTCATAGAGAACCCAGATTAACAGTTAACAATGGTTGTCTTTAAGTTTTGGTCTATAGAACTATATTGAAAGCGTTTGTTTGTTTTTTTTAAATAGAGAGAATGTTAACAATTGTAAAAGTAAAGTTATCTCTTAATCATCAGGAGGTAACTTTGCATTGTACCAGTGACCTGTAAAAGTTCTCTCTGGTAATTACACCTTTAAAATTTACCTGGGAGGGGCACCTACATGGCTCTGTCATTTAAGTGTCCGACTCTTGACCTCACCCCAGGTCTTGATCTCAGGGTCCTGAGTAAGAGCTCTATGATAGTCTGTGCACTGGGCATGAAGCCTACTTAAAATTACAACATTAAATTAAATTAAATTCACCTACAAAGGGGGGGCCAATTATCTTCTTAAGGAGACAGTCATTCTGTTTGGTCTTCTGCAAAAATTGCCCCATCAGTCCTAGTGACCAGAGAAATCAAAAATAGTTTAAGTCTACAAACATGAAAACACAATATTACCAAATTTATGCTGACAAAAGGAAGAGTGATCACAAAAAACTTAAGCTTCATCTGAAATGCTTTATTTTTAGAGCAGGGGTTGGCAAATATTTTCCATAGAATGCCAAATAATAAACTTTCCAGGCTTTGCAGGTCATAAGGTCTCCCTTACAACTGCTCAGCAAGGTCTTTGTACCTGGAAAGCAGCGTGAACATGCATGCAGCAGCTACTTTAATGGATTGCAGTTGTGTTTTTGCATGTTATGAGATTATCTCATCATTTTCTACCCATAAGTCATATGCTAGGAAGAGAATATGCATGAATATAAACCTGTAAAACCAAAGGGACCCTGAGTCTCAAAGTATATACCAGAACTGGATTGATGGATTTGGACCTAATGAGGTTTAATATAGGAGTCTCGGCTAAAAGTCAAGGGATATGGCTCTGGTTCTACCTCTGCTCCCAACAAACTTAAATTTGAGGGGCCTCGGTGTCTTCCTGCACGAAGAGAGTCAAAGCATCCTGATTTCTTCGTCCCTCGCCTTCAGAGAACAGCTAACACGGTCATGTACTTTTTTTATAGATGCTGGAGCTCCTCTCACTAATATATCTCTCAATGCCTTAGTGAAGGCAGTAATCACTGGGCCCTCACTAGTATTTATTGAAGAGGGTGGAGCTGTGAGAAGCTGCCGATGATTAATCCACTCCAAAGTTTGCACTTCTCTAAGCCTTTGAATTTCTTCCTTAGTATTATTCCCAGAAACTTTGACATCTCAACCTCACTGAATGTAGACAAACAAGGACTTGTTGGATTGACTATCAGTCAATCAACCAAGTAAACTGTTAAAACCACTTTCAGCTCTTTGAGCTAATCCATTAAATCTAGTTGCTCTGAGAACCCATATCAGTAAATTTAGCCTAACTCAAAGTTATATTCCATTTATCTTAGTCTAACAACTAGAAAATCCATTCCCACATAAATTCACCAGGTTTCTGCCAATATGTAATAACAAAACTTTGCAATTATTTTGAGCATAGCCATACCCTCCTGACTCATAACTTGTGCGTGTTCTGACTCTGGTCATAGAGTCCATGAGAGGTAGTGTTGATAAGTCTTGACAAGGTGAGGCATCACTTTTTATTTATTTATTTATTTATTCATTTTGAGAGGGAGGAGAAGGGCCGAGAGAGGGAGAGACAGAATCCCAAGACATCTCCGCACTGTCAGCGCAATGACCACTGTGGGACTGTGGGACTGTGGGACCACTGGAACTCATCAACCAAGATCACAGCCTGAGCTGAAATCAAGTGTTGGGTGCCTAACCAACTGAGCCACCCAGACACTCAGAGCCATGCCCTTTTAAGAGGCTGCCTTCAGGGAGGTTACTGTAGGATCTCTGAGTGAGAAAAGCCGGTCTCCTCAGAGTCTTACAGGTAACCCCATTCTAGGTCCCACTCCTTCCCAGTCAATGTCCTAATTTTCAAGCAAGAAGTTGGCAGGTTATAAATCCAACTGGTTTTATAATTCTGCAACCTACACAATGAAAATATGGACTAATCTTCAGTAAAGTCAGCTCAGTGGCTACAGAAACTAAGAGGTTCTTTTACGGCTGCTAGAGAAACTCTGATTATCCAAAAGTGTCTTGAGTTGAAAGTGTAAAGGCCCAAATTTATTATTTTTCTCTCAATAAGCTCATGAGTGTAATCAGAAGTAGATACTCTACCTTCTAGTTTTTGCAGTTTTCATTACTACCAAAAAAAAAAAAATGTATGATGGCCATTTGGTCTCTAAGGCATTTGCTTCAACTAACACATAATAAGAGATCATTTATTTAATCGTGATATCAAAGCATGTCATGGATTATAAGTAATTCATTTTTTACTGCCAAGGACTTAAGCAATATACTTAAGGCCAAGAACATAATTGAACCAATTCCAGAATTCTATCTTTTAGGATATATTTCCTGGGACCATTCCTGTTATTACATATTAGGGTCTAGCCAAGAAGGGAATTAAATATAAAGAATTGGTTACAAATGGTTTTGGGGCCCAAAGAGCAAAATAGAAACACTGAGGTAACGCAGAAATCCTAAGCGCAGCTACCACCCCTTAGGCCAAGGGAATACAAAGTGTAGCTTATCAGAGCCTCAAAGCTCAGAGGAGGGTGTCCTGGCTGTTCCACATACTTCTGAGAAGACAAACAAGCAAAGTAATAAAAGAAGCTGGAGACTGGAACAAAATGCTGACATAGAGGCCTTATGAACAGGAATAACAAGCAAACAGGATGAAAGTCCCTTCTCCCTCTTCCTAACTCTCGATTTTTTAATAGGGCCTTCTACTTGAGCCTAACAAGCAAAGAATTCTGGGAAATGTAGTTTGCAACATCACAGAGCAGAACAGAAAAGGTTAAATTTGGAGTAAAATAACAATAGCCAAGTCCCTGGTACTGTACCGTGTCCCAAGGGAGGACTCCTATTAACCAACCAAATGCCAATGTGGTATTATTATACAATAAAAAAATCATTGCCATAAACCAGAATGCCTAAAGTCAATAGGATCAACACATTCTCTCCCTAGAGGCAGACTTCCATGAGGGTAAACAAAGTTTTGACCCTCAGTTTCAATTCAACCTTTACCCTTGGAGCTTCAGATACGTGTAAATACTAACAGCCTCCATGACTCTGATGTCAAAATCCTGGTTTAGGGGTGCCTGGGTGGCTCAGTGAGTTAAGCGTCCTACTTCAACTCAGGTCATGATCTCAGCAGTTCATGAGTTTAAGCTTTGCGTCAGGCTCGTTGCTGACAGCTCAAAGCCTAGAGCTTGCTTTGGATTATGTGTCTCCCTCTCCCTCTACCCTTCCCCAGCTCACATTTTGTCTGCCTGTCTCTCTCTCTCTTATAAAATAAACATTTTAAAAGAACTTTTAAATCCTGCTTTATTTTCTCATTTATAATTAGTCCATCTAGAAAACAACGTGAGCCTTTGCCGTCCAAAATCAGGAAAATGGAGACTACTACTTCTTCGGTTCTTCAGGTTCCTTGCAAACGTCTCATTGTGTTTAACAGGAAAAAAATATATATTTTCCCCAAATTATCTGGCCTGACTAATCAAGACTCTTTCTGACTATAAATTACAAAAACTTGACACCAATTGGCTTAGGTAAAAAGTAGAATTTATTAGTGCATGCCAATTAGTCGGTATGTATGTACTACGTACACCTGTATTCAGTTATTCAGGAATGAATAACAGTGACAAGCTCTTCATTGTTCTGGCCTGTTGTTGACCTCAGGTGTCTGCACTTGACCAAATAAAAACAATCTATCATTTTCTTTTCCCATTTTCCACCTACCATCAGGTTTCTGGTTGGGTAAAACACAACATATATTAAGTTAAAAGACACCTGATAAACTGGAAGAAACTTTAATGATATCTATAACATTAACTAGGAGTTAATATCCAGATAGTATCCTTAATATGAGAGCTCTTTAAATAAACCACTTAGAAAGAGATGAACAACCCAAAAGAATATATAAATGACATGAATAGGCAATTCACAAAATAAGTGAAATATTCAAAACACCAAATTATATCCAGGAGAAAAAGGTATCCACAGATCAATGATGAAAGCAACTTTGTCAGTTTAATGATGAGTGTCAAATCATAAAATCTGTACCTTTTTTGGTCCAACAATTCCACTTCTAATCATTTAGCCTGAGGAACTCATTAGACAAGTGTGTGTGTATAAAGGTGTTAATTGTGAAGCTTTGTATAGTGGTAAAAACTAGATATAAGCCTAGTGTCCTTTAAGAACACTACGAACACAGTATTACTAATTTTTTCATTTCTTTTGACCCGTGTTCCAATATGCTTAGCATGAAGCTGTTTACTGATCCTTTTGGTATTTAAACTTTTGATACTTTTTGGTATTGATTTTTTGCATTACTTTCAATTTTTTAAAACATTGCATTCAGGTGCTATTTATCTTGATTACTAAGGGGTCTTTTTTTTTTTTTGGTGCCCTTTAAATATGCTGATGCAAGTGCCTCATTTTCTTCACCCTATTCTCAGCTTTAAGAGAAATGGAGATTAATTTTCCCCATGTGTATTAGTTTGCTAGGGATAGTGCCACAAACTGGATGGCTTAAAAGAAATTCGTTGTATCATGGGGCTAGAATCCAAAAGTCCAAGATCAAGATGTTGGCAAGCTTGGTTCCTTCTGGTGACTGTGCTACAGAATATGTTCCATGCTCGTCTCCCAGCTTCTGGTGATTTACTACAAGTCTTTGGTGATTCTTGGTTCCTAGATGCAAGAACCCAATCACTGCTCATGTTTACATGGTATTCTCCGTGTGTGTGTGTGTGTGTGTGTGTGCCTCCAAACTTCCCCTTTCTATAAGGGCACTGGTTGTATTGGATTAAAGGTCCACCCTATTCTAGTATGACTTCATCTTGACTAATTCCGTCTGCAATCACTCTATTTTCAAATAATTTACATTCTGAGTTCCTGGGGGCGGGGGGGGGGGTACTGAC
>NW_027530502.1:1199747-1214211 GCF_008692635.1 Crocuta crocuta
ACTGCAGCATATGAATTTAGAGGTGGAGGAACACAGTTAAACCTATAAAACCATGTTTAGTAAATTTTCTATATGTGTCAGTCTGATAGCCCAGAATCTTCACTCTGCATTCAGTAATGAGCAGGATTGACCTATAGCCTCTGTCTTTCTTTTGTCTACAGTTAATTCTCTATCTACCCAGAAGCAAATACCTTATAGACAGAGAGATTGGTACCACCTCAGTGTCATCTACTCACCAGTCCATTATTGGTGACTATTACAACTCAGGCTCTGGAACAAAAGGAAGCAGACAAGACTTGAAAAACCAGTGAGCAGCATGAACCCTGGGAAATATGGGAAACCCTAGGTACCCCCATGCCATCTCCACTCATACATTCATTCTCCTCTTCCTATCACTCATCTACAGTCTTTTGGAAAAAATAGAAGCATCATGATTTGCATTTTCACTTCCACCTATATCATGGAAGTAAGGGTGAGAAGCCTTAGTTGAGTACATTGATAGACACTTCAGGAAGTAGTACAAATGTGGAAACTGAGGCTTGGGCTTCGCACAGAGTAAGTGGCAGACCGAGGATTTATGGCAAGATCTCCTACATCAGAGCCCTGACACAAGGAGCCCTACTGCATGACAGATACAGATCTTTGACCTAATTCTAAGGTTCTGTCAAACCAGAGTAAAGCCAGTCTGACCAGGGTCAGACCATTACACAGAAGAAGACCCTCCAAATAAACCTCACTTCCACTCATTTCTGCTGCTCCCAGAGACTGACAATGTGTGGACCTCCCACCTTCTTCCAACTAGCTGGAGTATAGACATGAAGCTCTTTGTAGCAACACTTCTGCTGAGTTAGTAGCTCCCTAACAGAGATACTGTAACAGACATGCTCTTAGTAGGAAACTGGTACAGTGTATGTTCCCTAGTTAGTGTGAACATAATTTCCTCAAAAGTGAGACAGTGGCGCTCTGGCCACAGTCTCACTCAAACTATACTGGAGTGCTGTGGGGATTCACTGTGAGCCAACAATGATTGTGGAGTTCCGCCATTGTGTTTGTGTAGCGTCTATAATCTATAGGTTTCTTCTCTTCTGTCATCAAGATCTTTGCACAGATGGTTGCTCATAAAGAGAGTTTGCAAGGGTGGTATATTAATGAGTGGAACTCACCAATGTTTTTCACCCTGATATAATTTAGTGTTTTAATGATGCCACTTAATGATGTGCAACAGATAGCAGAACATGTGTCTCTTTAAGTCATGATAATTAATTCAAAGGCTAAACAACTAGAGTATAAATAATGCTGTTGCAAGGCCAAACAAACGAGGAAAAGAGGAAGGGAAGAGAGAAATGCAAAGCTTGAGAGATCTCAAACCATGCTAGGGTATCATTCCCTTTTTGAGGGGATTTGCAGGAAGAACAGCAACAAAATTAAGAAGGAATAACAAATGGCCTCTCTCCTTGTTATTTTTTTATTGCTATCTTTTCAGGACATCATGAAATTGCACATGGTAGCCCTTAGGAAAACTTGATCTATGTATTAAAGGATATCCCATGCATACTCAATTATCTGTGCCATGCTAAAGTGTGTTAAACCTTGGCATCACTGAAGTCTTAATGCTGTCATCCTCCAAATCATTGTTTTCACATTCTCTAGAAAGCATCATTCCAAAATTTTCAAGATAAGAGAATGAAACGTCCCCTCTTAAAGTAATCTTCTTTCCCATCACTGTCAGCTCCTTACAGTTTTACAATATCTACTCTCTCTTTCCATTATGCCACCAGCTCTCAATCTAGCTGTGGTCAAAGCATGAGAATTTTGTGACATAAACTGAGATCATTTTATCACTATCTACTATAATTTCCCAGTGCCTGTCATAATCTTTGACTCTAACCTTCAAGGGATACACAACTTGTTGTTTAAATGTTTTAGTGAAAATCACTATAGCATCATTTTGGAGCTTTGAAATAGACCATACAACCAAAAATTAAGCATAAAAATATGTCTTTCATGTTAAATTTTACTCCAGAAGAGAAGACATATGTTCATTACAAACTGTGTTCATGCCTGCTCATTATATTACTTCTGATGAGATATCTACAAGCACATTCAGGAAATTAACATTTACTTGGAACAGGAGATCTATCCTTGGAGTATATTCTCTAGGCTACCCTTGTTACTTACAAAGATGGTTACATACTCAATGCATTCCTGTTTCCTGTAATCTTCACCTCTTTACTCCTTCCCTTCTAGGATAAAAGAGGTGTGACTCTCCATATCCTCGGTGGAATCTACAAAATAAAGAAGTACAAAGTATACCTAGCTTAAGAAAAAAAAAAACAAGAACGCCTTGTATAATAAAACGGAAACTTACATAAAATAAAATAATATACTACAGAACTTTTTTTTAATTTTTTAAATGTTTATTTATTTTTGAGAGAGAGACACAGATGGTGAGTGGGGGATGGGCAGCGAGAGAGAGGGAGACACAGAATCTGAGACAGGCTCCAGGCTCTGAGCTGTCAGCACAAAGCCCAAGGCAAGGCTCGAACCGTGAACTTTGAGATCATGACCTAGGCCAAAGTCAGACGCTTAACCGACTGAGCCACCCAGGTGCCCCTACAGAGCTTTAATTATGATTCAACTACTTATAAAATTATACTTACAAACAGTTTTCCAGTGATTATTAGAAGTACTATATCTACAAATGTGGGAGTCAGGCCCTGGACCTTCAGATCCTGACACTGCCCCCTTGGCAGCAAGCAAAGTGATTAGTGACCTACAAATCATTAACACTAGTAATAGGTTCTTTAGAAAAAAAACATTATATTCATTTTTCCTACAGTAACTATTAGCAGAACCAACCCTTTCTCCCGAAGTGTCAAGTCCTTCCAGAGTCTTCTAGAACACAACATGAACATAGACAAGGCTCTGGCAGGTAGAGCCTTGGAAGTATTATGCAATTCATTCAGCCTACTGGCATGATGGGAATGTGTAACGAAATGCTGAAGACCAGCTCAGAGGCACGCATTCTTGTAAAGGTTCATATACAGGTTACGAACTTGTCACCTGCTCACATTTTATTATCTCTTAAAGTTCAACACCACACTACTTACCATTACAACCTCCCATGGTAAGCACTAGCATATAAGAAGGTGGGATGGGGCTGAGGGCATGTCAGAAAATGGTTGCCATCTGCAGTTCTAAGATACCGTCCTGGGAATGGGAATGTGAGCTCTCGTTGACCTCATCTTCTTTCTGAGGCATTCTGGCACCTCATTAGCACTTAGTCTTAACCATTTGCACTGGAAAAAGGTCACACAAAGATGAGAATATTCCTGACATCATGTCACCAGGTATGTTACTGAGATACATATCTGGCCTTCCCAAGACTTAGTTTTTTAAAAAAAAAAAAATCAAAATTACATAAAAACAATAGAGAAAGATGGGGCACCTGGGTGGCTCAGTCGGTTGGGCGGCCACCTTCGGCTCAGGTCATGATATCGCCATTCGTGGGTTTGAGCCCCGTGTCCGGCTCTGTGCTGATGGCTAGCTTGGAGCCTGGAGCTTGTTTAGGATTCTGTGTCTCCCTCTCTCTCTGGCCCTCCCCTGCTCATGCTGTCTCTCTCTCTCTCTCTCAGAAATAAATAAAAAACATTAAAAAAAATTTTTTTTAAAACAGAGAGAGACAAAAGGGAGAGGAACACAGTCAAGGTGGGTTCAAAATAGCCCCTATCTTCAGACTTCTGTTACTTAAACTGAGTTCTAGCTTTTCTACTTGGAAAAACTCTCCTTTTAAACTCAAATCCAGATATAGAAAAGAAAACACATCTGCCACTCTACCCACCTTATGCCAAACCCCTTCCTCTCCCTGAGGAAAGAGGAATCGCTAACCAGATTGATAAGGCTCAAAATATTCACTTGGCCACACTTAAAAGTATGAGAATTCACTGTGCATTTAAAGTGCATAAAGCGCACACAGATTCTCTCTTGGCTTGCCTTCTTCTTGGCGCCGGGTGTGTAAATAGCCATGAAACTGCCGCCAAGAAAGGGCAGGTCCTGCCAGGTCTTAGGGAGCTGCCCATTACTGCTCACTACCATGATTTGGGGCTGCCCAGAGGGTGGTATTGTGACCAGATATAGACAGGGTTGGGAACAGCGCGTGCAAGGCCCTGCTTAGGCTTACAGCAGTGCCTTTGAAAGAAACACTGGAGGGGCGCCTGGGGGGCTTAGTCGGTTAAGCGTCCGACTTTCGCTTAGGTCATGATCTCGCGGTTCGTGGGTTCGAGCCCCGCGTCGTGCTCTGTGCTGACTGCCAGCTCAGAGCCTGGAGCCTGTTTCAGTCTGTGACTCCCTCTCTCTCTGACCCTCCCCTGCTCACGCTGTCTCTCTCTTTCTCTCTCTCTCTCTCCTAGAAATAAAAAAAACATTGGTGAACTGAACTGGAGTATGCCCGGAGGCACACAGAGATTCAAAGATCACCTTCTGAGAAACACTAATCTAAGATACGAGGATCAAACAGCCCTGAACCACCTACCCTGAACCACCTACGTTTCCCCTTGTCCTCATCTCTTTTGAAAAACGAATTGGAAAGCAGAGAAGCAGCCACAGAGTAAGGCAGCGGCTAGTTCAGCTGGCTAATCAGACCTGAGTCTTACATAGAACACACAGCGTAAGTGCGTCTTATTCTCATCGACAGAGCTCAGCTGGAGGAATCGCCTCTCTCTACTGCCTCGTACAAACTTCCGCCACCAAAGCTGTCTGTGTTCCTCATGACCCGGTACCACTCGATTAACAAGACTGGTGGAGCAGAGAAGGGGACACACGATACCACTCCAGGCCCTGTGGCCTCCACCCCACCCCAAGAACTGTCCACTTAGAACTAATTAGAAAAAGTACAATCAATAATGCATTAACCAGCCTTTTGAAAATTCTTAGGGGTCAGCAAGCATGGGTTCTGCTGAATTTTACACTTGAGGAATTAACCAATTCTTGCTTTTATTTCAGAAGTCAGAGAAATAAGGGAAATACCTCTTTCTTTTCCAGGAAATTCATTTAAAAATTGGCATCTCGCATGTAATAATATCACTTACAGTAAGTCTGGAGCTAAAGTAAAAAGAACAATGTTTTCTCTCTAGAATCATCCTATTGATCTTTGAAAATCCTCAGGTATTAATTTTAATTAATAATATCTCTTCCCAAGGCGCCTAGGTTGTTTAGTCATTTAGGCATCCGACTTTGGCTCAGGTCATGATCTCACAGCTCCATGTTACTCAGAACCCTGGAGCCTGCTTCAGATTCTATGCCTCCCTCTCTCTCTGACCCTCCCCTGCTCACACTCACTCACTCTCTCAAAAATAAATATTTAAAAAGTAATAATGAAAAATATTATCTCTCTCCTACTGGCATACAGTCACATAATATGGTGATTCTGATAAAATGTTATTCAAATATGTACACACCTGAAATACTAAAATGTTTAAAGTGGGAGATAAACAGAAGTATTCTAAGATGCTATGACTATATTCACTTCTGCATTTTTGAAATGGGAAACTCCTGGAATCAAAAGCAAAATATCCATCAATAGGGGACTAGATAAATGAATCACAGTACATTCACAAAGTAGTATCACATCTTGCTCTTTGCTTTTTTTAGCTAAATTTTATATCTTTAAAATCTTTAAGCTATAAAAAAAAAAAACCTCAAAAAAGCAAAAACAACAACAACAACAAAAAACCTGGGTAGATCTAAGTCTGTTTTTCTGGGAAAATCTCAAAGACATATCATTAATTTTGTTTTTAAAGATAACATGATCCTATTTGTGTAAATTTCTTTGTGTGTGCGTGCATGCTCGCACGCATGTGTCTGTCCATCTGTGTGTTCTCAGGAAGGTATATTCACTCATTCAACAATAATGCATTATGCCCTCTTCTGTGCCAGGCACTACTCTTTTCTAGATATTATGAGAACATAGAGGAAAAAGACAATGTCCTTATTCTCATGAATTTACTTGCTCAAGGAAGAGAAAGATAATAAACAATGAAATGGATAGATACATTCAGGGAGTGACCAGTGCCATAAAGAAAATAAAACACGCTGATGGACACATTGCATAAATAGGCTGAGGAAAGACCTGGAAGTCAAATGAGATCCAAGTGAATCTTTCAAGCAGCAAAACCATCCAGGTCAAGAACCTCAGACAGCACAAAGCCAGTGAGTTGAAATGGGCCAAAAGGAGACAATGGAAAAAGTTAAAGAAATAGGCAGGGCCAGATTGTGAAGAGTCTTTAGATCAAGTGAAGAAGTTTATATTTTATTCTATATGCAACCGGAAACTAATGAAGCTAAGATTGAAGGGAGAGGGGAGGTGAGCCAAAATGACTTCCACATCCTAAAAAGTACATAAACACTCCCCATGCCAGTCCCTAGGATGCTTTAGGAACACCTAATATTGAAGGAGAAATTTTTCTTTATTTTTTTAACTATATGCATATAGTATTTGAATTGTTTTGCAAAAGAGACACAGAAAGAACGCAAGTAGGGGAGGGGCCAAGGGAAAGGAAGAGAGATAATCATTAAAAAAATTTTTTTTAATGTTTATTTATTTTTGAGAAAGAGAGATACAGAGTGTAAACGGGAAAGGGCAGAGAGAAAAGGAGACAAAGAATCCAAAACAGGCTCTAGGCTCTGAGCTGTCAGTACATGTGGGCCTTGAATTCACAAACCACAAGATCATGACCTGAGCTGAAGTTGAACGCTTTACCGACTGAGCCATCCAGGTGCCTCTTGAGAAAGAATCTTAAGTAGCCTCCACGGACAGCACCCTGCTTGACATTCTTTCTCTCTACCTCTGCCCCTCTCCCCCTTCCATGCATGCTTTCTCTCTCTCAAAAATAAATAAATAAAATAAAATATTTGCCACTCTGGAAGGTATAAAGCAACATGTCAATGTTAATTTAATTTACATTTTTTAAGTTTTTTTGTTGTTTTTTTTTTTTTTACTTTGAGAGAGAAAATGTGCATGCATGTGTGTGCAAGTCGGGGAGAAGCATGGAGCAGGGTGACTGTTGGAAAGACCACCAAACGCCAAATAGAAGTGAGGCAAAATTTTATTTATGGCCGGGCCAAACCTGATCTCCTGATCTCATGGAGAAATGCAGAGAATGGCCCCTAACAAAAGTAGCAGTGAGCTTATATGGACTTCAGCAAGGCAGAGTATGTCATTATTTAGTTAACCAATTACATTGTGACACTCGGGTGTTAGTTTTGGCAGAGACCTATCAGTTTTAAGTTCTTTGTCTTGAAATGACCAACCGTAATTAGACATTTGAGAAGCCATGGGGTAGTGACTACGTGACAGACCACCAGGGTAGAGTGGTGACGTGATGTTCTGTAACCTTGCGTACCGGGTGTGGGTGTGGTCAACCAGAACAGGGAAGTACAAGCTTGCTAAGCGGATTTACAGAAGCAGAAATAGTATGTTAGTATATTAGTATTTAACCGTGCTTGAGGTTAACCTACAACACAGCAGAGGGAGAGGGAGAGAGAGAATCCCAATGAGGCTCCTTCCTGTCATCACAGAACCTGATGTGGGGCTCGATCCAAGAACCAAGAAATCATGACATAAGCCAAACTCAAGAGTTTGATGCTTAACCGACTAATCCACCCAGGTGCCCCTAGTTTGCATTTTTATGACTACTATTGCATTAGAGCATCTTTTTTTTTTTAATATTTTTATTTCTTTCTAGGAGAGAGAGAGAGAGAGACAGCGTGAGCAGGGGAGGGTCAGAGAGAGAGGGAGTCACAGACTCTGAAACAGGCTCCAGGCTCTGGGCTGGCAGTCAGCACAGAGCCCGACGCGGGGCTCGAACCCACGAACCGCGAGATCATGACCTAAGCGAAAGTCGGACGCTTAACCGACTAAGCCACCCAGGCGCCCCACATTAGAGCATCTTTTAATATACTCATCAGCTGTTTGGATTTGCCTTTGTGAACTGCGGATTTATATCCTTGTTTATTTCTCTATTGAGTTGCCTTTTCATCAAATTGTAGGAGCTGTGTATTATAGTTATTAACCCTTACTAAGTCCATCATCTGCTTTGCAAATATTTGTTCCAAATCTAATGACTATCTGCAGGCATAGCTTATAGTTTATTTTGCATACCAGATTTTTAATATTATGTTCTCAGATATGTCAATTTTTAAAAATAGCTTCTAGGATTTATTATTATTATTAAGATCTTTCTCTCACCCTAGATTGTGTGTTGTCTTCTAAATTTCTTTCCAAAATGTTTAACATTTTAATTTTTTATATTTAAGTATTTTAACTGGAATTTACATATGTATATGTATATATGAAATATAGGAATCTGATTCTATATTCTTATAGATGGGCAATCAGTGTTACCAGCGCCAATTGTTAAATAAATCTTTTCTCTCAGAATTGAAATATTCTTGTCATATGTTAATTTTTTTGAGAAAGAGAGAGAGAGCACACAGATTGGAAAAGAGGAGCAGAGGGAAAGGGACAGATAGAGTATCAAGCAGCTTCCACGCTCCAAAATCAAGAGTTGGATGCTCAACCCATTGAACCACCCAGTCACCCCAGTCATATGTTAAATTTTAATGGTTCCTGCTTTATATATGGATGAACAATCTATCTACTCCCATACCAGTTCCATATTACTTGGGTTTTAGTGGCTTTATACCATGTTCTGATATATGGAAAGGCCCCCTTACTATTCTTTTAGATAAATTTCCTGGCTATTTTTAAGATTTTTTTTGGTCTTCCACGTGAACTTTAAGGTCATTACGTCCAGCTCCAAAAACAAATCCAAGTTGTTATTCTAACTGTAATTATACAAAATGTATAAATTGATTTGGGAATAATTACCTCATACAATTGAATCTTCTCATCCAAGAACATGGTATGCCTCTCAATTTGTTCAGATCTTGATTTTATGCTGAAATTGTTATCATTTTCTTCGTGTAGAGCCTTCATTCATTTGGTTAATTTTGGGGGATAAATTGATTGTGGAATGCCATCATAGAGGCAGACTAACTTTCCCACCTCATGAAACTTGCTTTGACCAAAACAGGCAGGCAAAAGTGCTAAATGCTGGTTTCAAGCCTAGGCCTCAATATTCCTTGCATATTCTGCTTGTTCTCTTGTACTGTTACCATAGCCATGAAAAGACTTTTCTCTGTAGCCACTGACCTCCAACCTAGAAACAGCTCCTAGAGCAGAGACAGTCACCCAAGCCCAGCCAAGAGTTACGGGGGAAATTACCTATCAAGATGGACCATTCAAAGGTCCAATTTGCCATTCCCAATGTTCTTGTGAAGAAAGCAGCCCCCAGCTATCTCTGCTGTGACTTATATCATGTACATCAAGAACAACCAAGCCTGCCACTTAGAGCACAGCAGATTGGACCAGATATTCTTGTCTATGCTAAAAGCAGACATGGTAAGCTGCACATTAGGAAGAGCTAATCCTCTGAGAAACTTGCGGTGAAACTGCCCAATTGGGATGCTCTGTATCAGATGGTAACGTATCAATACACTCTGTTCCTCTTGCCAAGGATGAAGTGCTGTGCCCATGGAAGTGAGTCTTGCAGGCACTGTGTGATAAACAATTGCTCCACACCCCCCACGGAGCTTGCTCACATGCCAACCAGGGAGGTGCTGGTCGTCCTCTTCAGGTTTGGCCAGCGAATACCAACAAATCTCTACTCCCCAACTTTTCATTTTCCAACAACTAAAATAATAACTGGTGTATTTTAATATTTATCATAAACAATACAAATAATACGAAAGAAATCCAGTATTGTACAACATTTATTTGTCTTACTTTATTTAACCCGAATAATCTGAAGTAATCATTATTATTGTTCCTTTCACAGGTGAGGAAATCGAGGTGTAGAGAGGTAAAGTGACTAGTTCTGGGTCACATAGCTTGGACAGAGAGGAACTGGGGTACAAATCCAGACTCGTCTGGCTCCCAGGGTGGTCTTCTGGGCTTCGTTAGTGTGGTTCTCAATCTGTCGTCCCCAGACCAGCAGCATCACCATCCCCTGGGAACTTGTTAGAAATGCATATTCCTGGGTCCCATCCAGACTTACAGAATCAGAAGCTCTGAAATTGGAGCCCAGGAATCTGTGTTCTAACAAGCCCTCTCACCAGGATTCCAGTCTGCCTGCTTAAGTTTGAGAACCATTGTTCTCTACCATACTACCTCCATAGAAAGATTTTAGGGGCACCTGGGGGGCTCAGTCTGCTAAGCTCAGGTCATGATCTCATGGTTCGTGGGTTTGAGCCCCACGTCGAGCTCTGTGCTGACAGCTAGCTCAGAGCCTGGAGCCTGCTTCTGATTCTGTGTCTCCCTCTCTCTCTGACCCTCCCCTACTCACGCTGTGTGTGTGTCTCTCTCTCAGAAACAAATTTTTAAAAACACTTAAAATATTTTAAAAAATGATTTTAAAGGAAGGAAAGAATTCTGTGAGCAGAAGTGATCTGAAAGACTTTCTGAAGAAGATATACTGTAAGCTGAACGTCACAGGATGGAAGAATAGAACCAAGTATAAAAAGGAGATGGGAAAACCTAAATCTACTCTTACCACATGATCTCATGATTATTCCCTGTTACTTATCCACATGGGTTGGCAATTCGTGTCCCTACAAAAACTGGTACCAAAATATGTATAGCAGCTTTATTCATGATGGCCAAAATTTGGAAGCAACCAACATGCTCTTCGGTAGGTGAATGGACAGACAAACTGTGGTACATCCAGACAACGGAATATTGTCCAGGGCTAAAAAGAAAGGAGCTATCAAGCCATGAAACGTCATGGAGGAACCTGAAATGCACATGACTAAGGAAAAGAAGCCAATTTTAAAAAGCTATTTACTTAGAGTCATATGACTCGACTCGACTCTAAACATATGACATTCTGGAAGTGGGCAAAATTGTGGAGACAGGAAAAAGGTCAGTGAGAGAAGGCAGACATTTTTAGTACTTAGTGAAAATCCTCTGTATAATACTATAATGATAAGTATATATCATTCACCATTGTCCAAACATATAGAATGTACAACACCGAGACTGAATCCTGATGCAAAATATGGACTTTGGATGGTTATGATGTGTCCCTAGCGGTTCATCAATTATAACAACATAACACTCTATTGGGTGATAATGGGAGAGATTTTGTGTGTATGAAGGTGGGGATATATGAGCAATTTCTGTACCTTCCTCTTAATTTTGCTATGAACCTAAAACTGGCCTAAAAATTTTGTCTTAAATTAATTAAATAAAATATAAGTACCAAAAGTATTTTGCCTAGGAAAGTGCAAAGTCAAGAGTGATTATTTGGATGGAAAGGCCAATACCAGCTTTCATAGAGGAGATGATCATTAAAAGAAGCCATAAAGAATGCTTAGAATTTGAACAAAGAGAAAGGAAAGGACTGTTTAGATTGGGTTTCTCTACCTTGACACAGAGATATTTTGGAAGAAATCATTCTTTGTCATGGAAAGGCTGTCCTGAGCATTGTAGCAGCATCCCTAACCCTACCCACTAGATGCCAATAGTACCCTCCAGTTGTGACAACCAAAAGTCTCCAGATACTGTCAAAAGTCCCTAGTCGAGGGGAAGAGAGAAAAAACAAGATTGCCCCTGGTTAAGACCCAGGTAAACAACCAGGTGAAGGGAACAGCAATGGAAAGGCATGCAGACAAAGAGCATAAGGCAAGAAAATGTTTGGTTGAAATACAGTATTGTACCAACTATTCATTATGAAAGGAGAAGCTGGAAAGCAGTAACAGAATGAAAGATGGGGTTAGAAAAGTCTTCCGGGACCTTAGGTCTTCATATTTTTGGTTTAAGAGTTTGAGGCAAATTCTGTGAACAAAGAGGAACTACTGAAGGTTTTTGATCTGGGAGTAACAGGTTTAGAGCACTAAGATTTTCAGATAAGGTTATTTGAAAGAGATTAAAGTGACTAGTTAATGTCCTTCTTTGGTGACAGAGAAAGAATTGTTACATAATTAAACCATTTATACTAAATATTTTCTTCATCAACTATACGGTTGTGAATGCTTTTGGTCAAAAGTTTATATATGCGCAATAGAGTTCATAGTAAAATGTACTTCTTAGAAAGCTCACTGAAAAAGAGAGAGAGAGAAAGATAGCACTGTTTCTGGCCATTTATTCCCATTTTCTCTATTATACTTTGAGCTCTAAGGGAAGTGACAGTTCTCAGACCAGAACGGGCACCTATAGATACTCAAAAGATCTGTTCAATGAATAAAAGCTTTGACAAAAAATAATAAAAAATATATTTTATTGTAGGATTTAGGAGAAATTGATTTTTACACTTCTGCATTATCCATGAACAGTGATTTTATTTCCGGGTTGTGTCTTTAGAGTCTAGCTCCGGACTCAGACTCTTCAACACAAAATGTTCGTGCCCTGCTTTCTTGTGCCTCTCCCTATATGTGTCATGTGCTCCTGTAGCACCGTGATAATAATCTGGTCAATAATGCTCCAGTAGCTACAGCAACAGGTAGACTGTTGCCTGAAGAGATCAAAGAAGATGCTCCAAATTTAGCCTTGTTAAACTGAAAACATTCAGGAACCGGGGAAAATCAAATCATATGAAAAATAAAAATAATACATTTTGTGGTACTTAACTTCTTAAAATCTAAAGTGGACACACACTGAAGAAACAGAAGATTGTAAGTAGCATTCCATTATAATTATACAATGCTAACCCCAAATGTTAAGGTTGTTCATTTTCTTCTATTAGAGGTAGTCCTACTGGTGAAGATCACATAATAGTAATGAAATATGTGTATTTTCCCATGACAGCAATTCCCTGGCTGTGATTTTGATCAGCACATCTTTAGTTATGCATTAATACATAAATAATAATACATTTTGAATTTATAGATTTCTTCCAGAATCACGTCCTGAAAAATGATACCCAAAGCGACCCTGAGTGATAAAGGTTTTCTGCTATGACAAAATGTCCTCAGTCTTCCAAGAGTTATTGGTAAATAAGAAGCAACAAACAAATAAGAGGCAGACAAAGCACATGAATACAACATAAATATGAAGCCTTAAGTACTTTGTGTACTTTTTAAAAAAGACAGTAGAGACTTCTTCAGGACGATGATTATTTTTATTAATATATAAATGTAAACCATGACTTCCTGCAGGATAATATAAAAGGGATCAAGTTTAATTGAATCCAACCTTTTGGAAAAGAATCTGTTCAAAGCTAAGATGAATAAACAAAATAAAAAGGGCAAAGATAGGGGTACCTGACTGGCTTTGCCTGTTAGATGTCTGACTTTGGCTCAGGTTAGTAAGTTCGAGCCCCATGTCAGGCTCTGTCCTGCTAGAAGTCTGGAGCCTACTTTAGATTCTGTGTCTCCCTCTCTCTCTACCCCACCCCAGCTCATACTCTGACTCTTTCTCTCTCTCAAAATAAATAAACATTAAAAAAATTTTAAGGGAAAAGATAAATATCTATGGAATTTTAAAAGCTTTGAGTCAGCATCCAAAGGCTATAATATCCCATGACTTAGGACAGAGAAGTCCTGTTGGCAGCAAATAAGAAATGTACTGTCCAGGCAGTCAAGGTCTATAGTCCCCTCCCCTTGGGCATGGGCTGGAATAGTGACTTGCTTCTAACAAATAGAATTTCGCCAAAGTGATGGCCTAACAGCTGAGATTAGGTTGCAGAAAGACCATGGCTTCTGTCTTGGGTGCTCTCTCTCACTCCCTGACACACTTGCTCTGAGGGAAGTCAGCTGACATGTTAGGAGAGCCTTCTGGACATGTGTAACTTGGAACTAAACATACGGAGCAAAGAACTGACCAACAAAGAACAGCCAGCAAAGAATGGAAGTCCACAGTCCAACATCCTAAGAGGAACTCAATCCTGCTAACAATCACATAAATGAACTTGGAAGTGTATCTTTCCCAGTCAAGCCTGCCATGAGGTTGTGGCCCCACCTAACAGGCTAACTGCAACCTCACCAGAGGCTCAGAACCAGAGGCATCTAGCACCTAACTCAGAGAAATTGTGATATCATAAATGTTTGTTACGTTAGGCCACTGTGTACGTGTGCGTGGGTGTGCATGGGTACGTAAGTTTTGCAAGCTAAAAGAGAACTCACAGCTATAACAGCTCAGCATTGGCTCAGTGGTTGAAAGAAGGTATTTTTAAAGTGTGTGACTCAGCAATTGATCCTTATACAAAAGATAAGATCTTGAGACCAAAGGGTAATGATGGGGCAGAGGACACTGGAGACGCTGTATCCAGGTTCTAAACCCTTCTCATGTAACCCAGTAAAGTGAGAATTTACTTTTAATTTCACTTAAAATATCTGCCTTGAAATTTCTTTGTGAAATAAAAACACTTAGTTCTACCTTGGAACCAACTGTTCCGGACTGTACTTAAAA
>NW_027530502.1:1214245-1287542 GCF_008692635.1 Crocuta crocuta
TTAAAAAAAAAAAAAAAAAAAAAAAAAAAGAAGGCAAAGAGGGAAATGGGGAAGTATCAAAGGAAATGAAAAATGAGGGAGAGATCAGAGCTCAGCCTTTAATAGAGAATGTTCCCTACTTGGGGTTTGTCCAAAAAAAAGGTTCAAGGTCCACTAGAGCACTTATTCTATACTGCAATTACTGGTTTATCCATCTTCTGTGCATACTATGAGAAACGTGGTTCAAAACTGGATCTTATTTATATATGTATTCCAGTGTATTTTGTCCAGGGCGTAGAACGTAGTAGGCATTCAACTGTTCAGTGAATGAATAAACCCATGGGATAGGAAACTCCAGGGGTTTAAGGTTCCTTATACCACAATACATAGTGAATTTATATAACACACAGGAAACGGGGTATCTCAATTTAAAAGATAACTAAAGAGTTTCTACTTCCATGTAAGTTGTTGTAAGCCCACTACACCCTAATTCTCCTAATGATTATAACTTAAAGTCCTACAAGAGAATACAAAGAGCAGTATCTGAGGTCTCTGAAGATAAGTAAGAGCAGGCATATTAGGGAAGGAAACCAAAACTAAGGAACAACCTATTCAACAGTTTCCCAGCTTAGACTTGAGAGCAGCACAAATACTACTGTGTAGCACGTGTGGACATGAAAACCTCCATGAAAAATACAGTAAAACCTTGGATGGCAAGTAACTTGGTCTGCGAGTGTTCTGCAAGACAAGCAAACATTTCTAACAAAATTTAACTTGATAAACAAATGATGTCTTGTGATACAATTAGCACACGATGCCAAACATCACATGATCACAACTGAGCCAATGGTTCTCTCTCTCTCTCTCACTGCAGGACTGTGGGTGATTGGCTCCCATGTGCAGATCCTCCGTCCAGGCCATGGTGTCTGGCAGAAATCAGTAGTTTTTCAGAACATTGGAAGGTGCCCACAACTGGCACAAGAGTATCTTTTGCCACTTCAAAGCACCTATGGACAGTTCTTTTCTTTTTTATATAAGAGTAAGCTTAAGAATGCTCTACTTCATTCTAGGTCAGGCTGCCTGCAGATATAGACCCTTTTCTCTGCTGCCTCATTACCAGTTACAGTACATGACAAGACTTTATTAATACTGTAGTCAACACCCGTGAAGGCATATACAATGGCCACCATGCAGAAAAAGATTCCAGTGAACCAAAAGATACAGTGATTCCATTAGTGATAGTGAAAATCATCCTACACAATAACCCTCCTCTCTCTTGTCTCCCTCACACCAGACACAAAGATTTTCAAAGGTAAGTACAGGTGAATTTGTTTATTTTTCTTTATATTTTGTATTTTCCTTATTTTTTTGCATTATATTACAGTATTATAATTATTTTTATATGAATATTTTCAGGTGGTGGAAAAATCATCTGAGGTTACGTTATTTCTTATGGGGAAATTAGTTTTGATATACAAGTGCTTTGGATTACAAACATGTTTCGGGAACGAATTATGCTCTCCAATCAAGGTTTTATTGTACTCTCTTTCTCATCATGAGATGGGGTAGTAAGTAGCCTTCCTGAGACTGTGGTAGAAATGTTTGTTTTATTTTTTTCTTTTTCTCTATCCCAGCCTTCCCCAAAGCAAACCCCAGTGTTAGAACAATGAAAGTTGAGGCCTTGCAGCTCCTAAAACCCAGAGAGAAACCCTTATCTCCAGGCAGAAAGGGAAGGGCCCGCTCACCATACCCAAAAATGTGAGAGAAGCCCAAGAGATTTCTCTCGCATTTTTTTCTTTGTTCTTTTTCTCTCTTGCTCCTGTGCTCTAGTTATGGGAAGTGCACAACAGTGTTTGGAGGCGGAAGCCCTAGGAGAAACTGCAGCTTTCTAGTAAAAGGAGTGGGATAACGAATCCTGGGAAGATGGGAAATCACAGAAGAGGAAGCTGAAAGAAAAATCTCTCACCCTATGTATCCCTGTGTGAATGCACACAGGTCTTGGGCTCACAGCTGAGATGCGCAGGTGCACTAGAGATCCAAGCCAGCATAGTGAAGGCTTTCCATAGAACTGCAGTACAGGGCCCTGCCCGGGTCCCACATTGTGACCATATGGCTGTGAAGACTTAAAAATTGAGCCACTGCCCGCAGAAGACAGGATTTGTAATTTGAACCTAATCAGGCTAACTGTCTACTAAACAATGAAATCAACAGTTCTAAGGATTTTATAGAACCCAGATATGTATAATATTCAAAATGTTCAAAATAAAATCCAAAATTACTAGGCATACAAAGAACCAAGAAAATCTTGGGGCACCTGGGTGGCTTGGTCAGTTGGGCATCAAACCTCGACTCAGGTCATGATCTCCCAGTTTGTGGGTTTGGGCCCCACATCAGGCTCTGTGCTGACAGCTAAGAGCCTGGAGGTACTCTGGCTCTCCTTTGCCTCTCTTTGGATTCTCTCTTTGCCTCTCTCTCTGCCCGTTCCTACCCCCCTTCTCTCTCTCTCTCTCTCTCTTTTAAATGTTTTATTTTTTTCTAGGAGAGAGAGAGAGAGACAGCGTGAGCAGGGGAGGGTCAGAGAGAGTCTCTCTCTCTCAAAAATAAGTAAACATTAAACATTTTTTTAAAAGAAAAAGATATTAACAGCTCTTAAGAGAAACTACAACCATCAGATGCCTGGAAACATGTAGAAAAGTTAAAAGAATGTAGAGGTCTCCTATAAATCTACAATTATACAAATTTAAAAAGTTTCATGAACCAAGAACCATGAGATGACTAATTTTGGAAAAGGTAGCCTCTGGGCATAAAGTGGGAACCCCTGGAAACCATCAGAACCTCGAAGTGGGATCTGAGGACACTCACACCCCATCAATGCCAGCGGTATAGACTGACGGGGGCCCGTCCCCTCTCCAGCGATTGTCTGCTTGCCAGCTTTGTAATCTTGGCAAGGTTAAGCTTAAGTAACTCCTTGGTGCCAGTTTCTTGGTTTGCGTAATGGAGATAAAACAGCACCTGCCTTAAAGGTACTTGAAAGTACCTATTGTGGGAATGAAAGGAGTTAGAACACGTAACGCACTTACAGCAGTTCCTGGGCAGACCTCAGACTTTGCAGAAAAGGAGGCAAATGGATGGCGCCGCCTGTGTGCTCTTATGCCTGCAGCTTTCTCCTCCACACCCTCGAAGCTCTGCTAATGCAGCAGCCACTGCACTATACGGTTTACCTGCTTCCCTCTGTTTCATCCTCACGAGGCCACTGTGAAATAGGCACAATTATTATTTGTATTTTTCAGATAAGAAAATTGGATTGACTTGCTTTACCTATGCACCTACTCATGAGGGTAGACCCAGACACATCAGCAGTCAGGTCACCATTATGTCTTATTTTTATGTCTTATTTTTGTTTGTGAGTCTTTCTGTCTTCCCAGGTAATATTTTATATGTTTGACATATCCACCATCTGTTGATTTTATAGAAAAAAAAATACAAAGGAAAATACCATTTTCCTTTGTATTTTTTAAATTTTTTTAATGTTTATTTATTTTTGAGAGAGAGAGAGAGAGTGTGTGTGTGTGTGTGTGCGAGCAGGGGAAGGGCAGAGTGAGAGGGAGACACAGAATCCGAAGTAGGTTCCAGGCTCTGAGCTGTCAGCACAGAGCCCGACAAGGGGCTAGAACTCACAAACCGTGAGACCATGACCTGAGCCAATATCAGACACTTAACCTACTGAGCCACTTAGGCACCCTACCAGTTTCCTTTTTAAAAAAATCTCTTGGGAGGGGCCGGGGGGGGGGCGCCTGGGTGGCTCAGTTGGTTAAGTGTCTGACTTCNATAAAAATAAATAAACATTAAAAAATTAAAAAATACTTTTAAAAAAATATGTTATTTTACAGATTTCCATCTGGACCCGGCTCCTTTGGCTTTGTCATGGGCACACCATGGTACACATGGAGGAATCTGACCAACGGGGTGTTTGCTGCATCTAGAAGTAGGCATTCTTAGAGGCACTGTGGGAACAGTTTTCAGTAGCCATTCCATGTTATAATGACAGAAACATAGCATTAATAGATCAGACTGTCCCTGGCATCTGAAAGCAGACCTTACTCCTTCAGAAGGTTTTCTTTAAAATAAGTTGATCAATTTTTTCTGTACTTAATGCCAATGGCTGTGTCAGCGTTGCTGATTTGGAGGCTAATTACATGATTTCATAGCTATTCTGGGAAAACACGAACATACTGGAAATAGAATGAGGGAGGGTATGAGAGTGTTGACCTAAAAATGGAGACAAGCCAAACTGTTAATGACTTCCATGGTGCTCAGCAGAAATCATCTCTCATGGTCTCTTTGATATAGTTAGAATCCAGGAATGACAGAATTTCCAAGTTACAGATCACTTAACACGTGACTATGAGAAGTTATCTCATCCTGGAATTAAAAAGAAATTAAGGTCTACTTTAAAATAAATAGTCATTATTCAACAACATTTTATTGACAAGTTTTAGCTTGGTCCCTCGATGAAGGAAGTATAGTATATCCATATAAAAAATTAAATGCAAATTAAATCTCTGGAAATCCTTCAAAACTAAGTGGGAGGAAGAGGTAGAAGTTAGGAGAGACGAGAGCAGAACTATTCACAAGGGTTAAGGAACTCAGATCAATCATTTTATGTGTATTCTTGCCTTGTCAATATTTATATACAGGCAAAATCAGGTAAAACTATATTGCACACATTCTTAAAACAACTAAATTATTGAATCCATTAACAATCAGTATATGTGAGAGAAAAACCTACTCAGACTGGCTTTAACAATAGTCTGTGTCATCAAAGATTCCGTTTTTTCTCCATCTCTCCACTCTGCCTTTTGTCACATAGCTTTGTCCTCAGGATCTATATAATGGCCTTCCAGGGAAGCCTCAGGGTTTCCCTACTGGTGACAGTAACATGGACACAATATAACCAACTTCACACGTTATACCTCAACCTCTTGGACAAAACAGATGTTTTCTCTGCCATTTTCCACAATCAAATTTTTTTCTTTACCTTTCTTTTTATGAGACATCTCGGCAAGTGCAACCTTAAATATCATTGTTGTGATCTGGTTATGCACACATGTCTGAGGCAATCACTGTGGTTAGAAGGATAAGACACACAGATTAGCTTAGGTCAGCAGGGTCCACATGTTCCACAATAGATGTAGGCTGCACCCAGCTCTGCATTCATGAACCTCCAAGTCTCCATTATCAGGCTGTTTCCTCTTTTCCTAATCTTTAGCAACCTTTTGGTGGACTTTATGGACATTCTGACGACAATCTTCCATTAGGACAAACACCACCCATTTAAAAGGTTTTAATAACACTGGACCTCAAAATTTGATAATTCAATCTCCACTCTCCCAGGATGTGTCTCTTCTCATATATAAATCACTCACCTCAGTGGCCAGCTGTTGATACCATGGAATCATGGAGGAGACTGTCCCTTATAAGGCCATATTTCCTGCAAAGAAATAGGTTCCTCTTGGCTCATCTTTGTACAACTTGTACCCTGAACGGAAGTTGAGCAGCTGTATTTCTTGATCCAAGGAAAGCAGACATGTTCACTGTTAACCTTTTGATAAGTGTAACAAATAAAACAAAAAGAAACATGGACAGATTATAGGCATACAGCTAAGTAAATTTCACAAAGTGAACATACTTTATAACCAACCTCCAAGTCAAGACACAGAACACAATCACCAGCCAGAATTCCCTCCACAAGCCCCCTTCAATCACTTAACCCCCACCAAGACTAATCAGTATCCCGCCTTCTAATACCGTAGATCGATTTTGCCTCTACTTTTATTTCAATGACAACACATAGTATCTGCTCTTTTCTGCCCAGCTTCTTTAGCTCAAGATTGTTGTTTTAGGTTGTTATAGCTTCTTTCATTCTTAAGTTCATATTGTGAGGAAGAAAAGTGAAAAGTGAATTTATCCTTTCACTCAGAAAAGTAAACAAGATGGATTTTCAAGTTATGTAAGCTTCTTTCAAAGATATAATATGAGGTTTGATTCCAGAGTTCTAGAAGACTTCCAGGTAATGATGGTAAGGAAGCCACCTACTCTGATTAGATCTTGACAATAATAGCTAACATTTATAAGTGCAGCCAGAAACTGTACTGTTTTATGTGGATTATTTTATCTCCACAACTTTATGATTCTTTATATTTAGTAGAGGAAGAAATTGAGGTCTTGTATTATGAAACTTGTCTAAGGTCACAGAGGTAGTCATATCACAGCAGTGCAAGATTCTGGATATGAATCCAGTGTCTCTGGAACCCATGTTCTTAGCTACTAAGCTGTGTTCTCCTCTGAGACACTGAATGACACAATTCACATTACTCAATGTAATGTGCATATCTATTTCCAGTACACTACAGATAATACTTCACATTAATAATAAGAAGAAAAATAGCTTGCATGACTTCTCCCTACTTTAAAAATTAATGCCTGTAATATCAAGGATGATATTATATTAAATTGATCAATATGGTAAGCAATTTATAGACTTCGTTTGCATCCTATAGTGGGCATTTTCTTCCTTTTACCCTCTTATAGGACCACAGTTTTCATTCCTGTATCTTCCCTATCTCACTCATTCCACGTGTTTCATGTATAGACACTGATGAGTTTAAGTCAAAGAGCACATTCATCACCTGGTCATAGTAATTAATTCAGGGAAGGGTCCATGATACAATTCACATCAATGAAATAAGAGATGTTTGCTGGAGGCTTTAGGGAAGAAAGCATACTTATTTTCCTGCTGAAGCTACATGAAGAGATGCCTTTAATCCTTCTAATCAGAGGGGTATGTGGATGGGAGGCCTAGAACTGCAGCTGTTTTTCCATAATAAGGGAAGTCAGCCTGAGGATGAAACCAAGACACAGAGGAAGGAAAAGCTAAGAGAATCACTGATGACTGAAGAGCCAGATGAAACCGTGTGTAGAGTCTCCCCTCAACATTACATTACAAAGTTTCAAGCCCGCACTACCATGGCTATATGATGAATCTACCCAACAGACACTAGTAGTTATATCTTCAACCATTATCCATGTAACTGCCCTGCTGGAAAACTAATGCTCTGCCTTTCTTCTATAAAACATACTTATTAAGCCCCATGTCACACTGCACAATCATGGTTAATACTCTTCTCCTCTATGCCCACATATGTCTATTCCCACCAGTCGAACTGTGTTGTTGTCAAGTCAGTCAGGTTCACCCAAACCTGTTTATTCCAGTTGAGCTTATTACTGTAAATACATAACTCAGATAAATACCACAAAAATCAATTAAATATAAACGAAAAAGGCAAAGCTGTTTCAGTAAAAACTAATGTTTGAGAAATGCTAAGTAATAGAATCATACTGGCTCTTTCACTTTAGTAACTCAAGGAAGGTCAATCTATAAGAACTACGGTCTTTAAATTAGAAGCTGAAGAGGCCCTCCAAAAGATAGGTGAACATATGTTAAAAACATAGGAGCTTTCCCATCATTTACTTCATAAGTGTTTTAAAGTTTCCATCCTGGAGACACCTGGGTGGCTCAGTTGGTTAAGCTTCCAACTTTGGCTCAGGTTATGATCTTATAGTTTGTGTATTTGAGCTCACATTGGGCTCTCTGCCATCAGTGCAGAGCTGGCTTCAGATCAATCCTCTCTCTCTGGCCCTCCCCACTCATGCTCTCTCTCTTTATCTCTCTCTCTTCAAAAATAAACATTAAGAAAATAAACAAAGTTTCCATCCTATTTTCAGGAAACAAAACCGAGAATCACAGGTGACAACTATTGTATGTATACCTCACATATGTATGAAAGAGATTACAAAACTCCAATCATGCAACCCATGTGAAAAAAAAAAAAAGGCATGACTCCATTCCAAAAACGTGACAAAAGCATACATATTTATGTTTCAAGTTTGAATTACACATTGAATGTATCAGTTTTTATAGATTCTTGGGGGGAAAAAAGGAAAAGAAAAAATGTAAGAAAAGAGTCTAGGTTTAAGCCACATTGTTGATTAGCCAACCAACCACCAGGCCCAGCTTTGTGAAGTAAGAATGTTTCTGCCATTGTTCACAAACAAATAAAGTTGCACAGTGTACCGTTGTCTCCAGCAAGTACCTTGGGCCCAAAATGAGATGTGGAAACAAAGTGCAGATTATCACAAATAAATCCAAGCTTATACTGAAAATGATGATGGCTTATGGAGTCATACTGACTTTCATTATCTTACATGCCTAAGAACCGGAACAATGTCTCTCTCATAATAGGTGATCAAAATACTCTTCTTATATATCTTTCCTGGAAGTGTGCTATTTTTATTGAATACTGCCATTTCAGCAGCTGGCCATTGCTAAATGATTATAATGATAAATCGTTCCTGTATCATACTCAAAGAGGTCTGAGATTATTCCTTACCACTTTTTCAAAAACCTTAGGAACAAGGTAAGATCAACAAAAATATATCCTACTTATTCACTTCTTCATTATATTCAGCCTGTTTTTAGTCTTTTGTCTTACCCAGATAGAATCCTTCTAATGGGCTAATTATTCTACTATACTAAATGTCCTAATTTGAATGTAATTATCTCCCTTGATATTGAACAAGTAAACAGCTACAAATTGACTTGCCTATATTTCTAAGAAAATCCCAATTAATTCATTTTCATTTTACTCTAAAAGGTAAGGCTACATAAAGATAATGCTACATTTACTGCTTTGTACATATTACTAAAATAAAAGGCTTTTCCTCTGTCATTTTTTATCATCTATTTTATGTATTTATCCTTTCCAGTTAATTTCATCCATGTAAAATATTCAAATTAAAATTTAAGGTTCCATTGTGGGGATGAGCACTGAGTGTTATGTGGAAACTAATTTGATATCATATGTTTGCACGTANGGTTCCAGGATAGTTCGTTTTCAAAGTAACTAACATAATATAGAAGAGAATGCGAATGAAATGTAATATGCTTACGAGTTCTAGTACACAATACATGCCTCTGGGGGCAGGCCAGAAAGGTGCAGCGGGCAGGCCCTCGGCCAGTTTGGGCCCTACTGAACTTCCATGATTCTAGTATAACAAAAATAATTTGTGACCATTTGTTACGACTGAATGACTGCTCTTTGACATGGAAAGTTTAACTTTCTCAACATTCACAAAATTAGACATCAATCTGCTCTTGAAGTCATCCCATGTGGACTTCTTTCTCTCATGTTATTATCTGAGAGTGTCACTTGACTCAGTTCTGACGATAACTTAAGTGTATTATCCCACGTGAGTTGGAATGTCATGCTTTTTAAAATCCAGATGGTAATCATCAATGAGTTAATCCATCAAATGCTTTATTTTACAATTAGATGATGGGAAAGAGAAGTTGACACAATTTGGTTGTAGTCATAAAATGTCATTGAATAGTATGGCAACACTGGCAGACTAATTATTTTGGCAATCTGGAAACAGTACAGATTATGATGCAGTAGAGATTGGGTAGTAATCTACATCACAGCTGTTAAAGCAGTTATACATGTTGATTCAGATGCTTCCACGTAGAAACGCTGAAGTATAAGGAAATTAGTGCCCAGGTTTCTTTTAATTAACATGGAGCCAGAATTTTAGCAAAAGTCAGGGGAGGTTGCTGAAATGAAGTAAATAAACACATTAATTTCCTATGTTCTCACCTAACTTTGTGAGAGAAAACCCAACCTCCAAATCTAAATAGGAACTAGCACAGATCCTTGCTTAGAATAATACTTTTAAGGGGTGCCTAGGTGGCTCAGTTCATTAAGTGTCCGACTTTGGCTCAGGTCACGATCTCATAGTTCATGGGTTCGAGCCCCACACTGGGCTCTCTGCTGTCAGCACAGAGCCCGCTTCAGATCCTCTGTTCCCTCTCTCTCTGCCCCTTTGCAATTCTTGTGTATGCTCTCCCTCTCAAATATAAATAAACATTTAAGAAAAGAATAATGCCTTTAATATCAAATGGAACAAGAAGCTTTAGGATCTGTGGGCTAGACAATCAGACCCAGCTCCTTTTTCCCAGAAAAAAAAAGAAAAGAGCAATTTCAGGCAAACTGGCATCTGAACTTTTTTCCTAAATTACATTAAAATAAACATAGACAAAAGAAACAAAACTCTGAAAGCACACCTGCTAGGAAATCCTTTCTTTTATCTAATGTCCCAAGTGTGGTCATACAGCCCTGTTTCCTGCTGATACGTTCATCCCAAAAAAGGAAGCAGTAGGGAGACTGAAAGTACATTGATATTGATATGCCATTAATACTGACACACTTGGGTAATCTGAGTTATCTAGGCTAGCAATCTGAAGAAAACGTGCTAATGTGCAGGCCGTGGTGGGAGGAAAGAAGACGAGGAAAGAGGGGCAGGCTCCTCTCTCAGCCCCTAGCAGGGTGGCATTATCTTGACAAATTCCTCACAGCCTTGGCTTGTTCTGAAAGCTCGTAAGCCTGATTTCTCAGTACACCATGCAGCAACCCACTCATCCAGCTCACGAAGACTGATAAATAAACTCGATTTCAAGCATGTTGATTTGCAAAGAAAAGTGTTCTCTTCGCCACACGTTGCCATCCCCAAGCATCCTCTACCTCCAGGAGCACTGGGTGGGAAGCTAAGTTATAATCCAAAGGTTTCTTGGTGATCATCACCTCAAGATGAGTAGCGTTAGCTCTATGCTCCCTCTAGGTTATGGTCTCTTGTCCCTCAGTACAGTTGGTCTTTGCCCATGTGATCTTTCTTTTTCTGAAATTTCAGGGCTAGCCAAGGCCCCATGCCATCTGACTGACACATATTTTCTTTAGCAACTAAATATATTCTCTCAGGTTATAGTTCAGTGTTACCTGCTGAGCCACCATTCTTTCTCTTTAGAGAAGATTTTGCTATTCTGTCCTGTGATCTTTTAAACTTTTAATTCTCAACAGACAATGTAAAGGCTTAGTGAGGAATGGAGTTCACCTTCACTTTCAAGTATTCACAACACGCAGTAATCTTGACTTTAAAAAATTCCTCTGTAGTTAGCCTTTCTTTACATGTCTCTGAAGTGTCACCTGGCAAAAGACTGTGTTAAGCAGGAGTGCATTTGTGAAGGGGAGGGAGATAACTGAGAGACATTCGTGCTTGGATACTAGGATTTGGGATACCAGTTTATTTTAGCCATACTCAGTTCCCAGATCAGCCTGTTAGAAGCTCAAAAACATATTTAAGATGAAAGCAAGGATGAGGGGCACCTGGGTGACTCTGTCAGTTGAGTGTCTGACTCTCGGTTTCAGCTTAGATCATGATCTCTTGGAGCATGTGTTCGAGCCCCACATTGGGTTCTGTGCTGACAGCATGGAGCCTGCTTGGGATTCTCTCTCTCCTCTGTTTCTCTCCCTCTGCCTCTCCCCTGCTCGTGCTCTCTTTCATTCTCTCAAGATAAATAAACTTAAAAAAATTAAAGTAAGGATGAGAAAACTAAGATGAGTCAGAAACTAGAAAAGTGAACAGAAATCACAATTCATGAATAGTGAAACCCAGACTAGAGGGTCAGTCATAAAATGGGAGCAGGCAGGACCCAAAAGAGAATAGAATGGGGGCTGCACCACTGGACATCCCGGGGGGGACCTTTGATACCACTGTCCATGTGAGTGCTGCCTGCTGCACTCTGGCACATGCACAGAGGCTTAGGCATGAGAATAAGATCAGAGGCCCAGATCTCAGGAATAAAGAGAGCTGAGGGAACAGAATGGGAAGGGCAAAGCAGGCAAGACAGAAGATGGGAAAGGAAGGAGGAGGAGGAGAAAGAGGAGGAGAAGGGGTAGGGGAATGGGATGGGGGAGGGGAGGGGGAAGAATAGTAGGGAGGCCACTGCACTAATAAAACAAAAAAATTAAAATGCTCTGTCTTGGTTAGGGAGCTTTGCTAGAGTTCTGCCCAGGTAGGGAACACATTCTTTAAGTATGCAAATTGAAGCAAGCTGATACCCTGCTGAAGTGGGAAGGGGTAGGTAAGGATGATGGCAAGTCCCAAGGAGTGCTGCTTGCAGTCAGGATTTCATTCCAAGTTTCACACGTGATGGAGGATGACGTTTCCAAACTTATATTCCAATCCAGCCAGATGCACCATTGAAAAAATGCTTTGGTGGCCAAGACATATTTGAGAAATGAGTAGAATGTACTCCCCTGGTCAGGAATTTACAATTCTCAAAAATTTATAATGACACACATATAAAAAGCTAATCTGTTTATTTGAATATGGAATTTCTTTTTGTAACATGAACTTTCTGTGGAGCATGCTTTAGGAACAGGCAATTACTGTCATATGAAATAACTACTTAATTCTCCCTCAGGACTGATAGTACATGTAGGTTGAGAAATACTTTACTTCTAACCAAACAAGATGAGAGAAAAATGAGATCAGAGGAAGTGTAGTGCTTAGGAAATGGCTTAGGCTCCTAGAACTGAAGCTCAACTATAATGACTTAAATCCATTAGAATCTCTGTCTCTCTCTCAATCTCTGTCTCTCTCTGTCTCTCTCTGTCTCTCTCTCTCACACACACACACACACACGAGAGCTACACAGTAATCCAGGAATGCTATGTGGTCCTACAAAGTCACAAAGAACTTACACTCCGTCTTTCTATTCTGCCATCCTTATCTCATGGCTTCCATGTTGAGAAATAGTTGTCAGGCAAGATAAGGCATAAAATTCTCTCTACAAGCTAAGTCAGTCCACCACTAATTTTTCAAATTCAGTTAAAATTTACATACAGTGAAATGTACAAATCTTACATGTACAATTCAATGGGTATACTGCAGAACCAACACCCCAATGAAGAGATAAAATAGTTCCATAATGGCAGCAAATTGCTCTGTGTTCCCACTCAATTCCAGTCCCTAAAGGCAGGTACCGTTCTGGTCAATTGCTATAGTTTAGTTTTGCATGTTCTTGAATCTCATATAAATGGATTAATACAGTGTTCTTGTCTGTACCTGGATTCTTTCATTCAACATAATGATTTTGAGATTTATCCATGTGCTAACATGTATCATTTGTTCTTTCTTTCTCTCTCTTTTTTTCCTGTAAATTACCCAGTGTGGAGCCCAATACTGGGCTTAAACTCACAACTCTGAGATCAAGACCTAAGCTGAGATCAAGAGTTGGACACAACTGACTGAGTCACCCAGGCACCCCTCTTTTCTTTCTCTTTTGAAAACCGTTGGCTATGCTGTATTTTACTGTATGAATTACCACAATTTTCATGCACCCTCCCATTGGGAGATGTCTGTGCTGTTTCCAGCTTTGAGCTTTTATGAATAAAGCTGCATAACTATTCTTACACAGGTCTCTTTGTGAAGACGTGTATAAATTTCTATCAACTGAGAGGCCTAGAAACAGCAATGCTCTAATAGTTATAACCACACCTAGTATCCAGTTCTTAATTTCTAAATATCATCCTGCACTAAAATATCACTGTAGGAAACACAAAGGTAATCACATGTGATGATGTATCATGTTAGCAACTTACGCTCAAATGGCTTAGGACAAAAAGTTGGTTATATCGTACGGCAACTTTCATGTAAGTTTGAGATTGCTTTTGTTTTGAATAAAAAATAAAACCAGGGAGAAACTCCTTAAAAAATAGATTATATTTAAGTCTTCAGAACGCCATGACTGAAGAAAGTTTCTAGTGTGAATTAACTTGCTCAAGGACAGGTAACCAGTAAATGACACAAGATAACATTAAATAAGAGATGCAAACTTCTGGCCCAGATTGTTCCCTGCAGGAGACAGTAGTTACGTTATTTTGGGTCATTTAAATTGTCCAGTTCTTCATCTCAAAAATGTCAGATGTTTCTGTCTTCAAAGTTGAGTTTAAATCAGTTTCTGATTCTATTCTTATTGTGTTGCTCAAAGAAGGCACATAGAGATCTTTGATCTCTTCAGGTATAGGTTACCTAAATCGAGTTCTCCAGTAGTGATAGGGAGAAGCAGGGAAAGATGACAGATGAGAAGCAAAGGAAGATATTCTTTTTCTTCAATTTAATTCTGTCTCTGTTCTTCAGGGCATTCTTCTTGCCTTCCACTTATCCCAAGTAAGAACCCAAAGTGATACATGCACCAAAATGTTTTGGGAACGTGGAGTATGGCAGAAGACAGAATCAATGTATTTCCTTCTCCCCAACCCAAGAAAGTATAATGACATAGCCCACATATGATTGTATAATTTGTTCACATATTGTAAAAAGTCATTCACATTATGACTTCTCATGTGAATACTTAATGTGCCAGTGTTTCCAGTACTCTCTGAATGCATTACGTAAGATCATGGTTCTAATTTAATATCTTTCCATTTTTGTCAACAGCTCATCTAAGTACTGACAGCTCAAACAAACAGCATATGCTCTTCAGCCATTCTTGTCCCAAATAACTATTTGAGCAAACAATTATTAGTTACTAATTTGCCATTTGTCAGAAGATATTTTTATTCATTCATTTAACTTACCAAGTCCCTCGCCTGGGGCTCATACAGAGATACTGCAACACTGAATTAAGTTCCCTTTGAATTCATGAAGCTAAATCTTCATCTTTCTCCCTCCCTATTTCACAGGCCTCTACCTCTGCAGGACTTGTTACTATCTCCTGCTATTGCGTTCTCTTGCATCTTCATTCAACTGTCAAAACTCTCTGCACCTTCAAACCTTTCTAGAGGTATTTTTTTTTTTTTTGGCTATGATAATATAGTCAACATCTGGCTTTTCCCTGATGATATCTTTAACCTTGAAACCTGCTATAATAGGATAATTCTTCTTCTCCTCTCCAATTCAAAAGAGGGGTAAGCCTTTCCTTACTGCCCATCCCCCTTCAATTGTCCTCATACAACCCCTTTTTTCTGCCCTCCATGCCTTATGCAACTGGCTCCTCATACTTGTGCAGCCTGCCTTTCTCATCTACGTCAGTCTGTGGTTGATAGGGGCATGTCAAAGGAGCATAGAGACCAACTGAAATAGCTCTTAGTCATCAAAGCTGGAACAATTTGAGCAAGAAAATAAAAGGTAGTATTGAATTATAGCCCAAAAGCATATGATAAATGCTCACGAATCCACACTGATACAAATAAATTACTGAATAAATTACAGTTGACCCGTGAAAAATATGTTTGAACTGCATGGGTCCACTTATATGTGGATTTCCTTTGATAAATACAGTACAGTACAGCAAATGTGTTTTCTCTCATGATTTTCTTAATGATGGTTTCTTTTCTCTAGCTTACTTTATAGTAAAAATATAGTATGTAATATATATAACATACAAAATGTGTGTTAACCAACTGTTATTGTTATCAGTCAACAGCAGGCTATTAATAGCTAAGTTTCTGGAGAGTCAAAGGTATGAAAGGATCTTCACTTGTGTACCCCCAACCCTCACATTGTTTAAAGGTCAACTATAATAAATGGGGAAGAAGAAATAAATCTCCTATGTAAAGTAATTCCAAGTAATGTATGTAGATACTCCATCCTCAAGAAGGCGGAGAATAATGCTCCACTCCGTAAGTGTGGTTTGAACATAGTAACTTCCTTCCAAAGAGTATTTGGTGAGGGTGTGCAGATCACAGGGCAATAACTTTACAGTGGAGACACCTGAAAAATACTACCTTAGCCAGGTGATCAAGATTCATGTTAACAGTAAGAAATAAATTCAAGACAACACCAAGAAATGGAAAGACATTCCATGCTCATGGGTTGAAGGACAAATATTGTTAAAATGTCTGTATGACCCAAAGCAATCTACAGATTTAATGCAATCCTTATCAAAATAACAACAGCATTTTCCCCAGAACTAGAACAAACAATCCTAAAATCTCTGTGGAACCACAAAGTCCTCAAATAGCCAAAGGATCCTCTGAAAGAAAAACAAAACTGGAAGTAGAGCGGTTCCAGACTTCAAGTATATTACAAAGCTATAGTAATCAAAACAGTCTGGTACAGGCAGAAAAACAGACCCATAGGTCAACAGAACAGAATCGAAAACCCAGAAATAAGCCCACAATTAAATGGTCAATTAAACTTCAACAAAAGAGAAATGAATCTCCAATGGGAAAAAGGCAGTGTCTTCAAAAAATGGTGATGGGAAAACTGCACAGTCACATGCAAAAGAATGAAACTGGACCACTTTCTTTCACCATACATTAAAATAAACTCAAAGGGGGCTAAAGCCCTAACTGTGAGACCTGAAACCATAAAAATCCTAGAAGAAAGCATAGGCAGCAACATTTTTCTAGATATATCCTCAGGCAAGGGAAATAAAAGCAAAAATAAACATTAGGACTACATCAAAATGAAAATTTCTGCACAGTGAAGGAAACAATCAACAAAACGAAAAGGCAACCTATTGAATGGGAAAAGATATTTGCAATTGACACATCCAATAAAGGGTTAGTATCCAAAATGTATAAAGAACTGATACAACTCAGTTCCAAAAAACAAATAATCCAATTTAAAAATGGGCAGAAGACAGGAACAGACACTCCTCCAAAGAAGACATGCAGGTGGCCAACAGACACATGTAAAGATTCTGTTCATCACACTTACCATCAGGGAAGTGCAGATCAAAGCTACTCACACCTGCCATAATGGCTAAGATAAAAAACACAAGAAACAACCGGTGTTGGTGAGGATGTGGAGGAAAAGGAACCCTCTTACACTGTTGATGAGAATGCAAACTGGTGCAGCCACTGTGGAAAACAGTATGAAGATTTCTTAAAAAAATAAAAATAGAACTATCCTATGAAACAGTATTCACACTACTGTGTATTTACCCAACAAATACAAAAACACTAATTCAAAGAGATGCATGCACCCCTGAGTTTATTACAGCATTATTTACAATCGACAAAGTATGGAAGTAGCCCAAGTATCCATGGATAGATGAATAGATAAATAATATTGGAATTCAAACTTTCATTTAAGAGAGAATGAAATCTTGTCATCTGCAACAAAATGGATGGAGCTAAAGACTATAATGCTAAGTGAAACAAGTCAATCAGACAAAGACAAATACCATATGACTTCATGCATATGTGGAATTTATGGTTACCAGATGGTTACCAGAGGGGAGGTGGGTGGAGAGATGGTTGAATTAGGGGATGGGGATTAAAGAATATACTTATCATGATGAAATAAAATAAAATAAAAATGACTTAAAAAGAAACCTAAATAAAGTTTGTATTAGCTAGTAATACTGTATCAGTATTGGTTCATTAATTCTAACAAATATATCATATTAATATAAGATGTTACTAACAAGGGATACTGGGTGTGAGATATATAGAGAGCTCCTATCATCTTCATTTTTCTATAAATCTAAAACAGTCCTAAAAAATAAAGACTATTTTCAAAAATACAGTTTTGGGCTACATCTAGGATTGATCTCTAAGTCTGTGTTCTTCCTTCCTCACTATCTACCAATTAACAGTCTAAATTTCTTAGTATCTAACAGATACTATTGTATTGTTTGTACTACTAACAGATTGCAAAATATTGTCCCTTGATGATATACAATTTGTCCTATCAAGAGGTCTTTCCTTCAAAGTCACATATGGGCTCAGTCAATGACGTGCTAATGTGATACAATCGGAAGAATAGCAAGTGCTTGAGCATGGGGTCTTGCGTTTGCTGCTCTTAGCACACTGCTGCTCTGTGAGCAAGCTCAAGGCTGACAGCTGAAGTCACAACATAGAGAACTGAGCCACACCAGCCATCATCCTGTCAACTAGACATGTGAATGAGGCCATCCAATCCCAGCTGATCCTCCAGCTGACTTCAGCTACATGAGTAAACCCAAGCAAAAGAGCTGTAGAACCACCAAACTGCTGCCAGTCTCCATTGCCAACCCATTAAGTGGTAAGTGAACAACTGTTTTAACAAACTAAAAATTAGGGAGGGATGGTCGCCACATGACAAAGCAGCAAGATGAACTGATGACTGATCTACTACCTTCCCCTAGCCAAGTCACATTTCCAGTGTTGTTTTCCAGAATTCCGCTACGCTTCACCCAAATTGCAGGTGCTTTTATTCCCTAGAAGTTCTTTGCACTTTCCTGAATATTTCCTCATGAAATTTTCTCCCACCTGAAGTGCCTTTACTCTCACATCTCTGCTTAAGGAAATATCACTCATATTCTCCTCACACCGAAAGTTTTATATGTAAATATAAAGGGGGAGAAATTGTGGCTCATAGTTTCTCTTAGTATTCTTATTTTAAAAACATTTTTAAATGTTTATTTATTTTTGAAAGGCAGAGAGGAAGAGAGAGATCATGAGCAAGGGAGGGGCAGAGAGAGAGAGGGAGAGAGAAAATCCCAAGCAAACTACAATGTCAGTGCAAAGCCCAAGGCAGGCCTTGAACTCACAAACCATGAGGTCTAAACGTGAGCCCAAATCAAGAACTAGACGCTTAACTCACTAAGCCACCCAGACGCCCCTTCCTCTTAGCATTCTTAAGAAATGCCTTGGTGTGAAGGGTGGGAGCTTTAACAGCATTGCACGGATTAGAATACAGACTCAGCTGCAGAAATAGAAACCCAAAATATGAACAGTTTAGGAAGATAACTGTTTACCTCTCTCTCAAGGCATAGTCAGTCAAGAACAGGCAGAGGGACTCCATCAGGTCAGTATGGCTTGCTGCCCTACTAATCCTGTCTTTCTTATCTACATAGCTTGAGAGGATGCTTACCACCACATCCACATTCCAGCCAGAAGGAAGAGAGAAAAGTGAAAAGGAGGACAGGCCCATTCCTTTATAGGGAAAACCCCTGATGTTATATACTCCAGTTCTGCTTGTATTACATTGGCTAGTGAGAGTCATACAACCATACCTGTCTGTACAGGAAGCTAAGGAATGTATTGTTACATTGGCACTGAAATATTCTACTCATACTATAGAAGAAGGGAGACGCAAATATGGAGACCAGAAGTAGCTTCTACCACAAGTTAGATCAAGTGTATTAGCCTACTAAAATGCTATGTGTAAGGCAAAAGAGAGATTAGCTCTGCTTCTGAAAGAGAAGAGAATAGGAGACAGAGATAGAATCCTGGGAAACGGTGGAAGGCTATGACTCCTCCCTGAAACCTTTAACTCTCCCACAAAGCCTCTAAATTCTTGGAATGAGAACCCCTGTGATAACCCCTGAGATTCAATTCTTTTTTTAAAAAATATTTATTTATTTATTTTTGAGAGAGAGAATGAGGGAGGGAAGAGAGAGAGGGAGTAAGAGAATCCCAAGCAGGCTCCACACCATCAGCACAGAACCCAAAGGTGGTTTAAACACATGAATCACAAGATCATGACCTGAGAGCCAAAATCAAGAGTCGGACACTTAACTGACTGAGACACCCAGGTGCCCCAATATTCAATTCTTCATGATAGAATAGAGCGTACACTTTGATGCAAGAATTAGAGGAAGAAGGAGCTATGTAAAACTCTGAGGACCTTCAGGACACTATGGAAAGATCTAAACATAAGTGGACTTTGGAAATGAAGCAATCTTTCATTGATTTCATGAGATGCGAGATGGGAGGCCTCAACATGTGAGTACCACCACAGCTCCTTTTAAAATCCACAATTTTTAAACAAACAAGGGTGCTAAGAGCAGGATGAAGCATCGTTGTTAAAACATAATCAAAAAGAAACCAACGTATGGGGCACCTGGGTTGTTCAGTTGGTTAAGCATCTGACTTTGGCTCAGGTCATGATCTTATAGTTTGTGAGTTCCAGCCCCACGTCGGGCTCTGTGCTAACAGCTCAGAGCCTGGAGCCTGCTTTAGATTTTATGTCTCCCTCTCTCTCTCTCTGCTCCTCCTTAGCTCATGCTCTGTCTTTGTCTCTCAAAAATAAATAAATGTTAAAATTTTTAAAAAAATAAACCAATGTAGAATTCCTAATTATGCTACTTATAGCAACTATAAAGTTAGTAATTTGAGAGAGCTTCCAGTTAGGTTTAACATAGTGCTAAGTTTTAGCTACTGGAAATAGATAAGAAGTATGAATCACTTTCTTAACTGAAAAGTAGGCTAAATGTGACCATCGCAGATTTTAAGAATTTCACCTAAATTTTTTCTCAACCACATTTTGTGTACTGACACTAACACACCAGTGAAGCAAACAGGATGAACTGTCTAATTTCTGTCTTTCCAAGTGGACTCCATAATATTAGTGGAAATGACCCAGCAGATGGACAACTATGCATTTCTGAAAGACCGCAATACTCCTGATTACAAAATAACCCATTGCTGAATAGGCCTCATCACCATTAGAAGCTGTCATGGAGAAAGTTTATTTAGAACCAAATAAACACAAACCAAGAGTCATAAGGAAGCCCTATGTGACTGTCCACTTGTCACTTTTCACAGAAAGTGACTTTTCAGATATTTAACCAGGTACTACAACACAAGAAGGCCTTCTGAGAAGAAATTCCTTGTTGAACAAAATAGTCCTGCCCTTCCTCTGTAAGCTTGTCAGGGAATGTCATCAAGATATAACCACCAACTGACTCATGAGCTAGACCTGGGCACTTGGAGGCTCCCTGCCCCCTCTCCTGTCCTTCGAATGTGGATTCTGCTTGGCTTTCAGCTCCCAGAGGCTGCCCCAAGGACAGAGCCTTGAGATAGGGATGTGGTGCTGAAAAAACCTACATAGCATATGTAACTGAGCCCAGTGAGGCCCTCTTTGTAAACTTTTAAGATTTGGAGGGTGAGTGTCTGAATCCATTTACCTTGCTGCCTCTCACTCAAGACAAACCTCATATGTACGTTTCCTTTGTTTATCAAAACTGCCATCCACAACCTGGATGATCTGCCTCTTTCTTTGGTCTCTCCTTTCCCTCCTCATACAGGGGCCAGCTTCAGATTACACCTGGGAAGCTCCTTAGAGAGTTTTTAACCAATAAAACTATACAAAAAACAGAAGCTGAAAATGTCTGGTCAACTGGAAATGCAGAACATGACTCTGTCCAGTTTGAGCTATTGGCGGGTACTTCAATTTCTGCCCAGATATTGAGGTAATCTTTATGCTACTAATTGCTGACAAGCATTTCAGGTAATTTGGGACTATGACAAAAATGAGAATATCTATTGCACTCAGACACCACTCCTTCTCTGCACACACCATGGCTTGCAAGTGTTTGTGTCAGTTATATTTAAAAATATGTTAAAAGTAATATGAACAAATTTTTTCAGCTTCTGACTAAAATTTTGAAAATCCTAATCTTTATAATCCCTTCATCTCCTGTAAGAGGGCTCAACAACTCTGTATTGTCCCCTATTACCACTGTCCCATCTTTCCATTACTATAAAGGACTCAGGGGAATATACCAATCTCAGCTTTTTGGGACCCAGAAGCATCTCTGTGCTCCAGAATGCACTCTGCTGATTCGCTTGTCTCCTAAAAACACTGATAATCTCCAAGTACATATTTCCTTTAATCTCCATTTTCTATGGTAGAATGCTGTGAATTAAAATTCCAGTTCTGGGTATGAATTCCATATCTCCCAAATCCCAAAATCTACCATAAATAGATAGATAGATAGATAGATAGATAGATAGATAGATAGATAGATAGATAACTAGAACATGTATACCTACCTTATGCAAACTTTTATTAATTATGTGAAATCAAATAGCACTTAACATAAAAGCTATATGTCAAGTATTCTTTTAATACAATAGCAATTTTGAGCTACAAATGGGTTGCTATTCCTTCCTGAACTTTCTCACAGCTGTTATCCTTCATAAAGGCAACTTTGATAGCTTTCTCTGCACTGCCTCAGAGGAAGGGCATACACACAAACTAGAACAAAGAAGTAAATTAAACTTCTGGATGGACTTTTATAAACTGATATGAGACAATAGTGAAACTCAGAATCTTATCTTTAAGAGCCAGGAATTATGGAGGGAAAAGAAGGTTTGGGGGATTCTAAAAACTTTCATTTAAAAACTAATAGAAGGGTAGACACCACCTAGATTCATAGTCTATACTGTGAACCAGAGCATGGGGGGAATGCTGATTATAAAAGAGCTGTTTACCCAACCAAAAGGAAAGGAAATTTTTGAGAAGAGAACAAGCTGTAGTAGATGAGAAGCAACGCCCCCCGCCCCCCGCCATGCTACTCCCTTGTTGGAGTTAACCTGCTAGGTCAGAGGGAAAGAAAGGAATAGAAACTCCAGATAAGTTTGTGGGGGTCCCAGAGAATGAAGTCGTTCCTGGCATTCTAGGGTTTAGTTTAAAAGACTCCATGTTCTGGTTAGCTAGTAGAGAAAGAAAGAAAGAGAGAGAGCCAGAGAGAGAGAGAACCAGATCCCTTCAAAAGGTAGAGCCAGATCCCTATCTCCCTGAGTGTGGGCTGGCCTTAGTGACTCACTTCTTCTTTTTTTTTTTATGTTTTATTTATATTTGAGAGAGAGAGAGAGAGCATGAGCAGGGGAGGGTCAGAGAGAGAGAGGGAAACACAGAATCTGAAACGGGCTCCAGGCTCTGAGCTGGCTGTCAGCACAAAGCCCAATGCGGGGCTCGAACCCACAAATCGTGAGATCATGACCTGAGCCAAAGTTGGACACCCAACCAACTGAGCCACCCAGACACCCCCTAGTGACTCACTTCTAATGAACAGAATAGAAGTGACCATGTGTAACTTCTGAAACTAGGCCATAAAAAGTATTGAAGCTTCTTTATTGTTCCCACTCTCGGATCACTTGCTCTTGGATGCCAGTGGCCATGTGCTTGAGGACAATCAAGCTGCCCTATGGAAAGGCCCAAAGGGGAGGAACTGAGGCCTCCAACCAGTAGCCAAGGCTGGAGCCTGTCGCCAATAGCCATGTGAGTGAAGCTATCCTGGGACTAGATCTTCCAGTCTCAGTCAGACTGAAAGCCCCAGCTGACACCTTGCTTGACTATAACCTCGTGACATTGCTTAAGGAAGTCACCCAGCTAAGCCACTCCTGAATCCCTGCCCACAGAAACTACAAGGTAATAAATCCTTGCTGCTTCCAGGTACTATGTTCGGAGGTGATTTATTATGCAGCAATAGGTACTTAATTTGGAGAGGAGGCTGGAGGAGCAAGGGGCTCTCCAGTCATGTTTCTCTTTTTGCATGATGCCTCTTCACGTGCCTTTTCTGAATGGATGAGTTTGGACTTCCTCACAGCTTGGTAGCTGGACTACTTGTATTGTGGCTGCTTACATGATAGCTGATAGGCTTTGGATGATCCATCTTTAGAAGTCACATACTACCACTTTCTTCATACTCTGTTGGTTAAAATAGCCACAGAAACTGTTGCATTTCAAGGGGAAGAGTCTCTCCTCTTGGTGGGAGGAGTATCAAAGCTGTATTGTATGAAGAACATGTTGAATGAGAAATACCATTGCAGCCATCTTTGGAAAATACAATCTTCCACATTTAGGCCAAGTACCACATCCAACAATGCATAGTAGATTAGCAGAATTATAAATGTAGGAGTCATCACTGTAGATAGAAATTGAAGTCACTGGAGTCGATGAACTCTCTTAGGAAGAGAGAACAGAAAAAGAAGGAATGTGAGCCTAGGAGATCACCACAAGGAACTCTAAACTTGAAAAGCCAGGCCAGCCAAGTAGTATTTAGAGATATAGAAGGAATTCCAGAGTGATTTAAAAGTACCAACCATTGCATGTTGCATGTTGCTTAGAACTATTTAAGATAAGGGGTACCTGGGTGGCTCAGTCAGTTGAGCTTTGACTATTGATTTCAGCTTAGGTCATGATCTCACGGTCTTGGGATCAAGCCCCACATTGGGGTCTGTGCTGGGCATGGAGCCTGCTTGTCTTTCTTTCTCTCTCTGTCTCTGTCTCTGTCTCTCTCTCTCTCTCTCTCTGCCCCTCCCCGGTGCATGCTCTCTCTTTAAAAAAAAAAAACACTTAAGATGAAATATAATAAAACTTGAACTTTCCTAAATAACTAAACAAACACCATGTCTAGAAAAAGAAAAAAATAGGCATAGCAGACTCATGCCTACAGCATATGGAACTTCCCATAAGTATTTGATTCTTTCTTCTTGTTGTTCTTGCCAAAGGAAATCTGTACTTATTTTGGTCAACAGTATCACTATTGCTTCAAGTATAACCACCATATATCACACTAGGCTAAATATTAGGCATTTAGTTTTGATACAATAAAAGATAGTGTCCTTTATGCATGGGGGGATCTCAAAAGTATTATATCTCAAAATCAAGAAAAAAAGAGTATTCAGAGAAAGAAGAGGTAGTCATTTCAGGAGGCAATCTTGCTGAAAAATTGAATTAAGTGACAATAGAATATCATTCATTGGAGATAGCAACATGGAGGCCATTAATGATCTTCAATGGCATGTTGGAGGCCAGACTACAGTGGTTAAAACATAAAGGAAGGAATGAGTGTAGTCCTAGGAAAGAAATAGATCAAAAGCACAAAAGAAGAGATTAGCCTTGATTTAAAAGAATGAGCATCTCTAGGACTGCAAAGAAGGAGGTTAGGATGAACACAGATCAGCATGTTAGTGGACACAAGCCATTGAGGGAGTTAAAGACTCTGTGAAGGTCATTTGTTGAGAGAGAGGTGGAACAAATGACTGTCAGAGTCTGGGGAGCTTCTGAAGGCTTATTGCTGAAGAGATAATATTCCTTGCAAAACAATAGTGTATAATCTATGACTTTAACTTATTCATCAGGACTGAATTTTACCTTTTATTTGTTTAAACGTCAATAAAAAGAAGTGAAATCAATCATTTTAGTGGTTTTTCTATTTAATTTTTTTTAACAAAACATCCGATATGTTACTACCAAGTCAATACAGGAATGGTAAGAAAACTCTGGTCACTTGTTGCATCCCTACCAGTAGTTATAAACTACCTATCCTAGCAAAATCTAATTTTTAAATTCTTCATCCAATCTATTACTTAAACAAAATGTAGTTACAGTGAAGAGAGATGTAGGAAATGCCTAAAAGCAAAGAATTCAAATTCATTTTTTATTTTGGCCATTATGAAAGACAGATTGCTTATAGAGTACTACATTTACTGTGACCTTTTCAAGTAACAGTTATTTATAACATTATGTACGGAATATTGTTGTATTATATATTTTTCCCGCAATTGGTCTACAGTGGTAAAGCAGCATGGGTTCCTTCTTAGAGGAGATTCTTGTGAAAATTTATTACAGGCTCAAGATCAAGAGTGTTCTCAATAATGATTTCACAGCAGATGGCTCTTTGGCAAAGGAAAAGAAAGGAAAGACTGCAGCATCATGTGGAAATGGGCTTCTGTTCAACAAAACTAGAGCTTATCCAATTATAATGGAAATAGAGAAAGGAGTTTCACCTTCAAAGAAAGACTGTAACAGCCTTATGTCTTATTACACCAGGTTGAACTAACACAGACCAAAAGTTCAGCAGAAATGTAAACTTCTGGTAAGAAACATAAACAGAGGGGAAAGACATTACTGTGACTGTGGGAACCACATAGCTTCCTTACCCTAGGTTTGCTAGTATCAATATAATACTGCTGCAATGGCTACAATTCTAAAACAGGATTATATGTAATAATATTATTCTCAAGTCTGAACAGATGGGCCACAGAAACTTTGCTTCCCTAATCCTGTTATTCTCAATCTCATCAAATTAAAAATTATATATTACACATTTTTACCAGGTCTGCGCACTTAAGACGGAGTCATTATAACAAAGGTATTATGCTCTGGAATTTAATTTGCTATGGTTATATTTAATGTAATGTAGATGTTCTTAAATTAGGTAGGTATTAAAAGACTCGGTTGCTATTTCAGGTTATTGTTTTTGGAGGAATTGTCTGTTTGATAAACTGTTTTCTGTTGAGTCTGGATTTTAAATCTAACATAAATTTCAGGCCATGTTAGTTTGCATGTTTACATGCTTCTGTTGTGTGTATATTAAAGGTACGCAGTGAACCTCAGTAGAAGGAGATTCCTCAAATAATGACATTCCTTGCAAATGTCACTTTCTCCAGTGCATAAAACACTGCCCAGAAACACAAAAACAGGATAGTCTCCAAGAAGGAGTTTCAGAGAAACACAAAACTCAAAACAATGGAACTATTTCTTTTTTTATTTTAACATTTATTTATTTTTGAGAGAAAGAGAGAGAGAGCATAAGCAGGGGAGGGGCAGAGAGAGAAGGAGACATAGAATCTGAAGTAGGCTCCAGGCTCTGAGCTAGCTGTCAGCACAGAGCCCGACATGGGGCTCAAACCCACAAGCTGTGAGATCATGACCTGAGCCAAAGTCATATGCCTAACTGACTGAGCCACCCAGGTGCCCCAAAACAATGGAATTTCTAATATTCCTTTCCATATTTATCAGCAATACATTGATATTTTGAAAGGAAGTTTACAAAAAATTAAAAAGATATTTAAAATTAGACTACTGTTAGCTATTTTTATTTCAATATAAATCTTCTTTATCAATATAAATCTTAAGAAATTTCTTATATCCCAACTGTCTTCATGGAGATAGAATGATTTCCCTAACAAATCCTTCTCAACAGTCAAATATCACAATTCTTTTCTGCTTTTCAGTTTTTGTTGCTATGATGGGCAAGACAAATAATAATATCTGACATTTTTGAGCACTTACTACTTGCCAGATATTGTTCAAGTTACCTTTGACTATAAAAAATATTGTTAAAATGTCTATACTACCCAAAGAAATCTATAGATCTAATGCAATCCCTATCAAAATACTAATAGCATTTTCCCCAGAACTAGAACAAACAATCCTAAAATCTCTGTGGAACCACAAAGTCCTCAAATAGCCAAAGGATCCTCTGAAAGAAAAACAAAACTGGAAGTAGAGCGGTTCCAGACTTCAAGTATATTACAAAGCTATAGTAATCAAAACAGTCTGGTACAGGCAGAAAAACAGACCCATAGGTCAACAGAACAGAATCGAAAACCCAGAAATAAGCCCACAATTAAATGGTCAATTAAACTTCAACAAAAGAGAAATGAATCTCCAATGGGAAAAAGGCAGTGTCTTCAAAAAATGGTGATGGGAAAACTGCACAGTCACATGCAAAAGAATGAAACTGGACCACTTTCTTTCACCATACATTAAAATAAACTCAAAGGAGGCTAAAGACCTAACTGTGAGACCTGAAACCATAAAAATCCTAGAAGAGAACAGAGGCAGCAATATTTTTCTAGATGTATCCTCAGGCAAGGGAAATAAAAGCAAAATAAGCTATTGGGACTATATCAAAATGAAAATTTCTGCACAGTGAAGGAAACAATCAACAAAACGAAAAGGCAACCTATTGAATGGGAAAAGATATTTGCAATTGACACATCCAATAAAGGGTTAGTATCCAAAATGTATAAAGAACTGATACAACTCAGTGCCAAAAGCCAAATGATCCAAATAAAAATGAGCAGAAGATATGAACAGATACTCCTCCAAAGAAGACATGCAGGTGTTCAACAGACACATGAAAAGATATTCATTTATAGTTTATATATACAATGGAATACTACACGGCAATGAGTAAGAATGAAATCTGACCATTTGTGGCAACGTGGATGGAACTCAAGGGTGCTTTGCTAAGTGAAATAAGTCAGGCAGAGAAAGACAGGTTCCATATGTTTTCACTGATATATGGGACAGGAGAAACTTAACAGAGGACCATGGGGGAGGAAAAGGGGGAAATAGTTAAGGAGAGGCAGGGAGGCAAACCATAAGAGACTCTTAAATACTGAGAATAAACTGAGGGTTGATGGAGAGTGGGGGAGAGAGGAAAATAGGTGATGGGCATGGAGGAAGGCACTTATTGAGATGAGCACTGGGTGTTATATGGAAAACAACTTGACAATAAATTATAACAATAATTTTTAAAAAGATGTACATCATCACTTACCATAAGGGAAATCCAAATCAAAACTGTAAGGTGATATCCCCTCACACCTGTCAGAATGCCTGAAATCAACAACAAAAGAAACAACAGGTATTGGTGAGGATGTGGAGGAAAAGGAACCCTCATACACTGTTGGTGGGAATGCAAACTGGTGCAGCCACTGTGGAAAACAGTATGGAGATTCCTTAAAAAATTAATAATAGAACTACCATATGAAACAGTGTTTGGACTACTGTGTATTTACCCAACAAATACAAAAACACTAATTCAAAGAGATGCATGCACCCCTTAGTTTATTACAGCATTATTTACAATAGCCAAACTATGGAAGCAGCCCAAGTATCCATCGATAGATGAATGGAAAAATAATACTGCAATTCAAACTTTCATTCAAGAGAGAATGAAATCTTGTCATTAGCAACAAAATGGATGGAGCTGGAGAGTATAATGCTAAGTGAAACAAATCAGTCCGAGAAAGACAAATACCATATGATTTCACATACATGTGGAATTTAACAGACAAAACAAATGAGCAAAGGAAAAGAAAACAGAGAGAGAGAGAGAGAGAGAGACAAACCAAGAAACAGACTCCTAAATATGGGGGGGAAGGATGAAATAGGTGAAGGGTGAAATAGGTGAATATACTTATGATAAGCAGTGAGTAATGTATAAAATTGTTGAATCACTGTATTTTATACCTGAAACTAATATAACACTGTATGTTAACTATACTGGAAGTAAAATTTAAAAGCTAATAAAAATATTAAATCAAGAACTGCATTGTAATTTTTTTTTAATGTTTTATTTATTTCTAGGAGAGAGAGAGACAGCGTGAGCAGGGGAGGGTCAGAAAGAGAGGGAGTCACAGACTGAAATAGGCTCCAGGCTCTGAGCTGGCAGTCAGCACAGAGCCTGACGCGGGGCTTGAACCCACGAACGTGAGATCATGACCTAAGCGAAAGTCGGACGCTTAACCGACTAAGCCACCCAGGCGCCCCTACATTGTAATTTAAAAGAAAACCAAAATGCTTTGACAAGCAAGATCAATGAACATTGATCCACCTTTCCTACTATTTTTAATTTAGATTAATCTGATGACACCAAGTGATTTGATTCATATTTTATCTTAATCCTCATTAAATTGTTAATAATGAGCAAGTTTTATAGACAGTTGCAACAATTCAGTAAATTGGTAGTTCAACCAAGACCTCTTTACAAAGACACACTGAAGAAAAAAAAACAAACCCTACTACAATGTAAGCTCCTCCATTAGAATATATGTTCTTTGAGGGCAGAGACCTTATCTCTCTTACTCTCTACCATATTCCTTCTCCTTAAAATAGTGTTCAGCACAAAGTATGTGCTCAGGCATGTCTGCTGAATGAAACCAATGAACAAGTGTATCACAGATGTGCAAACTCCTGAAAGCTATAAAGGTAACACAAGTTCATTGTTTCTTTCTGTCAGTCACTGCATATTCTGTGCAAAGGAATTAGCTGTAGGTTGAATAAAAGAGAAGGGGATACATCAGTGACAAGTCTTGAAGTGCTGCAAGACCTTTCACATTTGGATTTCAAAGCACATCCCCCTGGTGTTCTTATTGTTGAGGCTTGTCATTGGTCTACAATAGTATATGTACCACTAACGAATTCAAGCCAAAATAATTCCCATCTACTGTCGAAGCTACTATTCTGGAAAGAAAACAAAAATCTTGCTAAACAACAGGGACATCTGCTGGTTAAAATGTAATGCTTCTCTCCTTAAAATATTGCAACTAGGTGGACCAGGAGATTTGGGCAATAAAGTAACACCCAGCCTTCTGTTAAAATAACCTCCTTGCCCTACAGGAATAATAAAAGGTAGCATTTGTTTTATTCCAGAGTTATGCAAGTACTGGCACTATCTGAAAAACAACTGAGCTCTCCTGTTGTCAGTAACTCTTGCCAAAGTAAAGAAATGGCTAGCCTCCTGATCTTCTGGCTTCAGACACTTAATTATCTTTGATCTCAACAGACATTTAAGTGTCTGTTAAGTTAAAGTGTCATGTCATACGCTGGCAAACTGAAGCTATATGATAAGACAGAGGTGGCAGATTGTCCAGCCACCTCTAGGCATGTGCTGATTTCCAGACTTAGAGGAGTGGACTTAACTGAATTAACGTCTGCGAGAGAGACTGAGCCTATCCCCTTACCAACGCTGTGCTCTTTCTCTTTTGCAAATATCATGTAGGCCAGCTGCTTTCTGCAAATACACTCTTTCCCACGTTAGCTGAATAAACCTTCTCCTACCTTTTATCCCCTACCATGGTGATTTCTTCTTTTCTTTCCAGTCTCTTTTCAAATGTCTTCTCAGAATGTCCTACTCTGAACGCTCTATGGAAAGCTCACTTTCAGAGCATTCAATTTCTGTCTTCCTTAGAACTTATAAAAATTGGCAATTATTTATTGACTTACTGTCCTTCTCTTTTCTATGACATACTGTAAAGGGACGGATCCTTGAATTTGGGTTCAGACATTCTCCCAACCTTAGTAAAGTAACTTAACTTTTTTATTCTGCACGCGCACGCGCGCGCACACACACACACACACACACAATTTCAAGGACAGAATGAAGACTTTTATCCTCACTTTCTGGGAGTATCCAAAGTCTTAGTTCTCCCTTTGCCTAACTGAAAGAGAAACCAAACTTTGCTACTGTTCCATTAATAAGTCTCAGTAAAGATCTGTCACAAAGGAAAAAGTGCAGAGAGTTTGAAGAGGTGGTGACTATATTAAGAGGTTAAAAAGAGACACTTTCAGGTCACCTCAGTCGGTCAGGCGTCCAACTTCGGCTCAGGTCATGATCTTGCTGTTCGTGGGTTCGAGCCCTGTGTCGTGCTCTGTGCTGACAGCACAGAGCATGGATCCTGTTTCGGATTCCGTGTCTCCCTCTCTCTCTCTGCCCCTCCTCTGCTCATGCTCTGTCTGTCTCAAAAACAAATAAACTATAAAAAAAAAACTTTTTTAATTAAAAAAAAGGAGACACTTTTTTACGGAGATAAGACACTGTCACAAAATGTTGGGGAGAGGGGCAGGAAAAGGGCTATAAGATGGAATCCCATGAACCCCAGAGAAAAGCCTTGAGGAAGAAAGTGAGGCAAAGGAGAGTCTGGAAGAACCGGAGGTATAGGCCTAACCAGGGACAGTGCGTTCATTCCCCATTCCCCTATTAGTGTAGGAATCCCCATGAGATATGCAGAACTTCCTGAAGGCCTTCCAGTGTAACCCATGAACTGTATTAACAGGACTCAGAAATGGTGTAGAAAGAAAATGAACCTCTCAATAATTGTATTTTTCACGTACTTTGACAAAAGCCCTTGTAAAAACATCTCTTTCACACCATCCAAAACACAAGACAATCAATCATCAAACAACAGAAACTACCTCTCAGTATTTGAAACGCTTTTGTATTAATATCATCATCCTTTCATAAGAGAAGGGTAATTTCATCAATATTCTATCACTGATGAAGTTCAAGAAAGTGTTATAAAAATGTAGAGTCCAAGAGAGTTAATAATAACTAGCAAATGTAGCAAATACCATAACTGTGCTGTAAATACTTTTATAATATAGTAAATTCTATTTGGGACAGAATTATTTCTCATGATTTTTCTGTAAAATATTTAATTCCTAATTAGGTAAATCCTAGGACATTAAAAATCTCTTGAATTCCCCAGGTATACAGCAACTAAACACTAAGGTAGAAATGACCTAGAAGTGCAACTACAGAAAGTTGCCCTGGACTTCAAATAATATTTTGAGTAGTCCTTACAATGATTATGCAAGTTAAAGATATAATGATGTTACTATAAAATTTTTAATTTTATTATTTTTTAAAATTTATTACTAAAAACTTTCCTTAAGTGCACCCATTTCTTCCAACCTCCACCCATCACCTCTGGCAGGTATCAATTGGTTGTCTATGAGTTTGGGGTTTGTTTTTTGGGAGAGGGCGTGGTTAAGTTTCCACATACAAGCATATGGTATTTGTCTTTCTCTGGCTTATTTCACTTAGCACAATACCCTCTAGGTCCATCCATGCTGTCACAAATGGCAAGATTTCATTTTTTATAGCTGAGTAATCTATTTTATATATACCACATCTTCTTTATCCATTCATCCATTGATGGACAATTAGGTGGTTTCCATATCTTGACTCTTATAAATAATGCTGCAATAAATATGTGGTGTATGTATCTTTTTGAGGTGGTGGTTTCATTTTTTTTTTTCAATAAATACCCAGAAGTGGAATTGCTGGACCATATGGCTATTCTTTCTTTTTTTAATGTTCATTTATTTTTGAGAGAGAGAGTACGTGTGCACGCATGAGCACGTGAGGGGCAGAGTAAAAGGGGAACAGAAGATCCAAAGTGGGGTCTTCACTGACAGCAGTGAGCCCAACATGGGGCTTGAACTCAGAAACCATGAGATCATGACCTGAGCCAAAGTCAGATGCTCACCCAACTGAACCATCCAGGTGTCCCTGGACCATATGGCTATTCTATTTTTTAATTCTAGAGGAACATTCATACTGTTTTCGATAATGGTTGTGCCAATTTACATTCCTACCAACAGTGTACAAGGTTCTCTTTTCTCAATGGCTTCATCAATATTTACTTCTCATCTTTTTGATAATAGCCATTCTAACAGGTGTGAAGTGATACCTCTTTGTAGTTTTGGTTTGCATTTCCCTGATTAGTGATGTTGCACATCTCTTCATGTACCTGTTGGTCATCTGTATCTTCTTTGAAAAAAATGTCTATTCAACTTTCTGCCCATTTTTTAATGGTTTTTTTGCTATGGAATTGTATGGCTTCTTTACATATTTTGGATATTAGCCCCTTATCAGATATAGGATTTGCAAGTATTTTCTCCCATTCAATAGGTTGCCTTTTCATTTTGTTCATGGTTTCCTTTGCTGTACAGAAGATTTTTAGTTTGAGGTAGTCCTATTTGTTTATTTTTGCTTTTGTTGCTTTTGCTTTGGTGTCAGATTCAGAAAATCACTGTCAAAACCTTTGTCATGGAGATTATTGCCTATGTTTTCTTTTAGGAGTTTTATGTTTTCAAGTCTGATGCTCAAGTCTGTCATCCATTTTTTGGTTAATTTTTATATATGATATAAGATGGTGGTCCCATTTCATTCTTTTGCAGGTGGCTGCTGAGTTTTCCCAATACCATTTATTGATGAGCCTGTCCTTCCATCATTGTATACTCTTGGCTCCCCAATCATAAATTAATTAACCACATATGCATGGGTCCATTTCTGGGCTATTTTGTTCTTTGGATCTATGTGTCTGTTTTTAATGCCAATACCACGCTGTTTTAATTAATGTAGCTTTGTAATACAGTTTGAAATCAGAGCATGATGTCCCCAGCTTTGTTCCTCTTTCTCAAGACTGCTTTGGTTATTTGGGGTCTTTTGTGGTTCCATACAAATTTTAGAATTCTTTCCTCTATTTCAGTGAAAAATGCCATCAGAATTTTTAAGGGGTTATATTGAATCTGTACACTGCTTTGAGGAGTACTGACACTTTAACAATATTTTTTTTTAATGTTTATTTTTGGAGAGAGGGAGAGAGAGAGAAAGAGAGAGCACAAGCGGGGAAGGGGCAGAAAGAAAAGGGAGACAGAGCATCCAAAGCAGGCTCTCACTGACAGAAGAGAGCCTGATACGGGGCTCAAACCCATGAACCATGAGATCATGACCTGAGCTGAGATTCAAGAGTTGGACACTTAACTGACTGAGCCACCCAGGTGCTCCCCTACTTTTAACGATATTAATCCTTTTAACCCATGAGCACAGAGTATCTTTCCATTTGTCTTCTTCACATTCTTTCATTAATGTTTTGTAGTTTCCAACACACAGATCTTCCACCCCCTTGGTCAAATTATTTTTAGGTATTTTATTCTTTTTGATGCAGTTGTAAATGGGATTGTTTTCTTAGTTTCTCTGACAGTTTGTTATTAGTGTATAGAAATGCAACCAATTTTTGTGTATTTTGTATTTTACAACTTTACTGAATTAATTCTAACAGTTTTTTGATGGAGTCTTCAGGATTTTACATACAAAATATGTCATCTGATTATGAGTTTTACTTCTTCTTTTCCAATTTGGATGCCTTTTATTTCCTTTTCTTGCCTAATTACTGTGGCTAGGGCTTCCAATACTATGTTGAATAAAAGTGCTAAGACTGGATATTCTGGTCTTGCTCCTGATCTCACAGGGAAAGCTTTCAGCTTTTCACTATTGGGTGTGGTTAGCTGTGGGTTTGTCATATATGACCTTTACTATGTGGAGGTACATTCCTTCTATACTCATTTTGTTTTTTAATATAAATGGATGTTCAATTTGCTTTTAAAATTATATACCAAGGGGCACCTGAGTGGCTCGGTTAAGCATCTGACTTCAGCTCAAGTCATGATATCTGGGTCTGTGAGTTCAAGCCCCACGTCAGGCCAGAGGCTGGAGCCTATTCTGGTTTCTGTGTGTGTCTCTCTCTCTGCTCCTACCCCATTCGTGCATGCGTGCACACTCTCTCTTGCTCAGAAATAAACATTTAAAAAAATATGTATTAAACTGGGGCACCTCAGTGGCTCAGTCAGTTAAGCTTTGATTTCAGCTGATTCTTGATTTCAGCTCAGGTCATGATCTTGTGGTTTCCTGAGTCTGAGCCTTGCATCAGCTCTGCCCGTTAATGGCAGCATAAAGCATGCTTGGGATTCTCCCTCTCCCCTTCTCGCTCTACCCCTCCCCGGCTCACACTCTCACAAAAAAAAAAAAAAAAAGGATTAAACTAATATTAAAATACATTTGTCCTCCCCAAGTAAATACCAACAGACCTTGTTAAAGGTAGTTATGTAAGAAACTCTCCAAGAAAGGGAGAATAATGAGTATGGGCTTGACTTTTTCAGGGAATTAACAGCAGAGTACAGCAGAGTGCAGGCAGCAAAATTTTGCAGAGGGCAATGGACAGTCAAGCTATAATTTGGACACCACTCTGTTATGGCTTGCTGAAAAAGAATCCTATAAGGTTACGCTTTATGAAAAATGTGGCTAATTAGGAGCCATTTCCTCATAAATGTTAATGTTAATGATTTTACATATGTAATTATTATTTCATTAGAACTGCTCTGAGAGTAAATTGCTTTTCTGATTCAGGGGTTTATTAGTTTCCATTTTTAAGTGCTTACTACACATGTCAGGCTCTGTGCAAAGCATGCCTACATTATTTGGGGAGGTAGATTTTATTCCCATTTTTTGAAGGCTGATGAAGCTGCGTGGTGAAATATCATACCCACTACTAAGCAATAAAGCCAAGATGCACACTCAGGTCTACCTCCAACATCTATTCCTCAACACTATTCTACCTCATGATTTTGCTTATGTACTCATTTAGAAACTGAGTGATATACGTCATAACCATAACGGAATGCAAAGTATCACATTCTGGTAATAAAGTTAGATTTAAAAAAATGCTGCTTCTGGCATGTAATTTTAAAATGTTTTTATTTATTTCTCAGAGAGAGACAGCGTGAGCAGGGGAGGGTCAGAGAGAGAGGGAGACACAGAATCTGAAACAAGCTCCAGGCTCTGAGCTGGCCACCAGCCCAGAGCCCGATGCGGGGCTGGAACCCACGAACCGTGAGATCATGACCCGAGCCGAAGTGGGACGCCCCTCTGGCATTTATTTTTGAAAATTGGACAAATATATCCATCTTCCAGTTAAGACTCTGGAAACTGTTTGTAATTCTTTGTTTTCATTATAAAAAGGCTGTTACCAAAGCGTACTTTGTGAGCTGCAAAAGGGTAGTAGCTCAGAGCATAGGTTCTGGAGCTGAGGCTTCAATTCTGACTCTACCACTTATATGCACATTTTCTTCATTTCTTTTTCACTGTCTAAAATAGGATTCATTTGTAATAACTGTACGGATGCACTTGGCACTTGCGAACATTAAGTGAGTTTAAGACATGTAAAACATTTGACATGTAAGCACTCAAAAAATGCTGGCTCATGCTGTCCAAATCCAAAAGCTTATTTAGCCTTTTCATTCTTTATTTTTTAATACATTTTTTTTAGAGTAGTTTAAAATTCACAGCAAAATTGAAAGGTACAGACTTCCCATATACCACCTGCTCTACCCATGCATCGTCTCCTCCAGCATTAACATCATCTACCAAGGCGGTACATTTGTTACAAATGACAACCTAAGTCCACAGTTCATGTTAGGGTTCACAATAGGGTGTTATACATTTTGTGGGTTTTGATAAATATAGGACTTATATCTACCATTATAGCTAAGAGAATTGTTAAATACACTCTGCTCTAGCTATTCCTCTTTCTAGCCCCAAACCTTGGCAACTACTGATGTTCTTTACTACCTCCAATTTTGCCCTTTCCAAAATATCTAGTTTGAACCATAATGCATGTAACTTTTTCAGATTGACTTGTTTCACTTGGTTATATGCATTTAAGCCTCCTGTCTTTTCATAGCTTAATAGTTCATTGCTTTCTAGCATTGGATAATATTCTGCTGAATGGATGCAGCACAATTTAATCCCTTCACATATTGAAGTACATCCTGGTTTCCTCCAAGTTTTGGCAATTATGAATAAAACTGCTATAAATATCTGCATGCAGCTTTTTACATAGACACAAGTTTTCAACTCCTTGAGTAAATATCAAGACGCAATTGTTGCATCATATAATGAGAATGTTTAGTTCTGTAAGAAACTGCAAAACTCTCTCTCAAAGTTACTATAATCTTTTGCATTCCCACTAGCAATTTATGAGAGTTCCTGTTGTTGCACATCCTCACAAGAACTGGGTGTTGTCTGCGGATTTTATTTTAGTCTTTCTAATAGGTGTGTAATAGTATCTCACTGTTGTTTCACACTCCTTTTGTGAAACCCAACATTTATGACTGAGAAATTATTTTACCCCCCAAAAATGGCATGGTAATGGAGACTACTGGTGAAAACTAGGTACATTTGGCTTAAATTCTAAATAACATGTTTCTAACCCGTGTCGGTGTTGTTTTGTAGCCTCCTCCTCCATGTTTCTTTGATGCGTTACTCTCCCTTCCACAAAGTATACTTTGTAGTCAAAGGAAACCACAACCGTGAAGAAAAATCAAAACATGCTAAAATAATGGAGGGGGAGAAATTACTAAACATTATTAATCTCATCAGTTACTTAGGACCAATTTAGGAGTACATACACATTCTGCAGAGCCTTTATTTGACCTTTACTACTTTGATGCTGACTACATTCCCCTTGCATCAATGTAGTGTGAGTCTACGCAAAGCTGTGGGAATCAAGAACATCAATCAAGTTTACTTTTTAAACTCCCTTCATCCCAATAAAGAAAAAAAGACTACAATATAGTTTTATAAACAAGTAAAAAGAGTTCAGACTCCTACAGAGTTGTTAACAGTTTCAGACCACTACACCGTTAAGATTTTCAAGGCTTTGAAGCTCTTTACAAACAAAATCTCTCCCGGGGTCTCATGGAGCTTCTAAAAGACTGGTCTAGGGGCGCCTGGGTGGCTCAGTCGGTTAAGTGTCTGACTTCGGCTCAGGTCATGATCTCACGGTGCGTGAGATCAAGCCCCGCGACGGGCTCTGTGCTGACAGCTCAGAGCCTGGAGACTGCATCGGACTCTGTGTCTCCCTTTCTCTCTGCGCCTCCTCCACTCCCGCTCTGTCTCTTTCTCAAATATAAATAAACATTAAAACTTTTTTTTTTAAATAAAAAATAAAAGACTGGTCGAGGGGCTGGGCCGGAGTATAAGGTCCTTTCTAAAAGCTTCCCACTAGCTCAAGAGGCGCCGGCTTAGGAACGCGGTGCTTCCCGACGGACTGTGCATTCGAGTAGCATCTTCCTACGTTCACAAAGGATACAGTAGACCAGAACAGCACCACACGCCCGAAGCGGGAACACCTCACACCGGGCGACTCCGGGAACGCAAAGTAAGTGGGAAGGGGCAGACAGAATTTCCGACTTTTCTTTTGCATCTAGACACGGCTCTCGCTCCGTTCCGCACCCGGCTGTCTCCGCTCTGAGCTCTGCGAATTTCTGAAACTTGGCCAGCGGGACGCTCCTGCCGTCAGAGCCAGAAAAAAAACACAGTTACGCCAAAGAAAGATGGGCCTTCTTTACAGCCCGTCTGTAAAGTAGCGGAACTGTCAACACCGAGACTTCCCAGTAGAAAAAGAGAAGCCGCGAACCCCAAACAAACGCTACCCACAACAGTACCGAAGCTCCAATTACCCCAGACCTTTTTTCGCGCTCCGACCTCGCCGGAAGTNGCTGCAGCCACTCTTGCCCGTGGCTGCTTCCTCCATCCTGGTATTTTTTGGAGCCTCCATCCTGGTTCTTCCAAAGTGCCCGGACCCAAAACAGGAAGTAAGTGCGATGGAACCTTCAGGTCCCAACCGCCGCCAGGGCCGCTCCGCCCAGTGGAGCCTGTCCGGCCCCTTTGCTGCCGTCGTGTTCCCGCCGGCCGGCGCAGGCTGTGGGCGCCTGGGCACCGCGGGCGGGGTCGGAGCTGGGCCTTCGCGACGCTGAAGCTGTCGTCCCCGCATGCTCGGGCCAGGGCCTCCCTCTCGGGGCCCGGCCCGCGGCGGTGGCTGGGGCTACTGAGTAGGGTAGCGAGCGGCCGCCGAGGCGCAGCAGCGAACCGGCGGGGGCGGAAAATGGCGGCTGCTTCGGAGGAGCTAAATGGCGCCGGGACCCCTGGGGGTGGGGTGGGCCGGGAGCTTCGGTAGAGAATTGGGCCCAAGAATGCGGAGAGTAAGGAAGCCTTAGTTGCTTTCTCGTTGTGTTCCTTTTTTTTTTTTTTTGGTTTCCTTTTCGGGTTTATGTAGTCCATTGAAGGAAAGGTGGGCTTGAGAGTTGGGCGGGTCTTGTCCCCCCTCCCCCTTTTTTTCTTTTACCTTGTTTGCGTGTTAGACTCTTCCATCTTTTGGGATTCATTCTAGCTCTGCTATTCAAGGCCGGTGCAGAGGGAATCGGGGTTGCTAGCCGTACTATCTGTCAGCCTTTTAATTAGGAGGGGCAGGGACCAGAGCTAGTGAGATTGTTCTAGTCGAGCAGAGAGAACAGTAAAATGCGTCTGCAAAGCAGTAATTGTATTTTATTGGGTTCTGAGCAAGTTTTTCAATTTTTTAATCTTGTCCTTAGTAACAGACTTTGTTTTGACCCATTCTCCGGCGAAGATGTGAGAGTAGAGGTGGCCGAGTGCCGTTCTATGCAGTTGAATGATACAGCATGTATTTTTATAATAAAAATATTCGGTGATAATTACATGAAATAGAAGTCAGCGCTCCGTCTACTTCTCGTGATTGAATATGGAGATTCAAATTCAGTGTGTGGTTGCTTTTTTCGTAACTAGATTGATCGCCAGTGTTCCTCCTGACAGGCGAGGCAGCTTGTTGGGACATCAGACAAAATGCGTATTTTGTAGGGTGACTTTCGAATGTGCACTGGTTTAAGCATAGAATAATACAGTTTCGAAATTTTTGATCTTGTACTAATTATACCTTTATTTTTAATTCGTGAAAAACGATTAACCGTTTATAGCGTTTAAGCACCAGTCCACGTAAGAAAATATTCTTCCATTATGTTAAAAGTTTTACAAATGGAAAATCTTTTTTTCTTTCTCAGTTAAAGGTTTTATAGTTTCCCATTATGTGTCTTTCTTTGAGCTGGCTTTAAATTTGTTTTCAATTTTTTTAGTATTACGGTTTTTTGTTTTCTTATTAATTTGAGTAATTACCACCACTGTAACATTTAAAACTGGTGGTAATATGCCGAAAACGTAGCGTTTTACAAAGAAGGTGTAGTGATAAGAGATGATTTGTTAGGCTAAGACTCAGAAATTTAGTTAAGTTGCAAGAAAAAAATTTAAATTCTCGAGCCTTATAAAACAATTGTCAGGCTACTGTAAAATTTGATGGGAGAGTTTTATTCACCAGGGGCAAAACAGCGTGAATTTATCAGGGAAAAGGAAATAACGGTTATGAAGAAAAAGACATTTCATGTTTTGTGATAATTTTATCTCATTATTTTTATTGTCATATACTTATGTGCCACCAAAAAGCTAATTTTTTTTTTTACTATTTTAGTTGATAGGCTCACCCCAAAGTATGCTTTTTTGGGACATCTAGAATCTGCATTTTCTGCGTGAATCTCTTTAATTGATTGCAGTTGAGCTAGATGGTGCAGCCAAAATGCTATTGCCCTGTCTTCATCTACAGTTAACCAGTAAGTACTGGGCATTGCATAGTTGCTTAGAACTTGAAGTTCATACTTTGAGCAGTTACATAAATAAGTATATACCATATAAGTATTTTTTTCAGAATGTTGAGATTTTAAAGGTATTTTGAGGGGAAGCAATCACAAGAACATTTCGGAATTAGGAGTCCATTTTTGGAACAGAGCCTGGCTGGGAAATGATTACTAATAGAATTATATCAAAAGAAGGTAGATACCTTCTTGAATCTTCAAGTTTACTTCTCTTTAGAGGCCTCTTTCTCCTTTAAAGATGGAGCACGTTTATTTCCTTTCACCCTGAGGCAGTGAGAGAGATAGGTGTATTTATAAGATTAGAAATTGCTATTTGTTATTGAAATAAAAAACTAGTCCTTCCCTTCCCCACATAATGTGTTTCTTTTTTTCACTTCAATTATCTCTCCAACAATTTTCACAGACCGACTAGTTTTTATTAATGTAATAAATTTGTGTGTCCTGACAATAACATCTCATTATTATAAACAGTTGCTTTTGTCATGCTCCATTAAGTACATTGCCTTGAGTTAACACCTGTGACAATGAATGCACTAATGTGAAACACAAGCATCCCTAGGGATTTACAGCCTGGCAAATAGATGTTAAAAATTTTAGGGGGGTGGGAAGTTTTTTTAAAGTATTGAGGTCCTAGATCATACCGAACACACATTTATTGTTTCAGGGACATCAAAACTTGGGAACAGCAGTGAAGTTGAGGAAGAGTTCTAATGTCCTGAAGGCTCCTTATTTAACAGGAGGTGTTAATCTGTTTTCTTGAAATGGAATTTTCTTTTTAATAGTTAGTTTTCTCATAGTGCCCTAATCATCAGCACTTCCCCCCCCCATATAGAAGAATTACTTATGAATTGCTGTACCTTTAAATGCTTTGTAATTTCAGTTTCAAAGCTTTTTTAATCCTCAAATGATATGAAGTGGCCTGAGAAACTGATGAACTTACTGCTAAGTATGCTAAATATACAGATATATTAAATGTATGTGGCATTGTGTGCTTTCATATCACCGCCCCCTCTTTTTTTCCTTTTGTGAAGAGAATCCTTGTAATAGAAATCACAAATAGGTTTTAGTTTTGCTTTGATTACATAAAGATAAGTGATAAATAAAAGAAGGAACCTGTAAAACATGTCTGCTGCTTCAAGTTTGTGGGAAGATACCCCATTCCATGACTGAATCCCAGAAGTTGTCAGGAAAAGGCACACTGACAGCCCTTTATGAACAGTTTTTAATTTTATTTACTTACATATCCCTTTTTTTTTTTTTTTAAGCTGTCATTTTGGTTATGTACATTCTTGTCAGGCCATTCTTCCAGTACTGGGTTTTGAACGCTAATCTTTATTTACCATCAGTTAAAGAGCTTCTAATGGTACCTTGCATAAAGTGCTCAGTTTTGAATGAATAACATTTTTAAATGTAGCCAAATACATACAAGCTCTTAAATCATGCACTGGGCAGAAAATACTCTTTCTTTTTAATAAGCAACATTGTTGCCAAACCAGATATAAAGTGCTACACCTTGAAATGAACCATGTTGCCAAGAAATCTCTGACAATATTTTCAAGAGTTGGTAATTAAAATCAAATCATAAGCAACTAAAGCCTGTTATGATAAACTCCACAAACTATTGATATGGTGCACAGTCATATTTTGCCACTGAAACTAAGCTATTAACGATCATTAGTTAACTTTGGTCTAGTGTGCTTTATGTTCATTTATACCTTGCTTCTCAAACTTTCCCACAAAGTGTATGGAAAAGCAAATCCCCAGGAGCCTGGAACCACAGTCTGAAGCATTCAACCTCAAGTCCCTATTCCTATCTTGAATAAAATCAATATTCTGCAGCTTTCTATTCTGCCAACCCTCTGTACACATGTTCAGGATACAGGCATTTGTTAATTCTCTTCCACTAAGACTTTAATTAGCAAAGAGTTTTATTCTTTCAGATTATCTTCAAAGACATCTTTATAAAATATTACTAAGCCAATCCACTTAGGAGCATTTCATAAGGCATTAATTATATGCAGTGATAGGTATGGTGGTGGTCAATACAAGGTCTTTATAATAACATCTCAAACAAAAGTGTTGATTTATAGGATCATGGTTAGATAAATATAGATACTATGTACCCATTCAAAACGCTGTGGAAGAGTAAGTAGATATATTTAAAAATACTCCTAAAAATAAATGCAAAAAAATGTTCTAAAAGATGTGGCTGTATGTTTGGAAGAACATCACAAAAAAGTTACAGAGGAGGGGTTTTGGGTTGCCCAGTCTGTTAAGCATTGACTCGATCTTGGCTCAGGTCATGATATTGCAGTTCATGGGATCAAGCCTCACTTCAAGTCAGTGTAGTTTGGGATTCTCTCCCTCTCTGCCACTCCCCCACTTTGTCTCAAAATAACCTTAGAAAATATATATTAAAAGAAGAAGTAACTGCAGGTTCAATCCCAGATATTGCAATAAAGTTTGCAATAAAACAAGTCAGATGAGTTTTTTGGTATCCCAGTGCTTAGAAAAGCTCTGTATATACTTCACTATAGTTCGTTTAGAAACGTGAAATAGCATGTCAAAAATCAATGTACATACAGGCAACGTATGTATATTCAGTGTGCCTATATTAAAAAATATCTCCTGAGCTTCCAGCTAGTCTTAATCACTGATTACCACAGCCAGTATACAGTTGGGAGCTTATACAATGTGAGTTTAGGGATGGTGCCCCCCCCCGGGCAGTCAGAAATCCATGTATAACTTTTGACTCCCCCAAAACTACTAATAGCCTACTCTTCATCAGAAGACTTNCCAATGTGAGTTTAGGGATGGTGCCCCCCCCCCCGGGCAGTCAGAAATCCATGTATAACTTTTGACTCCCCCAAAACTACTAATAGCCTACTCTTCATCAGAAGACTTACCCATAGCAGTCCATTAACACATATTTTGTATGTTAGATGTGTCATATTCTTACAGTAGAGAAAAAATATAGCAAAGAAAATCATAAGAGAAAATACATTTAAGTACTATATTGTAAAAAATCCACATATAAGTGGACACATTTAGTTCAAATATGTATTGTTCAAGGGTCACCTATAATAATGAAAAAGGTGGAAATAGTTTGAGAATTACCAAAATGTGACACAGACACGAAGTGAGCTGTTGGAAGTATAGTGTGGCTAGGCTTCCCTAATGCAGGATTGCTTTAAACCTTAAATTTATAAAATAACTCCATATCTGTGAGGCATAATAAAATGAGTTATACCTATATGTAGATTCAGTTGATGAAAATACCAGTCTAAGATAATCCATTAAGAACTTTACATTGGTACTGGAATGAAGTAGGATGAAGGATTCATTTCTTTAAATTCTGTATTAATTACCAGATACAGAGTTGTTCTTTTGTTCTACATTAAATAGAGTTCTCATTCACTGGAAGCTCTAAATGAAAATATAATGTATTTATCATTTAAATGCAAATATGAATGTTCCATTATAGTGTTTTGTACCACATTTCACGTTATTTTCTTGATTTCATTAATATATTGTTGATGTTTAAGATATCCACCAAATGATGGAAATGTGCTAAAATGCCATTTCACTAGTTAAAAATGGCTGTTAAAATTTATTTTTTTTCTCTCTTCTCATTTTTAGTTAGGATAAAAATAGTACATACAGTATAACCCTTTATGGAGAGTGAAAGGAAGATCTAACTAAATAGGCTGACAGTATGCATTTATTTGCCTCAAAAGAGGACTGAAAAGTTGTTGTTAGACTTGGGGATCTTTCTGATATATTTCACCAATAAATCAAATAAGGAACAGGTCCAGAAGTTAAGCATAGTTTCATGTGTAATGAATTTGAGTAGAAGGCACTAAAAATAATCAGCTTTGTGCCTTACTATCATAAATTGATTCATTTACCACCATTTCTCAATCACTCTAATAGACCTATCAAAATACAAATATATTTTTCTAAATAACAGCTCTCTAGATGCGACTGTAGCTAGTATTCTCTCATTTGCCTTGAAAACTAAACCTCCTAAAAGATCTGTTTGTTTTGTCCCCCTACTTTCAGTTCTCTGTGTATTCCAGTAGGGCTTCTGGTCCCCACGATACCTCAAACTACTTTTGTTAAGGTCACTAGTGTTCTTCATATTTGACAGATCAAATAGTCACCTCCATCTTTTCTGCAGTGTTTAACACAGTTGACTACTTAATACTCCTTGAAAAACACTTTTATGTCTCTTAATTAGTACCTCTTAATCTTCTCGATCACTAGCTGGTCCTTTTCAGTCTCCTTTACATGTTTATGTATACCTTGATTTCCACCTGTTACAGGAACAGTTCCTGGAACTGGAATGTGGGCTTCTTCTCTAACAGTCTCTCTGGGTGATCTCCTGTTTAGAAAGTATTTGCATGCCACCAACTCAAGTTTGTCTTGATAGGTCTAATCTTATTTGTTGAATTCCAGCTTTCACCTGTCAATATCTTCATTTGAATGTCTTACAACTTTTAATTATTCATACAAATAGTAATACAAATACATAATGAAATATATCTAAGTGCCCCCAAACTCAATCAGCTGTTCATGCCAGAAACCTAGGAATCAGCTTGAGATAGTTCCCTTTATCTTAATCTCCATCAACTCTTCATTCAGCAGATCCTGTCGACACCACCTCCAAAATATGTCCTTTTTCCAGCCAACTTCCTTTGACTGCTTTCAGCTCTTCCGACTTACCTATCCATTCTCCATACTCCAATCTTTTAAAAATGTAAATTATATTCCTCAATGGAAAACTGTCAAAGGATTTTTAAGGCCTTGTGAGATCTACCCTGGTCTTTATCTCCAACCTTAAATTCAACTACTCTTCGTCTTTATGGAAAGCCTCTGCAATATTAGCTGCTGGATGGTTGTTTTTCCTGCAATAGGCCAAAGCGGGTCCCACTTTAGGGACTTTGCCATTACTAATCAGGTGGCTAGCTTGCAGTTGCGTGCTGTAATGATGTCTCCTCATCTTGCAGCTGAGGCAGTGGAAAGTAGCCCTTAAGGCACTGTTCAGTGTTGGAGTATTTCTGTAAAAAGAGTATGTGTAGCAGGAAGGGATATATTGACTTCTATATGCATGAAATAACTGTAAGGAAACCTGAAAAATTCATAAGATTACCTACACAGGGAGGGGAGCTGGGTGACCAGGGAACTGGAACTGGAAGTAGACTAAAGTGTATAACCCCCTTTATATTTTGAATTTTGAACCATGTAAATGTGTTACCTATTAAAAATAAATTGAAGGTAAAACCAGGTCAGTTTCTTAAATATTAATAGATATACCAGCCTTCTAGCTCTAACTATGGTGGGGAATGGAACAGACCCCTGGAAAATGAGTCAAGAGCAAGATGGTAAAAATGGCCACCATATCCCCAATGCCTAGAAAGTACCTAACATATAGAGAGAAGACATGATAAGTATTTGTTGTTGATTGACCACATATGCTTGTTAATTTGCAAAGCACCTTAGAACCACTTACTAATCTCAAACGTGAGTTGCTGAACTTTGAAAACTGAACACAGATTTCTGATTTAAAGCTACTAAATACACTGCACACTGCATGGGATCACCTGTAACCAATACAACTTGTCAAGAACGAAATACTTGATTGCAGCTAGCTATTTCAGACTCCCTTTATTCTTACACTGTCATCTCACCATAGCTCCATATTTCCTCAAATCTGCCTTTATTTTTTCTTAAAGTTTTAGATTAATTTGGGTCCTGAGATGACATTGATTAAAATGCTACTACACCTGTGACTACTCTGCACCTATCAAATGAAGTGTGCTGTTTTTTGCTTTGTGCTTTCTTTTTCAAAAAAGAATGGTTGCCAAGAATAGAGATTATACGCCTCTGTGGTTTGGATATAAACTTGAACAACATTTCTGGAAAATAGATTGTAGTATTGATGCAGGTAGGCCAGGTCAGAGGACTCAGAAGGGGTCCCACAGGACCAGCCAGGAGGGTTTTAAGTTTCACACAGGATGGAGATCAGTCTCAAGCCAGCAAGAAGGGAGAACAGAGTTTAATGAAGATACTGGAGAAAGCAGATACAGACAGGGCGTCTGGGAGACTCAGAAAGGAAAAAGAGCATGAGTCTCGTCTCTGCTTGGGGATCTGGAGTTTTTTATTAAGGACAGTGGCCTGGTGTCCATGTCCTCTCAGGCTTCTAGTAACTGGTCAAACAAGGAGGAGTGCTCAAGTGTCCTCCATAAGTCACTTATGCTCTAGAGCCAGGGGTCTTAGGTCAAGGTGTATGGAATCCGTGGTTTGGAGAACATTCATGAGGACCTCACCTGGCCACTCCTTAGATGTTATCTGGAAGACTTCAGAGAAATAACTAACTCCTTGACCCTTACAAGGGGAACATACATCAAGGTATGTGTAAGGTGGGAATGCAGCTATTGGCAAAAATAGAAGCAGGAAAGGGAAGAGAAAGAAACAAGTCTTTTTTGCATGAGATCCTTTACAGTTTCCCTGTCTCGGTGTTCTAAATTTTGGGACACCTGCATAGCTCACTCAGTTAAGCGTCTGACTTGATTTTGGCTCAGGTCGTGAACTCGCAGTTCAAGCCCCACATTGCACCCCACATTCTCAGTACAGATTCTCTCTCTCCCTCTCTGTCTGCCCTTCTCCTGCTAATGCTCTCTGTCTCTCAAAATACATAATAAAATTCAAAAAAATAAAGAGTTCTAAATTTGGTCATTTTCTTTCATGTAATAATTTCCATTTAATGTTCAAGGAAATAGAGCGTATAAATGTTTCATAATGTTTTAAGGAAATGAAAAGATAGGAACAACATAAATGTCCATTGATAGGGTAATTGTTAAATAATGTCACGTGTTTTATGTGGTGTAAATTTTAAGTGATACTGAAAACCAATTAGGTACCTAGCTTGGTTTCATCATACTTTCTAATGTGAATGAACTCTTAAAAAACAAAATATAGGGGCACCTGGGTGGCTCAGTCAGTTAAGCATCCGACTTCAGCTCAGGTCATGATCTCATGGTTCGTGGGTTCGAGCCCCACATTGGGCTCTGTACTGACATCTCAGAGTCTAGAGCCTGTTTTAGATTCTGTGTCTCTCTGCCCCTCCCCCTCTCTTGATCTGTCTCAAAAATATAAAAAAAAATTTTTTAAACCAAAATATAAGTTGCTTGTACACTGTAGTGTATACACATTTACAAATACGTACACAGAGAGTGAACTCTGCTTTGGGTAAGTTTGTGGATTTTTTTTTTTTTTTTTTGGAATTGAATTTCTCCATCTTCTGCACTATTACCAACCAGCGTTTTAAGAAAATTTAATGGATTCAGAAGTGAGAACAACATAGAATCTAAGAGTTGACTGGAGTGGACTCTAGCAGGATCCCTGCCTTTTCACTGCAGACTTATTTATGGATAGCAGTTCTCAAAATATAACCATGCTGGAGAGGAGTTCTAATTAGAACACTGCTAAAATGAAATGTTAATTGTTAATTTTTGCTCAGCTAGTCCCTTGAATCTCAAATCCTGCTGTACTTTTTGATTCTTTGGTTGAACCATTGGGAAGATAATGAGAAGTTTATTGAAAGAAACCTTTAAAAATCTTTTCAGATTTTATAAGTTTCACATTGCACTCAAGAGCTTGCTTGTAATTTGCCTTTCTGGCTCAACTGTTGAGGGTTTCTTTTTCCACACGTCCGTAGGCAGGTTTGATCACAGATACGATACAGTTGGTAATGCTTTAAGGTGAAATATGGTTATTATGTATAAGGAAAGATGTGAGTAAATTATTATAAAGAAGAAATATAGTTACTGGTAATATTTGTGGCACTCTACACCCCGGATCATGCTGCACATACCGAGATCTGCATTCAGAGAACTAGTAGCATAGTTTAACCTATTTTTTCTGAGACTGCCTGTTGAGGTGGAGAAACTCCTTGGGTTGAGAAGCTGCCTATAAACGAACTAAATAGGTACAGGATGTCATCATTTCTGCCTTTCATTGGGGAATACGTTTAGAGGCTGAGTTCTAAAAGGTCTGTTTAGATAAGAATTCTAGTTTTTGTCATTCCTTTTCTAGTTGAGACATCACAGGATTGAAGCTAGAATGTCATGAGCCTATGGCTAGTAGCACACAATTATTTGTTATTAAGCTTATTGTGTAATGCTGTTACTTTTACAGTGTTGCAGAGGTAGGAGTATGGGAGAGAAGCAGTCTGGATAACATGAAAGTGATGCTGGTGTCTAAGGGAAGGCGACTTGATTCCGTGGGAAGGGCTATTCCTGATCCATCTCTTTTCTAGGTAAGCCTGCGTTTATTCTAAGGACCTCCCCTTGTGTTTTGCAAATTTTGGTTATAACTAGATCGTGATTTCTATTTATCTTGAATTTTGGGCCTGTCATCTTTATTATTGTAAAGTGATATCCTTTTAAGACAATAATTTGTATAGTAAAACCTGAATGAACCAGATCTTCACCCTGTAAATATCCATAGCTCTTAAGATTTTCTGCTAAGGGAAAATGCACTTAAGTAAATGGTAATAAATATATGAGCAGACTAATATGTTGTATATAGGAACCAAATAAATATTGAGTGATTAGCACACATTAAGCCTTATGGTCTCTTGTTTAGTTGGTAAAAAAAAAAAAAAAAGTGTGTGGACAAGACCAAAATTGAGTATTAAGGGGAAAACTTCTTTGAACTTTATAAGGTAAACTGGAATATTTCAACCAATCCTTTGATTTTAATTCAATACATTTCCTTCTGTTAACCATGAGGTATTGTACTGTGAGAACCTGATCATTCAGTCTGTCTGAACAAGAGGAAAATAATCTGTGTGTAAAATAGCAGGTAAAGGCCCTTTAAACAAAATCACCTCCCTATTTCAAAAGAAGGCCTTATGCTATATTCATTTCAAAAGCAATTTGGTCAGTGATGGTTGTATGCATTTGTTTAATATGAGGGGGGGAAATGATGAGAATAATTTTTTAAATTTTTTTTAATGGTTTTTTTTTTTTGTTTTTTTTTTCCTGAGAGAGAGAAAGACATCGTGAGCTGGGAGGGTCAGAGAGAGAGAGGGAGACACGGAATCTGAAACAGGTTTCAGGCTCTGAGCTGTCAGCACAGAGCCCGATGCGGGGCTCAAACCCACGAACTGTGAGATCATGACCTGAGCCGAAGTCGGACGCTTAACCGACTGAGCCACCCAGGCGCCCCGAGAATAATTTTTTAGTGTTCTTAGTTTTCAACTAATAATAGAGCTTAAATACTTGTAAAAAAAGTGTTTTAGAGAAGTAATTCCTAGGTTTATCAATGCTTTCCAAGATAAAAGTCTTAATGCATCTTCTGAAAAGAGTCAGGAGTTAAACACCTATTTGTTGCCAGTAAATAAGAAGTGGTGAGAGTTCTTCTGATAAAACCTCGTATTTTATTGATGAAACAACCTGGAACAGAGTCTTTTTCATTGGATGTGGTAAAAAAATAATAATAATAATAAGTCTTTTTTAAAAATAAATGCTGTAAAGACTCAGTCATTTAAGTGCCCGACTCTTGATTTTGGCTTAGCTCATGATCTCACGGTTTGTGAGAGTGAGCCCCACGTAGGGCTCTATGCTGACAGTGTGGAGCCTGCTTGGGATTCTCTGTCTTCCCCCCCCACACACACACACACCCCACCTCAAAATAAATAAACATTAAAAAATGCTGTAGGTTTTTAATTAGAGAAGTCAGATTCTTGCAGATTATTACATTTAATTCTAAATAATGGGTATAACCTTTTGAAAAACAGTTTGAAGTCTGAACTGCCATTGTAATTTCACATAAAGAACACTGTAGCAGTTATCAGTTGTGGGTTTTTTTTATGGGAGGAGGGGAAAGTTGGGGGCTACTTTATGTTCATATTTGGAAATAATTTTTAAATCTGAAATCTATTGTATAGATTTGAGTATGAGCACAGTTGAAGAGGATTCTGACACAGTAACAGTAGAAACTGTGAACTCTGTGACTTTGACTCAGGACACAGACGGGAACCTCATTCTTCATTGCCCTCAGAATGGTAGGAAAACTTACTGACATGTAATTACGGATCTTTTTGAATTTCTGGATTTCATGTTCCCTTTGATCCTTATTACCCAGAGAGTCACTCTGGGCTAGGACAGTAGAAATGGGAGTTCTCTCTTTGGCTCATGAATTAATCTTAATTTATATTTTTATGTTTTTAAAATATACCTTTGTATTTTTTTAATTTACCATAAATTTGAACTTGTATGACTCTCATAGCTACTTTATAAATAAGTAGAATCTATTGAGCCTCTACAGATGATGGATAAACTGTAATACACTTCCTCTTTGATATCATTTGATGCCAGCAGTGTATATAATACATTAAAAATAAATACTCTGTGGATGAGGATTTTGCATGATTTGAATAAGATTTAATATGATTATCTGTAACCAATTAAGGTTCAAGAGCCTTGAGGCTTGTGATTTTGTTGTTACTTCTGCCTATTCCTTATTTATATTCATTTTGCTTTAAGTTTATCTTTGTTCAACCGAGGTTTTGTGTTCTCTTCTCATTCAATACTTAATTTCTGGTAATTTTATTCAAACCTGTGATTTTAATTACCAGTTACCTATTAAAATGACTCAAATTTCTGTCTTTATTCTGAATTCTTTGTATTTCTTATAGAACACCTTAAATGTCACATGTTCCAAACTGACATCTTTCACAAAATTCCAAGACCTAGTTCTCTCTTTCTTTTTCAGTCAATTTCACTACTTAATATCCCAGATCATAAATATGGGTAGGAATAAATCCTTTTCTCATTTCCTACATTCATTTTATCATGAAGACTTGTTGGTAGTATTTTGTTTCTTGAATTCATTGCTTCCTCTGTCTCAAGTTCCCCTTTCTTTGTTTAAAGTCTCACTTCTCACCTGGGAGGCCCCAGTAGCCTTTTAATGAGTCTCCCTACTAACTCATCTTTCAAACTGCCAGTGATCTTGGTCACAATACTCAGTAGTGTAGGAACGTTTTTTTTTTAAGTCTCCCATTGGGTTTTAGAACACAGTGATGGCCTCCTACCATCTCAGCTTTTCTGCTACCCTCCCTTCCTGCCACATTTCATATATCTATGTCCCAGTAATTCACAGGTGTCGTTATTTTCCTAACACATCTTGAGCTTTTCATACTTCACTGTCAGTGCAAATAATCATTCCTAGTGCCAGTAATAATCGTTTTCCCTTGGCTTCTGTTCATTCAAGTTCTTTCCAGTTCAAGACCCTTCTCGGGGAAACCTTCACCTGTAATCTAAATTAAGTGCCTCTCCTCTCTGCTCATGGAATAGCCTCTTCATTCCACCCGCATAGCTCTTACAACAAACACTATTTTGAAATTGTCGATTTAGTCATTTCCTCTACTCCCCTGTGAGCTCCTCAACAGTCAAGGGTATCTGTCATTGTTACGTTCGGAGCAGTTAGCACATAGTAGGCATTGAGTAAATAACTGAGTAAATTAAATAACCAGCCTCTGTGTTTACATGTGAAATATTTGGAAAGATGGGTAGTTAGTAGTATAAAAGCATGATGTTTAAACAGCAGCACCTCTCTTCATAGTTCTTAACAGAAGAATAGTTGCTGAGGCACTGCACTGGGGATCGAGATGGCAGGGTCGTAGGGGGTCCAACTTGCACCCCTGGGTTAACTGAGCAAATGGATAAGAAGATTGTTTCACACTTACATGTTGAAGATGTGGGGTTTTCCTCATTGGTTTGAGATTTTGAGATTTTTGTTTTATTTTGTTTCATTAGAAGCTGATGAAATAGACTCAGAAGATAGTACTGAACCTCCACATAAAAGGCTTTGTCTGTCTTCTGAGGATGATCAGAGTATTGATGATTCTACTCCTTGCATATCAGTTGTTGCACTTCCACGTAAGTCACCATGTACGAAGAACACAGTTCCCTTTTGAAATCTGATTTTAGCTTGTGCAAGATCAAATTGGCTTTTCAAGGTAGACTTAGACCCATTATTTTTCTCTTCATTTAGTCAAACAAACAAACAAACATCTCTTTTTAACTAACACTTAATGAGTGGGCATGGCTCTAAATGCTTTTACATACTTTGCCTCTGAATTTTCTCAGCCTGTTTTATCACCTGTAATCACCCTCCCCATCCCAAGCTTTTTCAGACATTTTCTCCTGATCGTGCTCTCAAAATTGAATAGTAATACCACAGATACACTGGTGGTTATTTTTTTTTAACGTACTATATGTATGTATTGTTTTAATAATAAAGAGGATACTTTTTTTACACCCACACCCATCCTAGATGCAATCATGTTTGCCCTCATTGAGAAAGCATGCTGTAGAGTAGGTATTATCATCCCTGTTTTATAAATTTTTTAGGAAACCTAAAGCATGGAGAGGTATAATAACTTGCCTAAAGTCATACCCAAGCATTCTGGTTCTTGAGAACTTTCATTTAGTACTCAGCATCAAGTGAAAATCACATCTTCATCCAGCTGGAAAAAACTTAAGATTAGGTTTTCATCATGGCAGACTTTGTCTTCACAAGTAGATGTGTATTCTTTATTTAGAGTTTATTGCTTATTCAGTTGAACAGAAACCATTTTATATCAGTTTACTGTGAGACTTTATTGAAAGACAATGTTAACGTTAATATTGCTTCCGGTGACAAAGACCGGAAAAATACAAAGCATGTATTTCTAATTAAATGATCTTTCCTCCTAGTGATGATTCATATGATTTTTTTAAAACTCCTAATTTTACCATCATTAAGTTGTGATCCAGTCTTAAAATTTGATTGGCATGTCAGTACAGATACAATCCCATATGGACATTTTCAAAGCTAGAATTTTTTTGAATTCGGATATAATTAACATGTAACATATTAGCCTCAGGTGCACTGAATGATAATTTGGTATCTGTACATGTTCAGAAATGAACATAATAACACTTGCCAGCACACATAGTTACCCTTTTTTTCCTTGTGATGAGAAATTTCAAGATAAGTTCTCTTAATAGTTTCCAAGTATACCATAGAGTATTATTAACTATAGTCCCCATGCTATATATTACATCCCCAAGACATAAAATAAAATGAAAATATTTTATTAAGCCAGAATTTTTGAGGGATTATTTTGACATAAATTATGACTGGTTAATTCATTTGGGTAAAGTTGAGTACCTTGATCGTGATTGTAGGTTCGAAGTCCACTTGCTATTTTCTATTTTATGGTGTCACACTGAACCCTTCACACCCTCTTTCACTTAACTGGGTAAGATAATATGGACGTGCTGACCTGAGCTGCTTGCTGTGGGGTCAGAGAATCATCACATATGGAGAATGTTCTAGAGCCTAATATTTACAGTAGTACTAAATTTATGAAAAGTGGGCTTGAAGTATTGTTCCCTAGATTTGTAAAAAAGCATGTTGATAAAATCAACGCAGGAAAACTTCTCTATTAAAAAAAAGTCATGTAAAAAAATGAAGTCCTATATCCGTCACCATCATCTGGGACTGACTGAATGGGCAAGTCGTTGTTTGCTGCACTTGGTGGAGGTAAATACTAGTTTTTAAAGATTTAACTTCAGATTTCATTTTAATATTCAAGCTTTCTTTATATGCTTTATAAAACTGATAAAAAAAATTTGTTCCTTAAAAAATCTTAACTCTCATGTTAACCATTCTAAATCATTTGCCTCTTCTTATTGCTGCTATCTGCCACCACATTGACTCCATTCCCTATTTATAGTTAACAACTCTTGGTGATTATTCATTTAAATGATCGTTGCAGTACTTTAGCCTCTTCTACCTTTTGTTCTCCATACTACCTCATTTATTACTCCCATCACCGCCTTTGCTATTTACCTGTTAACTGGAGTCCATTTGTGATCTACTTCAGACTTTGTGTTCCTACCACTATTTCCTATCTTTCCAGGTTACTTTCTCTAATACTCTCTAACACCTGGAATCCTTTGTCTCTCAAGGACTCACTAATCTTAACCACATTTTCATTGTTCCTTTTACCTTTTGTTTTCTCCTTACCTGGCTTGACTCATAATTAGTCATTATAATCACTGTTGCATTTACCCTTAAATCCTTTTTTCCTTCTCTCACTTCACTGTTTTTAGTGAAACCACAACCCAGGTTAAATATGTCTGGCTGTCTATGTCTATACTGACATAGCTAATTGAAAAATAGCACAAGCAAGCTGAATGATCTTATTTTAAATTCGTGATCATTAACTTGTGGTGGTCTCATACTGTTGCCTGCCAGTTTATGCCACGCTCACCAAATGAATGTTTTTTCCTCCCACTCAGAGACGACTGTTTCATACATTCATGAAACCTCCAGTATTTTCTCCACCTTTGTTACTCTCAACTGATCACCTTGCTTCTACTTTACTGAGAAAATTGAAGTAGTTAGAAAATAATTTCTGCAAGTTTCCATCACTACAAGTACACACCTACATGAATCTATGTCCATTTATTCCTATCTTTTCTTCTCGCTAAGGTCAGCCCTTCACTTTTACTAGATCCCATCCGTTTTACCTACTCAAGGACACTGTTGGAGGATTTCTTTCCTTTCTCTGAATCATTACTTTTTAATTCTCTACGAGTCATTCCCATCAGCATTACAAACATACTATAATTTCTTCGTTAAAATAAAAAGTCCCATTAGCCCACTTCGGGCTCCACTCCCAACTTCTTTAGAGCAGAATACTTTGAAGGAATCCATATACTTCCCTCCATTTCTTGTTCCATTCTTTCTTAAACCCACTCTAGTCTGGCCTTCATGTCTGTCACTTCACCAAAATTGTTCTTCCCAGGTCTCAGAGACTATCTTGTTAAGTCCAGTGATGATTTTTTTGCTTTAGTCTTTGTCTTCATTTGATCTATCTACAATTTTTGATCCAAGTCTTTTTCACTTGATCTGTCCACAATTTTTGACAATATTTAATTACTCTGAGTATATTTATCAGATAAATGTCAGGCAGTATTTATCAGTCTTCTCTGAAACATAATGTCTTTTGGCTTTCAGGGCACATTCTTCTAGTTTTCTTGTACGTTTCTGTCTGTGCCTTCTGAGTCTCTTAGGCTGACCTGTCCACATCTCCGCATTCTCTAATTGGAGTGCTCCAGGACTCTGTTGTTAGGCTGCTGCTTCTGTTTTGTTTTCTCACTCCCTAGAATTCATGGCTTTAAATCCTGTCTCTGGTGATCATGCTCAAATTTGTTCCAGTCCAAACTTAATCTTAATCCTAGATGTTTAGTAGGTATCTCAAAGTAGTATGTTTGAAAGCAACCCCTGAAACTTCTTAAATTCAAAAATTTGCTGCTCTACAAATCTTCCCATTTCATTAATGGCAGGTACATTCTTCTAGTAAGTAGCTCTGATTTTTAAAACTTTAATAACATCCTTTAGTTCTCAGTTTCTTTCATATTGAGTTTATCCACAAGTCCTGTTGATTCCCATATCAGAATATACTCATCATCCTCACTTGCCTTTTGGCTCTGGTCCAAGTCCCTGACTTCTCTAACATGGATTATTGAATTAGCTTCTTAACTGATTTCACTGCAGCCCTTGCTCCCCTTCAGGTGTTTTCTCACTAGGCTCTGAAGGGATCCTGTTAAAATAAAAGTTAGATTATATCACTCTGTATCTTCCAATGGTTTCCCATTTGAGAATTAAAGCCAAAGTCCTTGCTTTGGCCTGCAAGTCCCCACAGAATATTTTATCATTCTTGTTCAGTCTTCTCTGGTCACACTGTCCTACTTGGCCATCCCTTCAAACAGTCCAGACAGACGTGCCCACATCTCAGACTCTCTGTTCACAGCTTTCCTTCTGCCTAAAGTGCTCTTTCTCAAGACACCTGTATGACTAACTCCCTTTCCCATTTTGTTCCAAGTCTACATTACTTTTCCTGTCCTGTTAACTAAAATTTCAACCTCCTCCCCCAGTATATTCCCTTTCCTGCTTTATTTTTTTCTCATTTATCAACACCAAACATTATATGTTCATTTTGTGTCTTCCTCACTGAAATATAAGCACCATGAAGGCACAGTTGTGTTTCATTTGCTCACTGCTGTCTTCCCATCACCCAAAGCAATACTTAGAATGTATTAGGCGCATAATAAATTTTTCTCATATATATACATATATATATATGTGTGTGTATATATATATATCTGTATCTTTATAGATATAGATAGACTTAATTGGCAAGGAATGTGCTAGGAAATTAGATGGTCATGTATTTTTTCCCAAACATTGTAATTTTTTAGTAGTTAGAACTTGCTATTATTCTGGAATTGAATTGTTCTTTCTTCTTGAAGTTTCAGAAAATGATCAGAGCTTTGAGGTGACCATGACTGCAACCACAGAGGTGGCAGATGATGAGATTACTGAGGGAACTGTGACACAGATCCAGGTATAGTGAGTCTTTTTACTGACTGCAAGAGGATTATCCTTAACACATACCTTAGGTGATAAAATGATGAGAACATAATTTGTCTGACAGAGGACAGAATTGAGGTAAGATTTATTATTTCATTCAGGTTTACAGTCCCCACTTAGATGAATCTTAACAATAGTAGGCAAAGATAGAGTTTTAAAATTCATTCCCTCTAGTGGTTCACATCTGTTGAAACAGATGGTGCACGTGTATTTTTTAGCTACATGGAATGATCTCACTTGCTGTTAAATAACTTTAAATTTTATCTTACCAGTTATATAAGATATTGATATAAAGCTTTTTAAGTGTTACCCAGCACTTCTCTTTAGTGACTGATTTAGAAAGGCTACATGTGTTCTCTGTTCTAATATGAATGGAAGCAAGTTATTTAACATAGATTTTAATTCTAACATTTGTAGTTAAGGTAGTCCCTTTTGGTGCGTATAGGACTTGATAACATTTTATTCTGAGTTAAGTTGGATAACAATCCGGGCTTACTGCTTTGTTTTGATGTGAATTTCTTTGTTTCATGAGTTATTTCTGCCAAAAGTCATAGAATTCTTTGCTCTTTTAGAGAGCCTGGTGCTTAAATCTATTTTACTTGTAAGTTAAAACCTCTGGCTGATTGTGCCTTTCTTTTTAGTATGTTGTCCTTTTGCTTCAGTTTTTTAATTAATAAAATATTTTTGAAGAAGACAGTAGAGACATTATATCATTACCTTTCTTATGTGAAGCATCACAGTGAGCCTTCTTCAATTAGGTATAAGCATTACAAGTTGATAATATAACATCAAGGACTAAGGATACCTCAAGTGGGTGCACGGTGAACCTTTTTCAATGGGGAGCTTCACAGTGGTTCCAGAATGACAGGATTTTTAGAAGAGTGAGTCTTTCATGTACTTCAAACAGCTTTGAGCCTAGCTAGAGATTCTCATAATCTGCTCTTGTATTTCAGTGGGTGATTTGGATAGGAATTTTTTCCATGCCCTCTGAAGCAATAGAGCACATTCTTCAAAATGGGACTTGTCAAATACATTTCCAATTCAAAGACTATGTAGTCCCACTTAGATTCTGTTTTCGGCACAGTACAAATAGCTGTGTATACATACATGATTTGGTTCACAACCTCGTTGTTAAAACATTGAGCAGTGGCAGTGTTAGTTAGACAAATTGTAGGGTTGTTTCATTTGGGTTATTTCTTAAGAGTTAATGAGTTATAACTTCCTGTTAGCCTTTTGGTTTGTTATTAGCCATTTTAGTGAATGAAAAACTCTTAATAGTTCCTAATATTTGTTTCATAAGAATACCATTAGGTTGTGAGTGAAAACATAGTTAAAAGTTCAGAAATAGTCTGCTTTTTGCTTTTTCCTCTGTGTCAAAGCAGGTATAGCTATTTCATATATTGTGGTAGTTAACATATTGTCCCATATCAGCAATGGAAGTATCTTGAAAAATAATTAGAAACTAAAAAATTTATATATATATATTAAATTGCATTTAAAAAAACAAAAAACACCATAGTGGGGCACCTGGGTGGCTCAGTTCGTTTAGCATTCGACTCTTGATACCAGCTTAGGTCATGATTCTAGCATCATGGGATCAGTTCCCATGTGGGGCTCCACAATGAGCATGGATTCTGCTTACGATTTTCTCTCTCCTTCTGCCTGTCTCCCCTGCTCGAGCTCTGTCTGTAAATTTTTTTAAGTATACTAAATATATCTGAGTAGTTTAAAAAATGTCTACATAAAATAGTGAAAATGGGGGTAAAACAATATAAAACTTAGTATGTAGATACTACCAAGTATAAGAAAATAACCTTTAAGGTACTTATGTCTCCTCATTTAACTCATTTGTTATGGAAAGTGTTAAGTATTACTGCTAAAATACTGTAATTGTTGGCTTCATTTGATGGCTATTCACATGTTTACCATTATATGACTTAAGTAATAATTTTAATTCTTCATCAGGTTAATTTGTTAGGTGTTTGCCCAGAGAGAGCAGTTAATTAGCATGACGGGTGTATTCCTAAGTTCATAGAGCGGGCTGTATATTTAAACTCACTTTGGGAAGTAGTGATTTTATTCTTTTAACCAACTGATAAATATGTAAGAGAAGATCATTTCAGGAGAATATTTTCTACATTACATTTCTTAACAGTGGGTGTTGTTTGTATCAAGGTCTTTTCACAGCATTCTCTATCACAGTGAGCTTTGTGTCAATCTTAGACATTTGGGATCTTCAGAGTACAAGAAGCCTTAGACATTATCTGTCTAGTCTGTCTCTATTCTCAGCTTTATAAAGGTAGCCTCTTGATCTTTTAAAAAAAAATGTCTAAAATATATGACACATAAATACAGGGTTACAAACATTTCATACTTGTTCCAGTGACTCTAGCTTTTTGCCCATGGATTTAAGAAAAACAGTTTCATCAATACAATATATTTATTACCCCCAGATATAAAAATAAAATAGGTGACATAAGAAACATGGCTTTTCTCACTTTTCTCTCCATTATGCTCAGGTTGTTCACTGACAGCTTCTCTCTTTCCAAGTAGGATGATTTCAGTTCCTCTTGAAATTAGAAATTCAATTCTGTCTATTCAAGAAATAGTCCAATCTCTATTAGGATTTACCTCCAGCCAGTGACACAGTTTAGTTAATCCAGTCCAAGACTGAGTGGAATTGAGTGGTCACTAGGCATATGAATCTTCTCTTATTCTTGTCTGCCTGTGGTAGGTGGGCCCATCCCTGAAATGGTAGCACTGTTTCTAAATCTTTCTGACTCACACTATAGGTATCGTTAGCCCAAGGCCAACTCTCTTAAGCGGCTTTGTTCATGCAGAATTCGCTAGATTAGGTATATCTGTAGTCGAAAATGTACCTCATGTGACAGTTGGATAAATACACTGAAATTTTATATTATAAAGGGTGAATTTTATGGTGTGTGCGAATTCTATCTCATGCTTGCTTTGGCAGCACATATACTTAAAAAATTGGAAATGAATTATATCTCAATAAAGTTGTTAGTTATAACTTGACCTCATTCAATAAAGATTGTTTTCACTGTAACAATAATAAGTAACACCATATAGTTCTTTGAGAAGAAGGTACATTAATGAGGTTAGGAATAAACTCTCGAGGTTGGCTGAAACAAAGTTGTCAATAAATAATAAGCAGACTGATTTTGCAATAATGTCTTTTGATTTAGCCTGTTAATCCTTTAAACTTAGCAAGAGAGTACATTACAGATGACTGTATATTTAGGCAACAAACCACCTACAAGGACATGAACAACCATGACACTCACCTGTACCATTTCCATTTTATTGTATGTATGAGCTCATCTTACATATATCAATGTACACATGGCTTCAGATATATTGATTCAGGCACTTAATGGAATCTTAACTATTATCCTGTTAAAATTCAAGCCACTAGGACAGAGTTACTTGCTTAAATGAAGGTTATTTTGTTAATACAGGCACTTTTATTTTCATACTATCATAATAAGAACAGCAAAAAATTTTGTTTTTCTATAAACTGAATATATTTTTACTATATCTAAAATGAATCCCATATTATTAGAGTTTTATAATGTTTAATATTGCACACGAAGATGAATCAGAATGGGTATTAAGTCAAGCTATACTTTTTTTCTTTCTTTTTTCACATTTACGTCTTCAAGATTCTACAGAATGAGCAACTAGATGAAATATCTCCCTTGGGTAATGAGGAAGTTTCAGCAGTTAGCCAAGCATGGTTTACAACTAAAGAAGATAAGGATTCTCTGACTAACAAAGGTAAGCTATATTGTGAATTTTAGTGTCCACTGGAAAAAATGGAGGTAAAGAGTTCTTGTAGTCATCAGGATTTTGAATTGGACCTTCATAGTTATGATTGAGTAGTTACAGAAATTGAGTTTTTCTAATTGATTAAATTTGGCTCTGAGACCATGAAACCAACATTTGTTTTTCAATAATTGATCATTATTTCTCTGACATGTAGTAAATTATAAACAGAGGTCCAGGGTGGCATTTAAAAGAAGTACGGTTACTGCACACGGGAGTAGGAAGTCAGGTCTTTTCAGAGATCTGACTTTGGTCTGATAAGCAGCTTAGTGGCTACAGTAAGTGTTTTATAGTGCTGCAGAGTTCCTCAGGATTGCTAGCGAGCTGCTGCAACAAAGTGCAGCTCATGGATGTGCCACTCTGAAATAAAAGGAAGGAAAAGTAAGTAAATTGTTTTCAACCACTGTATAATAAATACTCATTAAGAATATATTATTCACTTGGTATCCATTGGATTATGCTTACTTACCTTGTACTCGAATCTTCTGTGCACATTCTTTTGCCCATAAAATTTATTTTTTCCATTGGATAAATTTTTCAAAAAGTTTTGAGCATGATTTGGCTTTTAAAATTGTCAGGCCTTTTTTAAGCACAGTTGTATTGCTTAAAGAATAAGAAAGGTAACTGAGAGGAAGTAATAATTTTATAGTCTTTTACTTACTATTGTCTTTTATTTAGTAAGATCAAATGTATTCTTTTTAAAAACCAGACGTTATGAAAGCAACTGCATGGAGATCTTTCAGATAAATGAGAAATTAGTTACATTTTATTCACAGATAATTTATTTAATCACTAAGCAAATGTTTAGTGTTTTATCCATCTTGAGGGATAACATTTTCTATAACGTTATTTGTTTTCCTTTAAAGGACATAAATGGAAACAGGGGATGTGGTCTAAGGAAGAAATTGATATTTTGATGAACAATATTGAACGCTATCTAAAGGTATCTTATGGCATTTTTTTCTTGTTGTTTCACTAGTTTTTTTTCATTGCCAGTTGCAAAAATTATCAAAGCATCATATTGTATGAACTTTTTAGGAGATTTTCAGTAATTTTCATAATGGATGATTGGCTAATATGTGATAGCTTAATAATTGTAAGGTGTATGCTTATGGTATGTTTTTAAACAAATTTTGAATTCTTAGTTTAAAATAGTTTACTGCTTTAGTTAATATAAAAAGTTTAGACAAAATCCTAACAGCTCCTCAAAACCCTAAAGCTCTGTCTTTTCAAGCAACATAATTAGTGTTTAAGCTTATACTGTCTAAAGCTTACGATACACATCTTCTTTGAGTGAATTTATGACATGACAGACCTCCCTTTTTTTAAAAAAATGAATAATTTCGTTTATTTTCCTATTAAAGCTTATATGTTGTTGGCTAAGTCATTCTCTTCTGTAATTGTCTTTGAACCCATTATTTTTGAGTCAGTAGACGTATGAATTCCTGTAACACATGGTACTGCTTTTTGAAAAGCCAGCAGTTCATTTGGGAGTCTTGACAGTAGGTGAAGACCAATACAAGGCTTTGTACCATGTGAGTGATAAATTCTGCATGAAATCAGAGACAGAAGAGTGTATTTTAAGGGTTAGGACAGTTTGGGAAAAATATTTGGAAGAGCAAGGATTTGATGGAGTCTTAAAGAAATAGAACTTAGGCTAGAATAGGGCTGGAGGGAACAGCATGAGTAAATGCTAAGTACCAAGGAATCAGAAGTGAAACCCAGAGCACATTGAATTAGCCCCTTTAACTTGAACTGAGTTAATTAGCCTCTGGCAACTTGACTTTGAAATCCAGTCCAATGAATTAGAACTCTTTCCTATAGGAAAATGAGAAAAACTGGTCAATTAGTTAAGGGAGGAATTGGTAGAGTAGATCTGTGCTCTTCTCAAGGAAATCTTTCCAGAGATTTGCTTACCATTCCTGTAAAGGAGTTAGTGCATGTTTGAAATACAGGCATAACCACTGTTTGGGAATGGGAGGAGTACAGTATTTGTTTAACCATTCTCCTATTGTTTGATCCTTAGGTGGTTTATATTTTTTTTTCCACTATTACAAATACATTGCTGTCTGGAATATCCATGTTCTAAAGCTTAATTTTAAGCTGTACTCTTCCCAAGCTAAGCTTTGTAAACTATAAAGAGTAAAACACTTCATTTCTTTCTTAACGGGTAAAGATTCTTTCTACCAAACTAATTTTTTAAAGAGAAAGACAATTACAGTGACCAGTGAAAATGTATCTAGAAATGTATTTAAGTTGTCCACTGGTCACATACACTTTAGTTAAAACTGGGAAAATGTTGCAGGTTGAGATAAGGCAGTGGCAAACAGTAAGAACACTAAATGTTGAGAATTAAGCTGGTTTCTTATCTAGGAGATTGGAGTAGATGGTTTCCAAGGACCCTTTAAACTTTATGATTAAAGGGTGGGAATGTGTCTGAAATTTGTAACCTTTTAGATGACCGTTTCACTTGGCCAGGTGAAAGTACACAGACTTTGGTGTACTATGGTGGTGGGAAAAGAATTGGCAGGGAAAGGACAGATAAGCAGGTAATATCTAAGGAAACCTGGTGACTGGTTGTTGGGGAAGAGGGAAAATGAGGTGGAATGACTTCAGAGTGTTTTATTTTGGGTGACTGGGAGAATGATGAATGGCTTGGCAGAAATAGGAAGTGTCCAGAAAGATGTACCGATCTTGGGAAAAGATCATTTGTTTGATAATTCACCATAGTTTTTATTATGTACTTCTGTTTAAGAACATTTTGGTGCCATTTTTAAACCAATTAATTAGATGTCAGATAAATGAAAGTGATTGTCATAAGTTTAAAAAAGCAGAAGAAAAAAATCTTTCCATCTCACTGTGTATGGTCATCCTGCAACACATTGTCTTTCATATATTTAGACTTGTAAATATTAGCTTTAATTATTTGTGTAATTGAAACTGCATAAGAGAATTTTAGAGTCTAAAATTTAGAAACTTGGGGTGCTTGGCTGGCTCAGTCAGTAGAGCATGTGACTCTTGATCTTGGAGTCATGAGTTTGAGCCCCCTGTTGGGTGTAGAGTTTACTTAAAAACAAAAATTAATTTTAAAAAATTTAGAGGCTTTTTACTGTGCAATTTTATATATTCAAAAGAATGTATAAAATGCATATCAGTGTAATTTTACCTCTCTTTGAAATTTATGTAAGTAGATTTATTCTGAGAGTTCTTTAACTGCTGTTGTTCATTATTGTGATTTTGTGACCCATTCCCTTTTGATTTTTTTTGCTGTATTTCATTATGCTAGGGTACATACTGTAAATTATAAAGATAATTTGGAGTCTTTTTAGTTTTTTGCTATTATGTAAAAATCTGCTGGGTGTAAATGGTGTTTTATTATGGCTTTAATTTTTATTTCCCTGATTACATACTTTTATATATACTTATGGCTATTTTTTATGTTTTCTTTTTGAAATTCCTGTTTGTATTTTCTATCAATTTTTTGGTAAGGTTCCTTTTCATTTTCTAGACTTTTGTTTGTTTATTTATTTATTTATTTTGAGAGAGAGAACACACATATGTGAGAGACAGAGGAAAAAAAAAGACCATCCCAGGCAGGCTCCATGCTGTCAGCACAGAGCTCATTCTCCCCAGCCCCTGAGATCATGACGTGAGTGAGCCAAAATCAAAGAGTTGGGTGCTTTTGGTCACCTGAGTGGCTCAATCAGTTAAGTGTCCGACTTCGGCTCAGATCATGATCTCACAGTTTGTGGGTTCAAGCCCCATGTCGGGCTCTGTGCTGACAGCTAACTCAGAGCCTGGAGCCTGCTTCCGATTCTGTGTCTCCCTGTCTCTCTCTGACCCTCCCCTGATCACGCTGTCTCTCTCTCAGAAATAAATAAAACATTAAAAACAATTAAAAAAAAAAAGAGTCAGATGCTTAACTGACTGAGCCACCCAGGTGCCCCTAGACATTCTTAATGTAGACTGGTTACTAATGGTCTTGTTTATTTGTATTACAAATATCTTGTCCCAATTTAGTGACCTATCATTTCCTTCTCCTTAGGGGTCATGTGATGAAAAAAGATTCTTAATTTTCAATATCAAAATCATCATTTTTACCTTTATATTTTGCTTGGCTGTTTAAGATAATCCTCCTCTCCCTCAAGAACATAAAAGTTTTGCCTTTCATACTGATTTTTTTCCCTATAGTTATAGGTTTCACTGTTGTTGGGGGTTTTTTGATTTATTTTATGTGGATGGCAGTTGTCCCAGCATCATTATGGAATATCAGTTCTTCTCCCAATCTACAATGTCCATTCTGTCCCAAAGCAAGTTTCCACACATTTGTTTTTTGATTTTATAACTTGTTCCCGGGTTCTGTTTGTTGATCCTTGCACTAGTATAGATAGATATGGGACAAGTCTCTTTATGAATGTCTTGGCTAGTTTTGGCTTTTTGCTCTTCCTTTATAAATTTAGAATTAGGTTGCAGAGAATGGAAACTGTTGGGATTTGGGGGGGAGGGGACTGCATTGAATCTATATGCATCAGTTTGAGGAGGGAATTAACATCTTTCCAGTATTCCATCTTCCTATTGAGAACATTGGAAAGCTCTCTATTGTAGTGGGTTCCGCTTTAATGCCTTTTGATAGTTTGTTTTTCTCCATAAAGGACTTGCGTAACTTGCCCGAGATTTAGTCCTATTGCTTTGTTACTGTAAATGAGAACTTGTAAACTTTTCTATGAACTTTCTATAGAAACACAAATGACTTTATTGATTTTGTAACCTGCAGCCTTAAATGACTTTTTCATATATACTGGGGTTTCTACACATATAACATCTGTAAATGATTTTTCTTTGTCAGTCTATACTTTTTATATATTTTCTTCTATCAGATTGTCAGCAAAACAGACTTGATAGGAATGTGATCATATATGAAAGTTCTCTGTTATGAATGTTCTTTCCACAGCTGTAGAGATTTATATTTTTTCCATAAATCTTATAAGTAATAATAAGTAATTTTCCTGAAATTAACACAAACTTGTACTCCTGGAATAAGCTCACTTTTTGCATTGATTATTAGTTAACCTTTTTATACATTGCTGGGTTCAGTGGGCTAAAATACTTTAAGGACTTGGAGGACCTAATGAGCTTGCCTGAAAAATCTTTTCTGAAACTGCCCTTGTCTGGTTTTGCTATTGAGGTTATGCTAGCTTAATAAAGAGAATGAGGAAGTGTCCCGCCTGTTTTCTATAACTTAGAATAGTTTAAAATCAGAATTATCTTGATTGTTTGGTAGGATTTACCTGTAAAGTCATGTGGGCCTGGTGTTTCCATTGTGAGAAAAGTATTAATATCTGATTAAATTTTCTTGACGGTCTGTGCTTACTAGATTTTCTTTCTCTTCCTGAGTCTTTTGGTAAGTTGAATTTTTCTAGGAGTTTGTTCATTTTGTGTAAGTTTTCAAATTTATTGCCATAGAATTTTCATAATACTCAATTTTCTAATCTCTGTAGCATTTCTCTTTAGGCCCCATGTTTTTCATTTCAGGATGGTTTTGTCTTAGTTTTGCTGTAAGTTTATCTTTTCATATTGTATTAGTCTTAATGGGTCTTTTTAAAAAATCATTCTTTAGCATTACTTATTGTTTTTATTACTTATTTGATTCCTGATTCCATTAATTTTGTAATGATTTTCTACTTTAGATTTTAACTTTTTACAATTTTAAAAGGAGTTGACACAATTTGACTTTACTGAATTTTATACAGTTTCTTTTTGGAACATTAAAGTATCACTTTATTGTCTCTTGAAACATTTTAAAGTTTATGTTTGACTTATTAATGAATTAGCAATGTGTTACTTTTCTAAATGCCATTGATGATCTTGAACATAAAAGAAACAACTTTTAAAAAGCATAGTATATCCATATGCATTTTATCAGAAATCCCTAAATCAAAGAAATGTAACCCATTTAGGCACGCGGAATAAAAGATGCTACAGAAATCATCTTTGAGATGTCAAAAGACGAAAGAAAAGATTTCTACAGGACTATAGCATGGGGTCTGAACCGGCCTTTGTTTGCAGTTTATAGAAGAGTGCTTCGCATGTATGATGACAGAAACCATGTGGGAAAGTATGAAAACTTGTAATGCTGCATGTTTTCATGTAATTAGGGGAAATACCTTAAGGAGCTTTCGTTTTTTTAAAGTATAGTTATGATTAAAACTTTAATTGGAAACAGCTATGAATTATTGTTGTATTAATATTTTTTCTCCAGGTCCATGTTATAAATATGGAAACCTCATTTTAACAAGGGCTCCTAGAAATTAGAATCTAAATCCCCTTATATATGTCAGATTTTAGACGTAGCTGTCTTCATACGTCAAACTCTGCTTTGTAATAAAGTAACATAATAAAAAGTATTATAATGGTTAAAGATTTAGGAAGTGCGAAAAAACCTCTACATTTATTAGTAACATTGTTCCTATTCATTTTTTTTTTTATAGTATAGCATTTCCTAGGTTAGTGACTTTTTTTTTTAATAAAACCAGAGTGGAAAATAACTAAATTTCTGAATACAATGCATGGATTTCTGTTATAGGTAACATTTATGGGAAGGCATCATTTTTTCAACACAATGACTATATAGTGTCACTAACATGTTTATAATTTCTCTTTGGGAATTTTAGGTGGTCATAGTAACAGCCTATTAGATACTGCTTTTAAAAAGAAATTGCAGTGGCTGTATTGAGTACTTGCCCAACTAAAGAAAAAGAGCCTTTACATTAGAGCAGGAGTATGGAAGATGTCCATGCATGCATAGGGGAATGAAGAGAATTTAAAATTTTTCAGTGCCTTATGAGAATTCACCATAGATTTACATCTTGGCTCTGGTTTATAATGTCATGCATAAGTCTTTCAGAAGAACTATACTATCAGAGGGCCTGAAACCAGTTTTAAAATAAAGGAAAAGTTAAAATAGGAGCAAATACATTTTAAATGTTGAATTTTCCTAGAGAAGAATGTACACTGATCACTTTTATTACAGCTAAAAGTAGTTTTTTTTACAAAAAAGATAATAGAAGCATTAGTATTAATTCTCAGTAATTTACTTTGAAATTGGTCACTTTAAAAACATTATCATTATGCCAAGTGACTTACCGTTTGGCCCCCTAAGTGAAATTCTAATTTTTACCAAGGTTGTTTAGCATTCTCTGTTTTAATTGATCTTTTTAAAAATTTGTTTAAATTTCTAGATATACACCTGAAGAAATTGAAAAGCTCAAGGAGTAAGTTAAAAAAATTTTTTTCTTTTCATTAATTCTGATAGTCGGGTTTTAACTTTTTAAAAAATATCTTTGTGTTTAAAACTTTTATTTTGAAAATAGCAAGAGGATTTCAGTAGACTGGTATAATTTAATCCTGCTGTTAGGCATGATTGACCATAAAAAGAACTTTTCAGTTCCATACATGCAGAGGACCTGTGCCCATAAATTTAGTGTCCCATTGTGAGCTGCCAAATGAAGTGTGTCCTCAGATCACTAATAAGGGTTACAGAAGAGACTAGATGGCCATTCTTGGTAACCTGAAGACTGGATCTCAGGAACTTACATACAGATTCAAACCCAGGGTTGTGCTACTTGTTTGTTTAGAATGGTGACGTAGCAAATGTTTCACTTAATATCTGGGTGGACTCTACCTAATAAAGGCTACTTCACAGGAAAAATAGTTTCACTTCATTGAGTAGGGCCATAAAGTATGGGTTAATGGATTGTATGGGTCATGGAGAAAATTGAAGGTTGGTCCTCATTATGATGATAGCAGCTTGTGAAACTTTTTCAGATGTCTGAGAAGAGCTTGTTAGGAGTACTCAAAAGGGAACAATCTGGGGATTGCCTGGGAGATTGTCAGTAACCTGAGGGGAAATTTGGTCTTTTTTGAACACATATCCAAGTTACTTATTTCTTCTCTGACCCAGGAAAAAGGCAATTGCTGCCTGTTTTTTTTTCACCCACAGACAACTGTGGACCCCAAAAAAAGGCCACACTTTCAAACTTTGGCTCGCAAAGTATTGCTGCCCACAACTTCCAAACCACTCAAATGGGAAGAAGAAGAATGAAGAATAAATGATGAAATTAAAAGGGAGAAAACAGTTGAACCAAATGCTGATTGGCAGACTCTTGTTTTAGGCTCCGGATAAAGCATGGCAATGACTGGGCAACAATAGGGGCGGCGCTGGGAAGAAGCGCGTCTTCCGTCAAAGATCGGTGCCGACTGATGAAGGATACTTGCAACACAGGTACCGTGAGCCCCCGCTGCCGGCTTCTCTGGGGTCTGTTGGCACTTCCCGCCCCTTCACGTCCTGCTTTCTCTTCTATCCTGGGAAGAAATTTGTCATTCATTTTAATTCAGATTTTATTTTTGGTCTTCCTTTTTCATCAAGCTTATGGATCTGAGTAATCCTTCATTTTTCTGCTTTTGTGTGAGGTGACACTGTTCACAGGGACACCTCACTTTTCAGGTAGACCATGTTTCCTTTTTGTAGCAATTCAGAACTCCAGTTGTGAAAGTATTTATCATTAAGGCTTATGTACAGGAGTTTGTTTTAATTTAGGCCCATCTAATTTTATAAACTCAGGTTTATAAAACACTTTATTTCAGGCAGGTCCCAGCTTAAGTTATGTTCCAAAGGTGTGGCTCTATTTTGCTTATTTTAAACAAGTAAGTATATTTTTCCATAAAAAAAAAAAACAAAACTTGGGACTGGTATTTTAATCTGCAGACAGCAAATGCCTTTTTGTCTCTTAATGTAGGCAAATGTATTGATGATACTGTTAAACCTAACTTTTGTGATCAACAACAGTATTTGGTCTTTGCCACTAACTCTCATTCCATCTTTCTGAGCCTCAGTTTCCTCTGTAAAATAAAGAGGTCAGAATAGGTGATCTCATAGTTCCCTTTTAGCCCCAAAGTTCTCTGAAGGATCCACAATTTGTGCTCATTCTTTCAATAAGAAAAATAGTTATCAATTAAGCTTAAGCCTCCAGTGTATATATTTTCTGTTTTCACCTCCCTATCCTGCTAACATGGAATTAGGAATATTTTCTGAGTAACCATTCCACCAGCACTGTGACCTGCAAGACAATGAGAACATAAACTCCACTAACTCTGTTATTCTGTGAATGACAGCTTACTGGATGAAGCTAGAATAGGAGCTTTAGATTTAGGATGGGACCCTAGAGTTTCATGTCAGACACTGAGAATAGAGCCCCATTTGGTAGCATAATATGGAAAAACTGCCATTTCCTGATTCCCAGTCTGAGAGATCAGTTTGCCTGTTTCCTATTCATGTTGCTATGTCGTATTTCTGATCATGAGTTCTCTTTTTGGACCACACCATGAGACACTCATGCTAAAGCGGGAGAACAGGATTTTGCCTTGAATATGTGGTATCCAGAACTGTGCCTAGCACATAATAGGTGTTCCGGAAATATTTGTTGAATGAATGGAATCCCTGAAGCAGGCATAATGGCACTTTTGAAATTTTCAAGATATTTTCAGTTACTAGTAATAAAATGCAAACAGTGGTGGAAGGGGTTAAAAGTGTCTCTTCTTTTCCTATTTTTCTGCTCAAGATCCTTTAGAAAAGACCAAGAGGATCACTTGGTGTTATTATTGGTTTATGGCTTCAGGAAAACCTGGAGTAAAATCATGTGTGAATGCCAGTCTCAGACTTCTCTTTTATTATAGTATCTTAGAGTTGGGATAGAGGGGCTAGGAGATCATGTAAACCTAGTTTTCATTTTTACTAAAATGGGTGGGAGCCCATAAGAGTTACTCCACTTGTCTCTCACCATCCATTCCTGTAAAGAAGGATCTCTTTTGTGCTTACCCCACTTCTGCAGAGCAGGGAGTCTTAGGTGAGACTAAGGGAAAATTGTGTGAGTTTCTTTGTCCATCAAGCCATCCATGAAGTGCTTCCCACTTATAATTAGCACAGCTTGACAGTACATAATTGTTTCTAAGTATGTATGGGTATTTTTTCTTTCCTTACAGAGTGAGTCATTGTTTTCTTTCTTTTTTTTTTTTTAATTTTTTTTTTTTTTTGAGTCATTGTTTTCTATAGGACTCTCTATTTTCCTTCATACCAAGAACCTTACTGGGCTAGTAAAGGCTAGTAAAAGCTAGTAAAACAACAACCATCTTAGTAGATTTGTGCAGTTTCTCACCTTGGAGTCATTCAGAAATACTTTAGGTGCTACTATGTACTTCTCATCAGTCCTTGGAAATACAGGGCTCAATCTGATTTGAGAAAGAAGAAACAGTAGTAGTCTAGATGATTTCCTTCTTTCAGGGAAGTGGACAGAAGAAGAGGAAAAGAGACTTGCAGAGGTGGTTCATGAATTGACAAGCACTGAGCCTGGCGACATAGTGACACAGGGTGTGTCTTGGGCAGCTGTGGCGGAAAGAGTGGGGACCCGTTCAGAAAAGCAGTGTCGGTCTAAATGGCTCAACTACTTGAACTGGAAACAGAGTGGAGGTACTGAATGGACCAAGGAAGATGAAATCAATCTCATCCTCAGGTTTGTGTCCTAAATGTTGTAATAACAAAAGCTGCTTGATGGCTTTTCCTCTTTGGGTTTCCCTAGATGCCTTATGTCTAAAACGCATCCTTTCCATAATGAAAGGATCCATAGAGGATCCTTCAGAGCCTATGTATTTCGTATTGAGCTCTTGTTTTGTTTTGTGTTCCTTTGTAGTGGATTTAGGGCTCGTGCAAAGTAGCAGATTGAAGGCGTGGAGACTGAAGTCCTCTCTGTCCACAGAACAGATATGGCACAGGCGGTGGCCCTGCAGCTCGCCACCAGCCCAGCAATGTGCCTCACTCCTAGCAGAGGGAGCCCGTGTTGAAGGGAAGAGGGCCATTCAGTCTCCATGCCTTTCACTCTTGGGCTGCTAGGATTGCCAAGAAGGGTGTCCACCTAGTTACCCCACACCTTCCTGTTGGGCCAAATCAGACTTACATTTCACACGTATCCAAACATAGCTAGAAGATAATAATCCTAAGCTTCTTTAAATTAGTCGTTTTAACCATTAAGACTCAGTGACTGAAATGGGTAAAAATATCAGCAAGAAAATGTTCAGACATTGAAGTAATAGAAGCTACTCCCTCCTGAATATCAAAATCGTCATGACAATTGAAGCTAGGAAACAAACAGACCATTTATACTCCAGATTTAGTTGTGCTATTATATTGGTGGTGGTTGTTTTGGTTGTTGTAGTATTTGTCTTTTTAACATTTTATTTTGGATTTTGTCTTTAATATACTTTTTTCAACTAGTCATCAACAAATAGCTCATTTCTAAACATTTTTATTATAGAAATAGAAAAGCACAGAGGTAGGAAATAACTTGCTCTAACACGCTATAAACATTGCAGAACACTTTCCAAGTAAACCTGTTTTATCCTGTTCTAACCTTTAGCTACGCCCTTACCTTTACAGTGTTTTGTCTGGTTCTCACCATTTACATTGGTTGTACCATTAATAAAAGGCTGGCCCATTGGTTGTACCATTAACAAAAGGCTAGTGAGTTTTCATAGCTCTTAGCTCTGGAAGCAGTTGTGCACTCCTGGCATTCCTTCTTTCCCGTGTACCTGAAAGCATCTCTGACATAAGCTGCCCTTCCCTTTATTGCCATTGCCATTACATGTAGTCAGAGAAGGGTTCTTAACAGAGAAATAAATATCATGTAACAAATGGTTGTTTAACCTGTAGGATAGCAGAGCTTGATGTAGCTGATGAAAATGACATAAACTGGGATCTGTTAGCAGAGGGATGGAGCAGTGTCCGTTCACCACAGTGGCTTCGAAGTAAATGGTGGACCATCAAAAGGCAAATTGCAAATCATAAGGATGTTTCATTTCCGGGTAATGTATTATTTGCTTCTTATGTCCTTCCCAAGTCTTACCATATTTACTCTTCAGGACTTACTTAGAGGTTAGAAGTTCTTTGCCTCAGCTAGAGATCGGAAACATGACAGAATTTCATTTAAACCTCTGCCCTATTTCTTTGGGTAACTGTCTTTTCCTCCTTCCCTTGAGAAGAATGGGTGTGATTTGTAATTCTCAAAGCACCTAAGATGAAAATATACACAATTGCATACATTCTTGTTCTCTTACAAACTGTGAAGAAGAAATTGAATTTACATATTGTGTACAAAGATTTTTTTTTAAACTTAGGTTTAAATCAACTTTTATGTGTTGAATAATTTCAAGTATCTTAACTGGAGTTGTCATTTAGAGAAATTCTTTGGTTTTATAGTACAAAGACTAAATTTGTAATTTCATTTGTTATGTAAATCTAGAGATCTTAACTTGGGTTTGGTTAAAAGTGAGGCACAGCATGTTTGGCCCTTCATTGCCTCTTTGCACTTAGGCACACGTCTGAGTCATACAGTGTGTTTAATTAAGGTAATCAAATTTGTTCCCCTTGGTATAGTTCTCCAACTTCATTTTTCCAAAGGAAAATACTAGATCCTGAAGAACTTTGGCTTGAATACGTAGTTATATATTTTTAAATCAGAGTTAAACCCAGAAGAGTGTATGAACACCAGTGTGACATGAACGCACCCAGATTTTAACCTTGAGAGGGTTGATAGAGTTTATCATG